>NC_053490.1:150676301-151027968 GCF_905171775.1 Rana temporaria
ATAAAAAATCCAGCACTAGTTTGGACAAGATACTTATCAGTTGTAGCAGAGGAGATAAATAATCTCTGGCAATAACCGCTTGTATTGTTATATCACTGCTAAAATCTCTTAAGGGTTGGTGGTAGAAAATCTAGTTCCTGTAGCTAGACAGAGCAGATGGTGCTGTATAGTCATGAAGTTAATGAACAGAGAGCTTCATAGCTTTCATTGTTGTTTCTATTTTCTTATTGCTGTTAAGATTAACGAAAAAATAAATAAAAATAATCGAATTTTAGGCTCACTGTCGATGATCTAATAATTTTCCAGTTTTGATTAAATGACATAAGAATAGGAGTAATAATCTAGGGTGGATGTAGACTGTTGTTGGGCTTTGTGCAGAAAGAATATTTATTAAATATATATCAGTAGTGACCCACGCATACCAGCATAACAAGGTGCTGCTTGCCATTAGGAATCTTTCAATCCTACAAGTGCTCACTGGGAATTCTTCCTTCCTGTGTTAAAGTGACACTATGGGGCAGATCCACGTACATCGGCGCTTTGTTTCGGCCGGCGTAGCGTATCTCTGATACACTACGCCGCCGTAACTTACAGCGTATTTTCCTTAACCTCAAAGAAGTTGCGCCGTAAGTTACGGCGGCGTAGTGTAATTTTGGCGGCGTAAGGGCGCCCAATTCAAATCGATGTCATGGGGGCGTGTTTTATGTAAATACGTCGTGACCAGACGTAAATGACGTTTTTTTTAACGGCGCATGCGCCATCTGTGGGGGTGTCCCAGTGCGCATGCTCGAAATTAAACCGGAAAAAGCCAATGCTTACGACGGTGACGTCATTCTACGCAAATCCCTATTCGCGAACGACTTACGCAAACGACGTTCAAAATTTGACGCGGGAACGACGGCCATACTTAACATTGAGTACGCCTCATATAATAGGGGTAACTATACACCGGAAAAAGCCGAACGCAAACGACGTAATAAAATGCGCCGGCCGGACGTACGTCCGTGGATCGCCGTATCTAGCTAATTTGCATACTCGACGCGGAAATCGACGGAAACGCCACCTAGCGTCCGGCGGAAAAATGCACCTACGATCCGACGGCGTACTAAGACGTACTCCAGTCGGATCGAGCCCAGATGCAGTCGTATCTTGTTTTGTAGATACAAAACAAAGATACGACGCGGGAACTTTTGAAATTACGCGGCGTATCAATAGAAACGCCGGCGTCATTCCTCTGTGAAACTGGCCCTATAGGTTCAATTTAATTTTTTTTTAAATAACAGACATGACATACTTACCTCCGTTGTGCAGCTTGTTTTGCACAGAGTGGCCCCAAACGCTGTTTTCTGGGGTCCCTTGGTGGGTCTCTCGACTCCTCCCCGCTTCAGACAACCCCCTCTGGGAAGCGCTCTCCCAAGGGGGTTACCTTGCGGGCAGTCTCCCGAGTCCTGCATTCGGCGTCCATAGCCGCCGAGTGCAGGACTTGGCCCGCCCCCGCCGCCCACGTAATTGGATTTGATTGACAGCATTGGGAGCCAATGGCTGTGCTGCTATCAATCTATTTAACAAAGAGCCGAGAACCCCAGGCAAAGATCCATCGCGTTCTCGACGTGGGATTTTCTAGGGCTCAGGTAAGTAAAACGGGGGGCTGGTAATCGTCAGATGCATTAAGGTAAAAAAACAGGAACCTTTATAACCCTTTTAAGCTCTTCTTGGTTTAGCCCTTTAAAGGGCCTTTAGCTCCTGCAACTTCTCATGCACTAGGAAAATATGAAAGCAGTGGTGACTGCAAATATTGAATACATGCTTTCAACTACAGGAGATATGCATGTGTATTGTATATAATTGTTCAATTATTTTCAAATAGGAAGTACACATACAAAAAAGTTAATTAACCACTTCACCTCTCTATGGATTTACCCACTTTCTGACCAGGCCATTTTTTTGCGATTCAGCACTGCGTCGCTCTAACTGACAATTGCGTGGTCGTGCAACATGAGATTTCTTTTGGTGGTAATTGATCATCACTGGTTTTTTTTTGTTGCGTTAAACCCCAATGTGTTATGGAAAAACGCATAAAAGAATGGACGTTTTAAAAATGATTCAAAACGAAATAAATAAGAAAGTCCCACGTGATAAAAATCATTCAATATGAGAAGAACAGAGAAGTCAAACGAAATAAGAAAGCGAAGGCTGATCTAGTCTAGAGTCCTAGATCTAGTCCAAAGCAGACAAATGAAGAGTGAATCCACAATGATAAATGATGCTCCAATGGGTCACAACAAGCTGATGAACAGGACATCCAATGGAAACATCAGTCCTCTCTCGTGTAGTAAGAATGGGTACCCTTACCGCAACTGTACCCGTATGTCAGCTTTTTATACGTGATCACTTTTATTATATGTTTGTTGGTTTTAATAAACCTACTCATTTTTTGACGTACACTATTAGATCCCCTTTCCCCTTTTTTTGCATATACCACTGGGGGATCTAAGTCAGAGGGGTATTCCCCATCCAGCCAACCACTTTGGCCGCGTACACACGATCTGAATTTTGGTGTGTAGGCCCCATTGGACATTTTCTGTCGGAAATTTATGACAGCAAAAATTTGAGAGTTGGTTCTCAAATTTTCAGACGGCAAAAGTTCTTGTCGGAAATTCCGATCGTCTACGCATGCTCTAAATCATTGAACTTCATTTTTCTCGGCTCGTCACTGTGTTTTTGACGGTCGGAATTTCCAACAACATTTATGTGACCGTGTGTATGCAACACAAGTTTGAGCCAACATTCGGTCGGCAAAAAATCCACGGTTTTCTTGTCGGAAATTCCGATCGTGTGTACGCGGCATTTAAGACTTATTACATTGCTACTCTCTGTTCCTAGATCAGTGTCAGAATTAATGCGTCTACCGCAGCATTTACTTTTTCTGATAAACATTGAAGGTCTTTTTTTTTTTTTAACAGCAGCTGTCACTTGCATCTGTTTTGAAATGATCAGATAGATCTTAGCAGAGTAAAAAAAAAAAGGAGAAAGAATGATCTTTAAACCCAAATCCACCAAAATGTTGTTTTTCTTCAGTTTTAAATAAAGGAAAAAGAGGTTTTAACTTCGGTCATATATTTATTTATTTCTGTTGGGAGATTTCCAATCACTTCTTGTCCCTCCGTCGATGGGGACTGACCATTGAAATCTCCTTTTAAAAGGGGCATTCTGATTACATCTGCCTGTCAGTTATACAGGTGGATCTGAATGGAAGCTCTGTGTCAGTTTATGGAAGCTCAACGTCAATCTATGAGCAGGCAGATGTAAATTGACATGCGACAGTTTACATCCAATTACCTCGGATTCTTTCTAGGACAAAAAAGAAAGTTTGTGTCTCTTCCCATTTTTTTTGGACCTAGATGTGACTGGAGGTAAAAGGATGTAAACAAGCGCTTTTGTACGCATGTCTGGCACCTCCAGTCTATTGATGTTGCTGCTGGGGATCTATTGTCACTGGAGGGGATCTATCTTATTTACTTATTGAATACAGGTACATATATAACACTGTCAATTTATGCAGCACTTTACAGATAAATTGTACATTCACATCAGTCCTTAACCCTCAAGGAGCTTACAATCTAAGGGCCCTAAATTGCATTCATACACTAGGGCAGGGATATGCAATTAGCGGACCTCCAGCTGTTGCAAAACTACAAGTCCTATCATGCCTCTGCCTCTGGGTGTCTTGCTTATGGGTGTCAGAGTCTTGCTATGCCTCATGGGAATTGTAGTTCTGCCACAGCTGGAGGTCCGCTAATTGCATATCGCTGCACTAGGGCCAATGAAACAAGAGCACCCGGAGGCAACCCATGCAGGCACAGGGAGAACATGCAAATTCTATTTTTGCATGGGGTCTGCTGTTGCTGGGGGGGATCTATTTTGCTGGGAGGAATGTACTGTTGAGGGAGAGGTCTACTCATGTTGACTGCTGGAGAGTCTATTGATGCTGGCTGCTGGGAGATCTGTTGTTGCTGGGGTGGTATGTTGTTGTGGGGGTCCATTGTTGCTGGGGAAGTTTATTGTTGTGAGGATGATCTGTTGGTGGAGGGTGAAATATTATTGTTATGGAGGTCTATTGTTGCTAAGAAAGACCAATTGTTGCTGATGGAAGTGTATTGTTGTTGGGGATCTATTGTTTCTAGGGGGGTATATTTGACTGCCTTTCTTGGTATCATTACCAAATTCCATAAAAAATTATTTACCAAGTACAAAATGGTAATTGGTTCTGTATTCTCTAAAAGGGGCTGTACTGGGAGGTGGGTAGGGGGTGGAACCAAGGGACGATGATCTGAGGTGGGTAGGGGGCAGAGACAAGGGGGTGACTCAGAAGGGGGGTGTTTCTGCACCTATTCTCTGAGAAAATAAACCCTGCGCACATCCATTTATATTCGCCTGCCCATAGACCTATCATGGGTATGTTAAGTTCTGTGAAGAAAAAATGAATGAACACAGATGTCACAAAGGTGCCATCCATTCCATCTAGCTATGATTCAGTTAGGGCCCAAGTAACATTTTTAGTAAAATGGCCCAAACAGAGAGAGAAAAAAACAATAAAAACATTTATTTCACAGAGCAAAGTAGTATTATTACCCCTGCTGGGTGTACATGTTGGGTAGACTTTCTCTCAATTCCTTTTCTAGTGACACCCTACAGTATCACACCCTAAAGATATAAAAGACAACGATGATAACTTTTTCAATCCAAAACAAACAAAAAATTTGATGAAAAAGTGGTCTTTCAGGTACAAAGAAAATGTTTGATTTCATGTTGGAGAGAATAAGTTATAACCCCCTCCAGTTTTTAACAATTTATTTTTTCCATCTGCATTCCATTGAGAGATTTTCAGTCATAACAGGAAGTGAAAGGCAATCCATCCAAAGTAAGGCAATCTCTTGTTGTCACCAGGGCCACCAAAACGAGTGCCCCCATTGGAAACTGTCCCCTGTATTTCTGTTCTGGGTACAACCCCAAATTTGTGATTTTTCTTTACTTTCACTTTCAGTGATAATAGTAAACAAGACAAATCGAGAAGGTGAATCTCCCTAATGGGATCACAGACAGCAATAAAAACTGACAGGTGTTCTAGCAGTGGCAGTTGGTGGTATATTTATTTAATGCACCCACAGCCACCCCACCCCCCTGGTCGGTCAGGTCACCTGCACCACCCTTACCCCATCTGGTTTGCAGGCATCGCTTCCTCCAGGCGACAGGGGTGGTGATTTCCCCTGCATCTTTTCCTTCTCGGCATCACGATGGCTTCCGCTGTGTGTCTCCTTCCTCCTCCTCCTAGGTGGCCAATAGGATCGCTTCTCTTCTTGGCCAATCGAGTGAATGGTCTCAGGACCCACTTCCTGATTGGCCAAGAGGAGAATCAGAAAGACAATAGCGAATATTAATTTGCTAGTGTCACACAACTGAGTAAGATTGGCACTGCGCCCGAGCCAACCCTTTTTAAAAACCAGTTAGAGCCTCAGGCTCTAATTACATGCTTCTAAAAAAAAAACATTGAAATCCATGCGTTCGGCACCCTGCATGGAGATTTGGGGCCGGGTGCATCGATTAGGGGGGCGGCGCCTCTGCTCCACATATGGACTGGCCGCCAATGTTATCTACTCTCTCTCCACTCTATCCAACCCCCCCAAAAAATGTTTGACTTTAACCGCTTGCCGACCATGTCCTGTACATATACGTCGGCAGAATGGCACGGCTGCGCAAAGTGACTGTCGCTAAATGGTCTGGGGCTGAAGTGGTTAATTAACTGAACTCAGTTGAAGGAAAACTGGAAGATCCTCATTAAATGAGCTGTGACTCAAGGGTGGGCAGGGAGGGCTGGGAGGGGTGAGTTTTGTGTTAGATAGTAGACCTATGTTAAGTAGGTGGAAGTGCGACACGGATGTACCATCCCCTCTTTGCTGGTCCCTGCCTTATCGTTACTCGCTGGATACCAAGATACTACCGCACTCTTCAAAGGATTACCCCCTTTTCTGTGCTAGGGTGGTGATTCTCTACAATTCCCCCCCCCTGCTATCCATCATACAAGTTACCCAACATTTGGAGTCACACTAGACTCTGGGATACTTTTAGGGACACCAGAGAGGGGGTACCTGTTGCCTACCATACATTACCGTCTTTCAACAAACCGCGCATTAGCCCAAGCTTTTTACCTCTATATACAATGGTGTTTTAAAGTACCTACCACATGCCCAAAAGGCTGGCTAGGTAACAGCGCTGTATATACCTTACTTTATTAATAAACGGTCTGATCCACATATTTTTGCGGAGATCTGTTTAACCTACCTCTATGCTCCTGATAAAGCATCCTGTACGCGAAACATGTTGAGAGTAAAAGCAAGATTTACCAGTCCGCATATCAAACTCAGTCTCAAGCATTAAAAGTCTATATATACCCTCTGTATGTTCTCATGTTCATGAGTATATTTGCATAAGTATAAGCTTTTATGTATTATTCTTTGTAACATGTACTGAGATATTGTACTGTTTTTTCACAAAATTATGTATACAATTTTCTTTGTATATTTTTTTTATGAATAAATATTTATAGATTTTTTACATTTATTACTTGTACTGCCAAAAGTCCATTATTTTAGTCCAGATCAATTCCCACTTTCAAGTAGGTGGAATAAGTGGGACATGTTGGCCACATGTGGATGGTGTCCGATTGACACATCCAAATGTTGTACGATATTTTTATTGTTGTCAAAAAACTCAATAAACAGATTTATAAAAAAAAAACGAACTCAGATATTTTAAGGACACAGATAAATAACTGACACAGCAGACTTTTACTGTTGGTGAGTTCTCATAAAGTCTTTATCGGTCTTGCACTGCTCAGTTGTTGGTTGCAACAATAGCAAAAATGTACGTTGTATAGCTGGCATATAAATAAGGACCTTTGAGCTTTCAATCTTCATGCTTCAATTAAGAGTTGCAATTAAGGATTTTCAAAGTGTGGCTCACCACCAGCGATGTGATCCGACTCGATAGCGTGCTCTCTGCCAAGACAGCTGTATGTTTGCAAATAGCAGGAGAAAGTTGCTAGTCAATAAGAGGCTCAACCTTGCTCTTATTTCTTACAAGCAATATCTTCTTCTGTGGCTAAGCTTGGCAGGCTGATGCCTTTACACTGTAAGCAAATAGTCTCAGTGAGATAGACTTAGGGGCTTTCTTTGATGCCATCTGGCAGCAAAAAAAAAATGAATCAGGAATAGGTCACTTGGATAAACCCATTTGCTAGACAAAATGGTTAACAACTCATGAATACAACTTTTTATGGGAAAAGCCATAATGAATTCAACAAGGAGGTGCCGATAGTTTTTCTGTTGTGCGTTCCTCATTGATATGTGCACTCAGCCCCGCCCACATCTTTTCCACTTCACTTCCATCATTATGGAGAGAAACATGTGCTTTTGCACTGTGTCCGTGTCAGCAATCTGTGCCGACGTGCCTAACAGATTTCTAATGACTTTTCAATGATAATGTACAAGGCTTTGTGCCTTCTCTCTTCTTCTCTTAAGCCTCCCTCCTCTTTGCCATCTCATTGCTTTTTTTTTTCTTCTTCTTTTTTGAGGAGCTGCTGACTTTTGTCCCCTTTTCGCTTCATCGCTCCTATTTCCTTGGTTTCCCTCGTTCTGCAAGGTCAGACTCAGCTATTCTGCTTCACGTGTTTGCTTCCAAGGAACACATAGGAGCCGAAGAGAAAAAATAGTCGAAGGAAATAAAAGATGAAACCTTTACGACTTAAAGGATAAGGATTAAATCCATTTGCAAAAAAAAAAAAAAAAGTACGCGGGCTTCATAGTCTGTCACATGAGCAAAACTCATCATCTTTATCGGCGCAGTGATTGCTGTAGAGTATTAACCTTAAAGCAAATGCATTGATTTGATAAAATCCTTTTATACTGCTTCCATCTCTACTTTGGAATGTAGGTCTGAATTAATAAGATCATCTGCATCCTCCTTCTGCGCTAAATTCCCCTGGCGAAGATTTCTTTTCTCCATCTAAGCTTTTTGTGTTTTCGATTTAATCAAGACTTTCTGAACCAGATGTGAGGTGCCCTCAACCTTCATTACCCCTAAAATCAACCCTCGTGCACAATACAGGAGAAAATAAATAAAACGGTCGCGCTCCCGATAAACAGTTTATTAATCATGTTTCGACTGCGTTATGATTGGCCCGTGAACTTTTATTTTACCTAGCGTCCTCGAGTACGGCTAAGGACAAAGATCGCCCAAGAAGAATACGTTTCCTGTAAATGTAATCTAAAAAATGCAATTATGCCCTCATCTACAAGTACGTTGCTTAGCAATGCAATATTTTTTGTATTTTCCACTAGCTAAACACAAGGTGATTTTAAGGAAGGTGCCTCTGCGGCAGCCTGAGGATGTGATTTCAGCATTAATGTCCGATCTGATGTGCTGACTAATGTTTTGCTTCCTTAGGGACCAACGACTCAGTAAGTCTCAGGTGCTGGAGGAATGCGAAATGAAAGGCATTTGGGTATGCAGATGGTCAGTCACCAATGTCACTTCTATTGTACTGTTAATACCACCAATTATGCAAGACTTAATGAATGTCTGGGATATTTCGTGGTTAGTCTCATCTTCGAAGAATCTTATGGTGATTGCTTATATTTTCCTCTATTTCTCTCTATTCTGTGACTGATGGATTCTTCTCTAACAGCGGCTGGTAGTTCTGAATTGCCTTAAAGGAGTTGTAAAGGAAAAAAATGTTTTGCCTAAAATTAATGGCCCGGATTCAGAAAAGACTTACGACGGCGTATCTCCAGATATGCCGTCGTAAGTCCAAATTTGCGCCGTCGTATCTTTCCGTGTATTCAGGAACTGAGATACGCCTGAATTTTGCAAGATACGACCGACGTAAGTATCCTTACGCCGTCGTATCTTGGGTGCATATTTACACTGGCCGCTAGGGGCGCTTCCGTAGATTTACGCGTCGAATATGCAAATGACCTAGATACGCCGATTCAGAAACGTACTTGCGCCCCTTGGATTTAGCTACGCCATTTACGTAAGGCTTACGTCCGGCGTTATGTTACCCCTGCTATATGAGGCGCAGCTAATGTTAAGGTATGGACGTCGGAACAAGCGTCAAATTTTACGTAGTTTGCGTAAGTCGTACGTGAATAGGGCTGTGCGTAAGTTATCTTAGGCATTCTATCCGACGTGATTCGGAGCATGCGCACTGGATACGTCCACGGACGGCACATGCGACATTCGTTTGGCCCCTCATGAGCATGGGGGTCACAGGTCATTTTAATACAACACGCCCACTGCCTTGCTCATTTGAATTAGGCGGGCTTACGCCGGCCCATTTACGCTACGCCGCCGTATCTTAGGAAGCAAGTGCTTTTTGAATACTGCACTTGCCTCTCTATGTTACGTCGGCGTAGCGCATATGAGATGCGCTACGCCCGCTCAAAGATACGACAATTTATCTGAATCGCGGCCAATGTCTGCAAGGTAGACAGACAGAATAGTGTAATGATTCTGTTAAAAAACGAGTAAATACCTATTAAATTCCTTCATCTATTTCACCTCCGGCGTTCTAGTTTCTGTTCTCTCATTCACTTCCTGGTTTGCAGCGCTCGTTCATGTAAGAACTACATTTCCCAGTATGCATTGCGGCACACCCAGTAATTCACACCTTCTTGAAGTCTCTAACACGTAGAAAGCATCCTGCCGCACAGATGTAGTTCCCAGGAGGGGGTGAGCACGTTACTGACCACCGCAGTAAAGCCTCCCATCACGGTGGTGAGTAACAATCAGACAAGCAGGAAGTGAACAGAACAGAGAAGAAATAGAGCAACTTCTGAGCAAAAACGAACAATGAGGAAGTGCAAAGATGAATGTCTGCAGGTAAAGGATGCTTATTATGAAAAAAAAAAAATATTTCCTTTACAACCCCTTTAAGCATTTTTTTTCTGTGAAGTGAAATTCAAGAAAAAATACAATAAAATAATAGCCACAAAGCTGCACAATAATTTACAAATATGCCATGGTCAATATCAATACATTGCTTTTTGACACTGATGCCTGGCACAGAACACTTGGGCATTGAAATTTAGGCATGACTTTTCACTGTGAGCATAACTATTAATCTCTGGGCGCCAATGTAACATTTTTTTACGGGGCTCACTTGCCATACAGAAAGAAAAAAAAAACTTAAAAGGGGTTGTAAAGGTACATGTTTTTCCTAAATAGCTTCCTTTACCTTAGTGCAGTCCTCCTTCAGTTACCGTATTTACCCCCAACCTAGAAGGAAAATTCCTGGAAAAAAAAAATACTTACAGTTTGGATGCCCCTCGTCGGTGTCTTGCCTGCCGTCCATCGCGTCCATCGACGGCCTTGTCCGGTCCGGCGTCCTTCTGCGGCCATCGTGGTGTCCTCCCCGCTCGATCCCCGCCTCCCGCGCTGTGTTTGAACCACTCCGCCGACATATACCGAGCGCAGTACAATCGGGTATAGTCGGGCAGGCTCGGCTCCTTTCGCGTAAAGGACGTACAGGACGCACAGGACGTGACTGCGAGCGGAGCCGAGCCTGCCCGACTATTCCAGAGTGTACTGCGCTCGGTATATGTCGGCGCAGTGGTTCAAACACAGTGCGGGAAGCGGGGATCGGCGTATATCGCGCATCCACGATTTTGCCCTGATTTTCAGGGCAAAAAAGTGCGCGGCATACGCCGATATATACGGTATCTCATCCTTCTATTTTGCTTTTAAATGTCCTTATTTCTTCTGAGAAATCCTCACTTCCTGTTCTTCTGTCTGTAACTCCACACAGTAATGCAAGGCTTTCTCCCTGGTGTGGAGTGTCGTGCTCGCCCCCTCACTTGGACTACAGGAGAGTCAGGATGCCCACTAACACATAGCTCATTTCTCTATCTGCAACGTAGAGAGCACCCTTCCCCCAGATTAACAATGCTGCTGTCCAAAGCTGCCCTCTGTGCTCCTTCATCCAGAGTGGGGGGACTCTAATACAGTAGTTGTGTTACTGGACAGATTACCAGGTTAAAAGGGGGAAAAAGCCTTAAAAACAAAAGTGAATGCAGTCACCACATAATGATCGGCAAGCTGCAATATATTACGTTTTAGGTCTAGGGGTTAATACTGCTTTCATGACTTTATCTTGCAGTGTGTCTATAGTGTCGCTTTTGTGTAGAATAGACAGAAATTGTCCACAATCCCTCAAATAGCAACCTTGCATTCTCTATCTCCATAGGCGTGTGCCAGGTGTGCCTGGGCAAACCCTAATCACTATGTGCAGTGCAGATTTCCCCTACTGCCTGGACTTCCTCCTGTGTTGCCCCCCCCCACCCGCCCTGCAGTCCTGCTGGCTTCCCTCCTCTCCACCCGACTGCTGTAGGGGATTTTTCAGGATTGAGAGCGGGGGAAGGGGCTAGTAAATATGTAATTTACCAGCCCCTTCTTTTTCTAAATAAACATAGTTAACAGACCCACTCTCTGTGTCCATTCATAACTGATGCATAGTAAACTGTTGTTTTCCCCTTCACTGATGGGCACTGATGAGTTGGCACTGATAAAGTGGCACTGATGGGCGGTACTGATGGGCACTGATGCCACTAATATGCAGCACTGATGGGCACTGATAGGCGGCAACTGATGGGCACTGACAGGCTGCTGTGATGGGCACTGACGGGCGGCACTGATTGGCACTGATAGGCAGTACTGATTGGCACAGACAGGTGGCACTGATGGGCAGCACTGTTGATGAAGTACTGATAGATTACTGACAGGTGTTACTGCTGGGCACTGATTGGCACTGTGGTGAGTACTGGCACACTTTATTGTGGTGACACTGCTGGGCACTGTTTGGCATGTGATTGGCAGAACTGACGGGGCTGTGCTGATAATCAATGTGCTGAGATCCACCCATCGAGAGAACCGAGAAATGCCATTTACCGGCAATTCCTGGCTCACGCGATGATCAGCTGTGATTGGTCTGACAGAGGCTTCTTATCACGATCGGAGATGTGGCATGTCAGACTGACACACTGCACTCGTGATTGCACCGCTGCGTGCCCCCATGGGCGCGCGCCGGTATTTGTTATCCTGCTGGATGTCATATGACGCCCAGTCAGGATAATAGAACCACTTCCCGGCCGTCATTCTGCATACGGCGGGCGGGCAGTGGTTAACGAGCTGGGTGGTGCTGAGATTTGAGAACTGAGATGTATATGGCTATTTAGACCTTTAGGTTCTATTCACATTTGTGCGACTTGTCATACAACTTTGGACATCAAAGTTGCATGACAAGTCATTCCCCAAGTTTTTCAATGATAACAAGTCATATATGCACAACTTAAAGTTGCAGCTACTCCAAAGTAGTTCATGCACTGTTTTGGTCCGACTTTCATGTAACTTGAGGGCCATAGACTTCAATGTTAACCCTCAGAAGTTAACATTGAATTTTATACAATTCAACTTGTGTGCAACAGTTGTCCATTATCACTGGTCAAAGCCAAAGTCGTATCCAAGTTGCATCCATCCAAAGTTGCACCAAAGTGGCACTCCAAAGTCGGCGCCACTTTGGAGTCATACAAGTGTGAATGGAGCTTTAGAGATGAATAGGAGAATCAGAGAATGCAATCAGGTGAACAACAAATACAATACAGATCTCATAAAAGTTTGTTTGGTGTTTAAGCACTATTAAATTAAGGAGGATCACCTGCAAACTCAAAATATCAAATTCCCCCATTCCACTGATTCCCATTTGAACAGATTGATTTACTCTCTACTTATCTCTGCTCATAGAACTCAAGCATGTATCTCTATGTATACATCTCTTAAATAGATTGTTTGGTGTTTTGATGATTTGCAAACATTCTGAAGTTAAATCTATAGCATTAGAGATTCTGTTACTAGAACTGAATTACCTATAATTAGATCTCAAGAGCAAGCTTTTTCAAGTAGCGAAATCACAGTCCTAACATATGACTAATGTTTATTGATTTTTTTTAACTTTCTGAAAGCTAGACTTGGCACATTCCCTTTTGTTGACACATCCCTTGTTAAAAGACAACATAATTAGATTGTGGCCAATTATTACTTGTCCAGTATCTCTCTGGGTATTCAGGAATCAGGATGCATTTTAGCAGTTTAGAAAACTTGGTATAGCGAGATTTCTAAAGTGCTGGACACTTTACATTGAAACAGCTCATTTAAAGGCACTGTACGCGTTCAAATGTTTTTGTTGTTTTACCTAGGTAGAAGTGTAGCTATGTTATATTTTTTTGCCTTATCTTGTAATAATGGGCTCACGTGTTGCCGCTGCAGTTTGTTGTGTTAGGCCTCGTACACGCGACCGTTTTCCTCAACAGAATCCATCAAGAAACTTGGTGGCAGAGCTTTTTTGCCGAGGAAAACGGTCGTGTGTATGCTTTTCATCGAGGAAACTGTCGAGGAACTCAACAAGGTAAATAAAGAACAAGTTTGCTTTTTCCTCAACGGGAGTCTCTATTTCCTCGTCGTGTTCCTCGTCGGGTTGGTTTTCGACGAGTAACACGTTCGTGTGTATGCTAAGAAACCCGCGCAAGCTCAGAATAAAGTATGAGACGGGAGCGCACCTTCAAGTAAAAGTAGCGTTTGTAATGGAGATAACACATTTTTCACGCTGTAACAGTCTGAAAAGTGCAAATTGTCTCTTAACTTTTACTTAACACGCAGTAACATGAGATTAGCAAAAGCAGCCCCAAGGGTTGTGCCAGTGGAACCAAACTTCCCCTGCCGTTGTATGTGTTCTACGTCACCGAGTTTGAGAATGAGGAGATTTGGTCTTGACAGTGTGTACGCAAAGAAAGCTTGTCAAGTTCCTCGACAAGCCTGACAAGGAACTCGTCGATGAAAACGATGTGTCTTTTCCGACGAGTTCCTCTGTCGTGTGTACGAGGCCTTATAGCTCGATCCCCCTATGTTCACATATTCATTCACCTAACCTGCCCCTTTTTGAGAAGGCCACTTCTTGTTCCGTATGTGATAAAAACACATCTCTTTCCTTCATTGCTCTGCTTGCATGTGTCTATTTCATATCTTCAGTGGTTATAAAGAGTCTATACACCCCTGTTAAAATATCAGGTTTCTGTGATGTAAAAAAATGAGACAAAGATAAATCATTTCAGAACTTTTTCCACCTTTAATGTGACCTGTAAACTGTACAAATCAGTTGAACAACAAACTGAAATCTTTTAGGTTGAGGGAAGTAAAAATAATAATAAAAAAATAATATGGTTGCATAAGTGTGCACACCCTTAAACTAATACCAATAGCACCTTTTGATTTTTATTACAGCACTCAGTCTTTTTGGGTATGAGTCTATCAGCACGGCACATTCTTCTTTACAAAAACACTCCAAATCTGTCAGATTGTGAGGGCATCTCCTGTGCACAGCCCTCTTCAGATCACCCCACAGATATTTCAAATCGGATTTAGGTCTGGGCTCTGGCTGGGCCATTCCAAAACATTAATCTTCTTCTGGTGAAGCCATTCGTATGTTGATTTGGATGTATGCTTTAGGTCATTGTCATGCTGAAAGATGAAGTTCCTCTACCTTGACTAAGGCCCCTGTTCCAGCTGAAGAAAAACTGCCCCAAAGCATGATGCTGCCACCACCATGCTTCACGGTGGGTATGGTGTTTTTTTGGTGATGTACAGTGTTGTTTTTGCACCAAACCCATCTTTTAGAATTATGTCCAAAAGTTCAACTTTAGTTTCATCAGACCATAACACATTTTCCCACATGCTTTTGGGAGACTTCAGATGTGTTTTTGCAAAATTTCAAATACCTAATTTTGGCTGTTTGGGAGGATAGCTATATACTTTTTCCGCTGTCTGTACCACCAGAACAGTGTCAAAAGTATACATTTCCTTGGTCTCCTGCAGAGTTTAGTGGTTTCTACTACTGACCTATCAGTCTACTGACCTTTGACTACCAGACTACTGACCTCACTTCTGTCTTCTGTATGGAGTTGAAAGACAGTGTGAGGAGGTAGTCATTTCCAAATGGATTTCAGTGGAGGATTTATTTTAACTGTAGCTGTGTTTTGGTGGTGCAGACAATGAAAAAGGTAAATATTGAATCATTTTTAATTTTTTTTTAATTTTTTTTAAGCAGAGCCGTTTGTGATTTATTTTTATTTTTTGACGGGGAGCCTTTGATAGAAATACATGTTTTCAAGAGAATAAATGCTAAAATAATAAGTGTAAACCTTTAGTAAATCAAGACCAGCTACAATATTCTGTACATTGCTTTGAGCCCATAGGAAGAAATACACCAAAATTCATAAAAAATTTTATTGTAATAATATTTAATCGCTAAAATTACTATCCACTATATTTCTCTTCCTTTAACGCCTAACTCCAGTTTTCTGTAATAGATGTACCTGCTGGGAGGGCTGTATAAAGTGAATGTAGCATCAGCTACAAACAGTATACAGCTCTGTGTTTTGGCAGGGGTCCCAGGACTTCCCACCTTGCTTCTGGAAACAAAATTGAGTTGAGCTGCTCAGCCATTCACAGAATACTTTGTATTTTCTGAATGAATACAAGGCTTCCTCTAAATGGCTGAGGTAGGGAGGCAGGTGGATGATGTCACAACTTTCACCTTAGCAAATCAGAGGAAGCATTGTATTCATTCAGAAACTACAAAGCTTCCTAAAAAAATGGCTGAGCAGCACTCAATCTGACCCAATTTTGTTTCAGGAATAAGCCAGGAAGTCCTCACCCCGCTGCCGGAACACAGCACTGTATACTGTATGTAGCTGATGCTACACACAGCTTATAATGTGCTCCCAGTGGGCACCTCTGTTTGTGAAGGTAATAATATGTTTGAATCAGCTTGGTCCAAATAAGCTATTTTAAAGTGACTGAAACCTGCATTTAGGCCTTATATTTCCTAATATTCACATTGTATTCTAGCAAGGCTCATCAGGATCCCCACCCCACTGCTAGTGAGGTCAACCATGATGTCTAAAAAGTACTGAGAATGGGTAGGTGTATTGGGTAAGTAAATGCTAGGCTGCTTTCAGTGTAACCTGTGTTGAGGGAAATATGAAGATACCATTGTTGGCCTACCCTTCTGTTTAGATACCGCCGGACTGGCTATACAAGCATATCATCAGCAATAAACAACATATATCTCTCAGTGCAAGCTACCTTTAGCAAAACAAACACTTCAATTTCCACCTTTCCGTGAGCCTTCTTAGGTTGGTAAGGAATTTATTACACTATGCATTTTTTAGTACAGTTACATGAATAATTTGTCAAAAAACCTATGCAAATGCAGAAGCATAAGTGCACAAAAAATACAAGTTCAATATTTAATATTTAAGCACTAGTTTTATTTTGTTTCTCTATTAAAGTGGCAAATGCAAATTTACCAGTCAGGCATACTTTATTGCCCATAAACTCAGTAAACTTATGTAATATTCTATTGTAGTGTTTTATGTTCTTAGAATTTAGGGACAGGGCAAAGGGGGCATGTTTGCTGTATCAAACTCAATATTCAACTACAAAATTATTTTTTTTCTTTTTTTTTAAAATGAGAATGTGAAAGGTTTATAACCTCTGTCAGGTTTTTATAGCTATTTGTGTCCCACTGTCTCTCTATGGACTCTATTGACCATTGTCTCCAGTAGAGAAAGTGGTGGGAAATCGAACATTTTCAAGTTGGGACTGGAAGAGCAGCCGAGGAGAAATCTTACAAAGGGCAAACCTGTTCTGGTGACATCTATCCATGAGGGTACATCTCCTTTCTTTGGAGACATTTTCTGTTGCATCTGTGAAACAGAAAGTGAATGAAAATCTCCCAGATGGGACTACAAAAAAACAAACAAATTGCAGGGCTTCTAGCAATTGCCTATTCTAAAAAAATGGTCTTTACATATGTATGGATATGATATTTTTCCTAATTCTCAGTTTTTATTTGCCATCTTGTACTGAGCTTTAGTCAGCGTAGCTGTGTGTTGGCTAGTGTTCTCTATACATAAAGTGTATTGTGCTGAAGTGTGTGAGCTGGCTCCAGCAGGGTGTGCTAGAGATATCAATCTGTGTTAAGGACATTTAATACCCAGCCAATCAGAAAGCTTTGGGGGCCAGACACTTTTTGGCACATGGTCTTCCTTCCTGGGCTTTTGAACTGGGAGCATGCAGATGTAACACCTGCCTTATCCTAGGCACTAGGGCCTAAGAACCTGGAGTGCTGCAAGGATCTTTCCTCCCCTGTGAGACATTCTTGAAATACTGGCTGCCATAGAGTGCTATTTTGAGCTTAGAGGGTTAGAGGGAGCAGACTGAGATACCACTAAAACCTCATTTGTCAAGGAGAAACTTTTGAAGTTTAAAAGGCCAGCCAACATAGCCCCGTAAGAGAGTGATCCAAAAAAATTAGAAGGACATGCAGAACACTAAGGACTTTTTGAATATAAACCTACAGGTATCCCATGGTCCCTACACCCTCCTTCTTATTTCTCCATGCACATAAAAAGCAAATCAGAAAAACTGAAGCCCATCATTCTAAACATCCAGAGGAAAATCTACTTAATGAGATGGGTTTGTCTGGGACCTTTATAGCCAAGTAAATGGTCTTGGAACATTCACAATGTTACTCAGTATTCCTGCAAATCACATCAACCTGGTTACTAAAAGTGCTACACATATGTAGCATAGACCCCAGGCTGGGCTGGCTGTATTGCTCCAGGTTCCATTCCCTGTGGGGCACATGGCAGCTGGGCACACAGTAGTTTGGAGTCACTCAACTCAGGAAACAGGCAGTGTATGTGTAGTGCTACACCTATAGGAGCCGCTGGTAAATAGGGATCCCCCACTCTGCACAACCAGGCACACCAAATTGTACACAGGCTCACTGAGACAGGAAACATTCCTTGCAGCTTTGTTTTTTTATTTTTTTATTTAGGGTTTTAGAACTTGGATGGGGATAAGGACTCTACAACCATCTCAGACTGACACTTCTCAGTCCTCTCAGGCTGTCTCTAAGTCCTCTCCGACTGTCTCATTCACCAGCCACCCGGCTGTCTTCTACCTGGAGATCTCCTGGACATGCTTGCTTTCTCCTGTCCTCACACCTGCTTCCGTGTCTCTGGACAGGACTCCTCCATGTGTTATTAGAGGATCCATCCAGCACCCGAGCTCCCAGGCTCGAGGTCACCCACCCAAATTAGGGGTTGGCTCTCAACGGCCTCCAACAGCCTCCTCAGCACTCTATCTCCGGCTTCCACCCAAACTCACACTGTCCCTGCTGGCCTGACCCTGAGAATTTAAGCTGCCCTTCCCCTACCAGCCCATTTGGATGGGGATTGGTTGGGGTCCTCAGTAATACTCCAGGCAGTAACTCCTAACCTAATTCTCCTGGAAGTCTCTGCAAAGCTGCCAGCCAAGCCAAACAATTTGCCTACACTACAGAAAAACCTGATTACGTTTCTAGCACACTAGAGGCTGCTATGTGTCTTTTTGCAGTTTATTTGCTTGTTTACCTTGGGCAGGTGTGGGTTAGCCTTGGGATACTCCAAACTAGGAGATTTACAACAGAGGACACCTGTAACTGTCCTGTCTCATCAGGGTACAAGCACTGTCTTGTATTGAGTATTTGGTGAACTATAACTAAGGGGACCCCTTTGCAAAGGTATAGCCTGAGTCAGCAAAACTGGAGTGAGCTCTCCCAAAGGTGACAGTGACAGTCTCTAAGATCTTTAAGGCTTGTACTCACTGTGCCCTGGGTACTTTCATGCTCTCTTGTAGTACCAGCCAGTCTCTGTATAGAATGCCTCCAGGTCGAGTCCCCTGTGGATTCCCTGCACTGCTAACAGAGACTCTGCATATGGGTTCCCTAACTCTAGCTGGTGCTGGAACCCATATGGCTTCTTCTAAGCTGTAGCAATCAACCCAGACTGAATAAGGACCATGCTGTTCTAGGCTCCCGGCACACCCCAGCCCCCTGCTGGTCACCCTCTCAATTAGAGATTGGCTGAGGCTGCATAAATATTTAGCTTAGGGTCTGCCTCTCCCACCCACTATGTTCCAAAACTTACTGTAATGCAGGGGAAAGTAGTTGAACCTGCACCATAAGAACTTAGGGCCAAATCCTCAAAAAAGATACGACGGAGTAACTGCTGTTACTCCGTCGTATCCCTGGTCCTAACTATGGAACTGATCCACAGAATCAGTTTCCCATAGTTAGGACGAAGATCCGGCATGTGTAATTGAATTACACTGCTGGATCTTAGGATGCAGTACCGCATCCGCCGCTGGGGGCATTTTGCGTCGAAATGCCGCCTCGGGTATGCAAATTAGGACTTACGGAGATCCACAAAGCTTTTCAGCTTCGTTTTTTCTCCGTAAGTTTAATTTTGCAAACGCAAAATTAGGGCTGCTTTTACAAGGTGTAAACTGTTTACACCTTGTAAAAACAGACCATTCTTGCTCGCGACGCGATTTTTTTTAAATTTGAATTTTTTTTTTTGGCGCCGTATCTTTTTTTTTACCCGACGCAACTTTATTGTCCCGTCGCAATCCACAAAGCCAGACGTAACGTAATTTTGCGCTATGCACGTCGGGAAAAAGACGTCACGAGCATGCGCAGTACGGCCGGCGCGGGAGCGCGCCTCATTTAAATGGTAATCGCACCCTGGAGAAGAGGAACGCCTTGCGCCGGCCCGATTTAAGTTACACCGCTCAAAATTTCTAGGTAAGTGCTTTGTGGATCAGGCACTTAGTTAGAGATTTTGCGGCGGTGTAACTTAAATGGAAAAAGTTATGTTGCGCCATTTTTTTGAGGATTAGGCCCATAGAACTGCCAAAATCAACTGAACACTGCTCCTCTTTTACAGAGGAGCCATAAACTATTTTCTAGAGGAGTGTTATAAATACATTTTAACAAAAAGATTTAACATATTACATAAAACCTTTTGTGGGACCACCTAATGTTCACTATAATGTATTACACTTCCAAGTTTTGGCTTGGAACAAGCTGGGACTGTCTTGAAGACATATGTGTACTGCTGAGGTATAGGATTTGGGGCACTTAGGGAGCAGAAAATGTCAATGAAATGGTATCTAAACCCAAGAACGAAAATGTAGTGTCTTGAAATCTACCTGTCATTATATTTGGTGGCTGCATTAGTTTACATTTTTTTGGCCAAGAACATGTTCAGCTAATACAGAATATTGCCAGAAACACAGTGCACTTGTAACTTCTGGTGAGCTGAACTGGAAGCAAAGACAATCTTCCTTTTGTAAACTACTGCCCTCAAGCCTCCATATTATGTCGATGAGAGGAAGATATGTTTAAAGAGGTTGTAAAGGTACAATTTTTTTTTCCTAAATAGCTTCCTTTACCTTAGTGCAGTCCTCCTTCACTTACCTCATTCTTCAATTTTGCTTTTAAATGTCCTTATTTCTTCTGAGAAATCCTCACTTACTGTTCTTCTGTCTGTAACTCCACACAGTAATGCAAGGCTTTCTCCCTGGTGTGGAGTGTCATGCTCGCCCCCTCCCTTGGACTAGAGGAGAGTCAGGACGCCCACTAACACACAGCTCCTTTCTCTATCTGCAACATAAAGATCGTCCTGACTCTCCTGTAATCCAAGGGAGGGGGCGAGCACGACACTCCACACCAGGGAGAAAGCCTTGCATTACTGTGTGGAGTTACAGACAGAAGAACAGGAAGTGAGGATTTCTCAGAAGAAATAAGGACATTTAAAAGCAAAATGGAAGGATGAGGTAAGTGAAGGAGGACTGCACTAAGGTAAAGGAAGCTATTTAGGGAAAAAAATTGTACCTTTACAACCCCTTTAGGCCTCATTCACACTTAGGGCCGTTCGGGTCCGTCTGTCACGGACCTGAACGGCCGCTCCATGCATCGCTATGGAGCGTCGGATGTCAGCGGAGACATGTCCGCTGACATCCGACCCGATCCGACCCGCTAAAAACAGACGTATGGGGGCTACGTCCCCATCCGTCCATGCGGATCGGATCGGGTAAGATCTGATGAAAACGGACATGCTGTCCGTTTTCATCAGATCGCTCCATAGGACACAGCGGTGCCCGACAAGCCCCTCCCCGCTCAGTGAGCAGAGAGGAGCTTGTCATCCGTCGGAGATCTGCGGGCTGATCTCCCGCTGAGCCGACAGGAGCAGGGGGACTCCGTAGTGTGAATGAGGCCTTAAAGTCCAGGCAGATGACAACCTTGAATACCTCCATAGATACAGTGTAGCCACCATAGGACAGAAGGTCTATTAAATGCATTAGGTGAAAATAAAGATAAAAAGGCCTAAAAAATAAAAATAAAAAAAATAATGCAGCCATCACATCTAAGGATTGCATCTTGAGGTGTGTGTGTGTGGGGGGGGGGGGGGGTAGGGGATATTCAGCCTATGCAGTACCACTAGCTTTATAATTTGTTGTAGTAAAACAGAATTGCAATTACTGCTTTTTGTCATTTTTGATCCTATTTTAGTTTACTATTACGAGCAACTGGCATGTTATTCTACTTTTTGGGATTTGAATGTTTAAAATAACCAGTTAGGGCCAGATTCTCAATGGCGTTACGACGGTGCAACACCATTTGCGCCGTCGTAAGTCCTAATCTGGCCCAGGGTATCTATGCGACTGATTTTTAGAATCAGTTACGCATAGATATCCATTAGATCTGACAGGCGTAAGGCTCTTACGCTGTCAGATCTTAAATGCAATTTTTTTCCCGCCGCTAGGTGTCGCCTCGTCGTTTTCCCCGTCATCTATGCAAATTAGCTATTTACCCGAGATGCCCCTGGGTCTATGAAGCGCAGCCAATGTTAAGTATGGCCGTCGTTCCCGCGTCGAAATTTAAAAAAGTACGTTGTTTGCGTAAGTCGTCTGTGAATGGCGCTGGACGCCATTTACGTTAACGTCAAAACCAATGACGTCCTTGCGACGTCATTTAGCGCAATGCAAATTTTAGGAACAGCGCATGCGCAGTACGATCGGTGCGGGAACGCGCCTAATTTAAATGATCCACGCCCCCTACCTGGATCATTTGAATTAGGCGGGCTTGCACCGGAGAATTTACGCTACGCCGCCGCAACTTTACAGGCAAGTGATTTGTGAATCAAGCACTTGCCCGTAAAACTTGCGGCCGCGTAACGTAAATGAGATACGTTACACCGACGCTGTTTTACGCAAGTATACGAGAATCTGGCCCTTAGATTTCAGATTCAGTTCATCCACTGCTCTCTAAAAAAAGAGAATTCAAATCTGATTGGGTGATGTTATTTCTTGTTCAGTAATGTGTGGTCAGGACAGTGTAAACAATAGGAAACTGTCTTCTAGAATGATTTAAAATAGGTTGAAACGACACCAGCAATACACCTAATAAATACTGGTCTTTTGTTTAGAGAAGGATGCTCATGGGCACTTAGCCTCTAGCCATAATGTTTAGCGGTCGTGAACAATTGCTTGCTGCCTGTGGAAAAGAAACTCTACATCTTCTGCATCCTTGAGTATCTAGCCTTAGGTGAATTGCAACAAACACCTTAATCACTATAATCAGCACTTACTGACCTCTGCAGAAGGCCTGCATTAATTTCAAGGGCATAGCTCCCATTACTGTGCTTATCATATTTGAACAACTGAACCATTTATCTTGTGTTTTCTTGTGCCATAAAGCCATGTAAAACACGCCTTCACTGAAATATTCTTCATTAACGTGTGTGCTGCTCAAAGAATTTAGCCACATATAAAAATATTAATTAAAAATCTAGTTATAGCAAATGTTTACTATATACAATATATTCTGTATTCTCATACTTTTGAAAATAAGAAGTTTGTATTTTTGGTTCATTTTTCATGGTAACTACTTTTTTTTTATTTTTTATAATGAACATGCATATGTAACAATGAAGCTTCATTAATGTATTATTTACAGTGATTGCCACAATAATTTAAGATCACAAAGGGCATGTTTTACTTTGAAATTCTTTGATCACCTTGAATTTCTAAAGGTCTCTTTTTATACCCGCCACATCATTTGTCTGCGCAGAAGTGATTGTTCCCGACTCAATCTATTTTGAGCAGGAGTGAAGGAAAGAGCCCTACAGGGCTGTAGCAAAGCACTGTGAAATAAATGTTTTTTATTCTGCGTATTACTTATTTATTAAAGCTGCTGAAGCATAACTAAAAGGAAAAGGACTGAGAAATATAGAATACAATGGCCTTTAGAATTTAATGGGAGATATGGCTGGAAGCTATTACTTAATTATTTAATAAATCATATTTTTTTTGTTCTTTCAGATCTCCAAGGTGTATTTCCTAGCTTCAGAATGTTTGCTTTCAAACTTACTTAAAGCCACTTACATACCAATAGGGCTTTGGAGCTACAAGTTGTTCCTGTAGTATAATTAACCTTTGGCCTGCCGGAGGGGAGTTGTGACACTGAATTTAGGTAAAGTCCTTAGGCATTGAATTGACTAGACGTGGTATTTAATGAATGATTGCAAGTCAACAACAACTTGCAACTGGAGATTGTCCATGTTTCCAAACTATGGGCCAGATCCACAAAGAAGTTACGTCGGCGTATCTATTGATACGCTGCGTAACTTCTAGGATGCGCCGGCGTATCTTTTTTCTGTATCCAGAAAGCAAGATACGTCAGATTTTTGCTTAGATACGACTGACGTAAGTCTCTTACGCCGTCGTATCTTAGTTGCATATTTACGCTGGCCGCTAGGTGGCGCTTCCGTAGATTTACGCATAGAATATGCAAATTAGGTAGATACGCCGATTCACGAATGTACGTGCGCCCGGCGTATCTATATGCGTCGTTTGCATAAGGCGTCGGACCGGCGTAAAGTTACCCCTGCTATAGTGAGAAGTACACAATGTTAAGTATGGACGTCGGGACAGCGTTGAATTTTCCGTTGTTTACGTCGTTTGCGTAAAACGTTCGCGAATAGGGCTTTGCGTAAGTTACGTTCACGTCGTCTAGGCATTGAGCGGGCGTAATTTAATTTGAAAATTCGACGTGATACTGAGCATGCGCGCACATGCGCCGTTCAGAAAAAGCGTCATTTACGTGGGGTATTGCTTAGTTTACATAAAACAAGCCCCTCTGTTCCTCATTTGATTTAGGCGCGCTTACGCCGGCACATTTATGCTACGCCGCTGTAACTTATGGCGCAAATCCTTTCTGGATAAGGAAACTACGCTCTAAGTTACGGCGGCGTAGTGTATCTAAGATACGCTACGCCTGCCTAAAGATAGGTAGTTCTTTGTGGATCTGGCCCTATATATTTCTAATATTTCATCAACTCCCACAATTTGTTCACATATGTGCCTTGATATCACCTCTCTTGGTATTAGACAAAGGCCTGTTTATGCTAAGCTACGCTTATTATTTGAGATTATCGAAGCATTGCAAAATTGGATTGTTTGGATAGTTTTTGAACAGGAAAGAGGAAACAGTTAATCTTTTTTATTATTTATTTAACAAACGCTGCTACTGTTAAGACTGCCAGGAACAATACATTTTAAATATGTTAAAATTCAAGGTCCGAGGCAATAAAGTTCTATATTTATATTTAAAAAAAATAGCCCAGTCTCAACCAATTAAAAATTGATGCTGTAGACACATTTCTCCCATAATTTTCAATAGCTCCCGGGCCTGTGCTCAGCCCACTGATGCATACAAGAAAATGGGAACAATTTTCCCTGCCTTCCTTTATGGAAGTCAGACCACATAAAAACACTTTAGTGTGCCAGTGTAGTATTTCTGCTCGACATTCAATTCATTAGTTGAATACAAGTGCAAGGCCAGAGTATTAAGTACATTAGAGGCTTGTGCATGAGAGAGCCTTATAGCAGCCTGATTTTTTAGCATTTACTTGGCCTTTCATTCTTTTAAAAGAGCAACTCCAGTGAAAATCAATCAGCAAATTTCAAATGTTATCCAAAAGACAGCGCAACTGTTCTAAAGTCAGAAAGTCCACTTAATTTACCTTTGTAATGAATCTCATCTAGATTTCAGGATAAAAGTGAGTGACTTTGCTCATCATTCTATACTGTGTGATGTCCTCTCTCAGAATGAGATTTAGCGTTAGTGGGTAGGATTAGGAATAATTATTGCTTTTCAATATGTGTCAGCACTCAGCAGTTGGAATTCAAAGAATATCAGACTTTCAGTAACATAGAAAAAAGAGAAATTTCATGTGTGCAAACCTGGCGCACCACTGCAGCAACAATAACTAGTAGCAGGTGGGCCATGAAATTTAAAGATTTAATTTAATTTTAGTGGGGTTTATATGAGGGTCTTAGTCAGACCTTTTTTTCTCTGAAAATAGGTGCAGGAACTCAACCACGACCCCATTCAAATTTTACAAACAGTAGAAGGGTCTTGAAGGGGCACAAAATACCAGGATTGCATTACATACAGAGAGCAGAGTTCAGGGGGTTAAATACAGAGTGCAGAGCTGCCACTTGTAAACACAGAAACCCGACTTCTGTGTTTACAAGTGATCGTGGTGAGCAGGCCCCCCAAGGGTCTGAGCCAGAGGTGGTGGAACTGAGTTCCCCCAAGTTCCCCCTGAAAAAAAGCCCTGGTCTTAGTTACTGTGCTGTGCGCTAAAGAGCCCCCCAAGCCTAGCAAGCAGACTGGTATAGTCTTCGGGATTGGGACTGTTAAAAGCAAGGCTATAAACTGTGTTACCTCTACCCAGAAAGAGTGCACTTTGGGACAGGACCACGACATATGATAAAACCCTGCCTCTAGATTACCGCATTTTCAACAGCTAGGATAGGCAAAAGCCCCAACTCTCTTACCGGGTGGGTGCAGTTCCACAATTAGCAGGTATGTCCCAGTCCAGAATGCAGGGGACAGGGCCAGACTGAGCCATGGTAGCGCTGTCTCCGGCTCCACCCCGCCTGACTCTACTCTTGGCCACTGGTTGCTGGAGCCACCTAGCATCTAGCAACCAGTGATGTCACGGCCGTAACTCCCTCCCTGCCCAGCATTCAAAGTGGAGGAGGAATCCACTTCCTCCTCCTCCGAGCTAGTGCTCATTGGGCATAAAGAGTTGAGCCCAGCCCCCCTTGTCATGGTCCTGGACTGGATCTTCCCACTGGTGGCGGTGGGGTGCAGGGCAGCAGAATCTTCAAACAGGGAGGGGGAGGCCTGGGCAGCCGGGAAGAGCCCAAGAGGGAGTGAGAGAGAGAAGATGAGGCCTCACCGCCACCTTGAGCAGCATCCACGGCACCTCCCAGAGCCTGAACTCCTTCTCCAACCTCCTCTACTATCTCACTGTGACTGTCATGGAACAGGAAGAAAACAGGCTGACCGAGAAAGGGGCGGGAGGTAGGTGGATCACACATGCCTACCCACATAGACAGGGGCTGGGACAGTAGGGACTGCAGGCAGGGCTAGAGGGGCTCTCTTTCCCATCCCCCTCTCTCGATTTCACCCCCTCTCTCTCATCCTCCCTCACCCCCTCTCATCCACCCCCTTTCATCTACCCCCCTCTCTCTCTCAACCTCCCTCACCCACCTCCTCTCTCTCACCCTCCCTCACCCCCTCTCAGCCACCCTCTCTCTTTCACCCCCCTCTCTCTCTCAACCACCCTCACCCCTCCTCTCTCTCACCTTCCCCTCTCGCCCACCCTCACCCCTCCTCTCTCTCCTCCCCTCTCTGATGTAATAAAGAGGCTCTCTGTGGACCCTGATGTAAGGGGAGGCTTTTTGGGGACCCTGATGTAAGGGGATGCTCTATGGGGACCCTAATGTAAGGAGGAGGTTCTCTGGGGACCCTGATGTAAGGAGGGGGCTCTGTGGGGACCCTGATGTAAGGTTAGGCTCTCTGGGGACCTTGATGTAAGGGAAGGCTCTCTGGGGACCCTGATGCAAGGGGAGGCTCTCTGGGGACCCTGATGTAAGGGGGAGATCCACACTCAGATATGTAACAATATTTATATATATATATATATATATATATATATATATATATATATATATATATATATATATATATATATATATATATATATATATATATACTATATACATGTGTATGCCCGCCCAACAATCTTTACTTCGCTGCTATGGGCTCTAGCCCCAGATCTTTTGTAAACCTTGCAGCCCCCCTGCCTGGCTGAGTGGACAATGTTTGGAAGGTCTCCCATCATTGCAGCTCTTGTCTTCAGTCCTTCGACACAAAGATGGACGCCACATTGTGATCATATTTAGGGGTCCTTGCAACTGTACTTTGCTGCAACATTCATCTGAAGGTATCCCTATTAATAACTATATATACCCGGTTATATGTGCACAATTCCACAAGGACTCTTATTTGCCCCATTGCTGATAACACCTGTTTGTACATTGGATGTATGCATGTATGTATATATTATTAATCCTTTCTTATATAAAGCTTGTACTATTTCCATACTGGTGTGAATCTATATACTTATGGTTAATGTTATATGCTGTTTGCAGTAGTTCTTTTGCTTCAAATTATTTTGATCAGATTACTGGATAATTTTCCAGGAGGGGGAATCCCCTCTGTTCACAGAGGCCCTGTCCTGGGTAGAGGCACTGACAACTTTATTATCAAACCCACTCTTCCACTTGGTAAAGAGTCTGGTTCTCTTATTTAAATTATAGTCTGTGTCACTGGCGCAAATACATTTTTTTATATATATATATTTTGTGTATACTATGGATCTGCTGCAGTCCTGTGTACACCCCCCAATATGGTGGAGTGTATATTGATATATGTGGAAAATTGTGTTACTGCGCCAATCCTACAACCTAATTATTATTATGGTGAACCCAATGTCGTTTTAAATATTCGTGCTATAAACACAATTTTTTTATATATATATATACATTAATAATACCAAATGGCAATATTAAAAGTGAATTAAATAATCTATGTCCATAAAAAATAAATGAATGAATAAACTGTATTATTCAATAATAAAAGGAAAGAAATAATAAAAGAAAGTCCAATAATGAAACAAACGTGAATCCAATAGTGCTCCGTGCTGTAACAAATAAGTGACTGCTACTCCACCAAAGGTGCCACTGTCACCGACTTCTGAAGTGGGCACTCACCAGAACTAAGTATATATTATGCCTGTAGTTTTTATCTCCTCTCCCCGCGGCCAATCCGCAATCCTCCTTCACCAATGTACTCCTCTCATATGGATTCCTGGTTGCTACTTTTTATTGTAAAACAAGTAACCAATCATAGCGTAGTATGTTTCTACTTTTATTGAAAAATATAAATGTAAAAAGTCTCATTCACAAATTATGGTGCCTCCAGACTGGCACCAGATCTTTCCAGCAGTGCCGAGTGAAAGGCGCTCACTAGTGTGTGTATCCTCCTGGCCGGCGTGCTCACCACGCCTCCGTAGCCGCGCGGGTCAACGATAGGAGGTGATGTATGACGTAAGACGTTCAACATGTTACCCAGAAGCCTCCTTATTTACCTAGAGGTTTAGCACACTATCCTGTTTGGAGAGTCAATTCTTATAACCCTCCTCCCCAAAAGAGGTTCTACACTGGTATCATAAGAAGATTGGTAACATGGCAGCTCTTTCTGGTATCATAAGACACTCTGGTAACATGATGGCTCTTTCTGGTATCTAAAGACACTCTAGTAGCAGCTTTTTTGGTATCATAGGAAACTCTGGTAAGACAACTCAGATGTTGATTTACTAAAGCTGGAGAGTGCAAAATCTGGTGCAGTTGACAGCTTTGGCAATAAAACCTGGAAGCTTAGTGGTTTCTATGCAGAGCAGCACCAGATTTTGCACTCTCCAGTTTTAGTAAATCAGCCCATAGTTTCTTGTGTAGCACAACAGCTCTTTCTTTTATCAGAAGAAAGTCTGGTAACATGACAGCTCTTTCTGGTATCATAGGAGAATCTGATACATTTCAACACTCTCAACCCTTCTTGTTTTAATGTACAACTCTCATAGAATCAGTTTAATACCCTGCAATTCTCATGCCTGGTAACATTCATATTTTTAAAATAGACTTTCTGGTTACAATGGAACACTGATAATATGCTAACTCTCTATTACAAAGCTATGGTAACATTGAGCATTCTCATAATATTACATCACTAAAAATCAGACAATTCACCATTTACCAGTTGCAGGTAAAAATGCAACAACATTTGAAACAATGGACTTTAAACTGTGGGCTGGGTGTGTAGCTGTGCAGAGTTTAATTTCTGCTTTTTGTTACAAATATGTCCTATACTTTTTTGTTGTACTTCTTATCTGGAGCTATACACAGGTGTTGCATGTAGGACAAAGAAAATATTACAAGTTTCTCTTATCAGCAGATTTAAAACAAACAGAATTGTGTGTATGGAGGACTTTATAATCTTCATGTACCTGTATAAGAATTAACAGTTATATCTTAAGAATACAGCACAAATAATATTATGGCTGTCTGTTTATAGATCAATACACTCCGCACACTACTTTTCATCTGCTCAACCTCTACGGGGAATTCTAAAGAGACTCACTAGGATACCTAACTATTTGCTAGCAGTTAGTCTAGGCTAGCAGAGTAATGAATAGTACCAGCATTGATATAATGCACTAATGTGGCTATATTGATTATGTTGCTATTATTAGAAATGTGACACTGTATAACAAAAGAATAATTACAATGGAAAAAAAACATAGAAATGCACACAAAGGCTGGTTGTCAGCTGGTGATACCAGTTTTGTTTGTGAAGAACCGATTATTAGCAATGGATATAAGAACAAAAATTGTACAGGTACTAGATTTTGTATTTTTAGGCAAATATGCAAGACACATATAAAGGATTTTATATATATATATATATATATATATATATATATATATATATATATATATATATATATATATATATACACATATATATAAATAATAATGCATTTCTGGTTACTATGCAAGAAATTAAATACTGCAAATGTATCAATATACAATCAAACAGTGAACTGAATAGTCCATTAGGATCAATATGGAAAAGTCCATGTGCCAATAGCAATGAAAGCATATAGTGGAATGAAAGTGTATCTAATTCTTCAAAAAGATGATGATATATCACACCGGGTGGCAAACCATGTGAATTGTTAAGGAATTCCACCTTAATCAAGCCTCTTACCAGATGGTTGTGATCCCCAATTACAGAGATCAAACAGACTTGAGATATAATGGACCTGTTAGGAAAGGGTTCACCCACTGGTGGTGCTATCGGTCTCTCGGATCGCAGTACCAGTGTTCACCAGCGGGTGTCGTTCAACATTCAGGACCTATAGCAAGAGGACTCACCTGCTAGTGACACTGTTGGATCCTTGGGTCGTAGTACCGGTGTCCATCAGCGGGTGTATCCTGGCAGTGCGGAGCAGACAGCACCTCCTGCGCTCAGGTGTTACCTGAGGCCAATTACTGGCAGTCTCATAAGTACCCGGCTGATGAGTACTCTCATTGCCTTGGTATCTCTCTCCTTGCACCCTGACCTTGCTTGCCTGTTACCCGATCCTGAGCCTGCATCTGACCCTGTTCCCGAGCTTATCATAACCCAGTCCGTTCCTGTTACCTTTACCTTCACCCTACAGCCCGATCCATCCTCTCCCTGTCCTGTTTGTTCCCTGTCCCCATCTACTGATCTCCCTGTGTATGACCTTGGCCTGGCTAACGTTTATGTTTCTGGAACATCCCTTGTCCATCTGCTGATCTGCTGTGTATTACCCTGGCCTGGCTTACGTCTGAGTTTCTGGTACTGCCCCATTGCTGTATATAACTATTTGTTGTTTGTGGGTTTCTGTTTGGTTGGTTGTGCACTGTTTGTATTTACTTATTTATCACCTATCTTAATAAACATCTTTACTATTCACCTTAAATGGGTTTTTGGTTCTCTCTGTGCAGTCCACACAGTCTGGTCTACTAATTCCTAGTCAGGACACTTCTGGGTGTCTCTCAATGGGATCAGTATGGTCCACTCCACTGGGTTTCAACATATGATATTCCCCAATACCAACGCCACAACTTCGGATCCAACTCAGACAGCTGCCATAGAGGAAAAGGAACATAGCGTGAATACTGCTAGTCCACATTTATTCTTAAAAACACCACAAGGTACTCACATGATTCAGGACAATAAAAAGCATATATATATATATCATTGCCAGGCTAGGCACTGTGATATAAAAGGGCAAAATACTATTTAAAGCAGAACAGTCAACATGAGTTATTGAAAATGATTAATGCAACGTTGCATGCCGATCTAAACTAAGTGCCTGTGTACTTTTATAGCTGGGAATTGGCATTTTTAAAGCAATTCCAAGCAACCATTAAATATACCTGAAACGACTAATCCTATTCAGGACATTTCATCTGCATTACTCTTTAGGAAGTTTGCCATAGTCAAGTTTTTATACAGACTTTCTGGCCAGATTTAGTAGTCTCCTCACAGGGTTTCAATGTATGATTTCAGATTAATGGTCTGTGCAACCTCCCTCTCAGTATCAACAATGTGTCTGCAACATTCATTGGGATCTGCAAGGTTGTCTTAAATCAGTAAACTCACCTGGCTGTAATTTTGTTGATACTAAATAAGGCCCATTTAAAAAATATAGATTCCAACATCTATATGGATTAATCTAATGGGACAACCAAGTGAATGAGAGAAATGCCAGGTTCAAAATAGAAGCATCTCAAAAGGCAAACTGTGCCCCTGTCAGTCTGAATACAACATTTTCTGCAGTGTATTTCTAAAAATGTCACTGACCACTAGTTAAATGACTTGTTATGACATGACAAGCTATACAGAGGTGATTCTGTCCTGTGGACAGAAGAAGCAACTGGTGGAACAGCCTAAGCTATACAGTGTGCAAGTACAGTGTGCAAGTGATAGACGAATGCCTCCATGTCCTTGTTACCATCGTACCAAAAATGTCCAATTAAACAAATAGCTTTATTATTTAGAACTTTTCAAAAAAGACAATTTGACCAAGGGACTTTGAACAGCTGTGCTAAGTAAAATAGGTAATAGTACAGCAAATGTATAAAAATACAAAATGTATTTTAATTTACATAAAAAACAAATACAGTAAAAGTAAGGTCACTGTTGCATCAATATACATTCAAGATGCCAACATAATTGATAAATTATTGTTGATTTGCTGACACTGTAATCTCTATGCATTTCGCGGGACAACGCCCAATTCATCAGGAGACAGCCGAGATTGGTTTATATGTGCTAAAAACCATGTCAGTGTGGAAATAGAGTACAACTCAAGAACCACATGGAGAAGTTAAGAGATATCATCAAAATTTCTAATACTGCAACAAAAAAAAAAACAGCAAAGGTTCCACCGGGAGGGTGGATGGGCGACCAGGAGGCAGGGCAAAATAAAAAAGGGGTGAGACCCCCACTGCAGAACCCCTTGTTGAAAAGAGGATATAGACAAATTTAAAAAGCACAGCAGCATGCAGGGCTGCTTCATACATCCAGGTGTGAAAATGTATATGTTTTTTATTTAAATTGAAATACATTTTGTATTTTTTTACATTTGCTGTACTATTTTACTTAGCACTACTCTTCAAAGTCCCTTGGACACATTGTGCTTTTTGGTTGTTCTGGAACATTGGTGACTAAGTGCTGTTTAGGTCTGAGCAGGGGGGGGGGCTGTGTTTTATGTTTAAGTTTTATTATTTGGGTGGGGGCTTGGGGCTGTATGCATTCTTGTGTGTCTTCTGTTAAGATGATGTCGTCAAATCCTGCTAAAGGTATTAGACAATGGCATCTATTATCGGTGGATGCTTTTAGAGTTTGTATGCATTGGAAATCTACCTGTGTCCATTTTTTAATAAAGCTTTCACAAAGTGCTCAGTGAGAGTACAGTGAGCTGTCAGTCTGTGTATGGCCTAATGAAGACTATAGGGAAATAATAGCCAATGTATACAAGTAGTTGGAGTGCATTTAAAAGGGACATCTAGACAGAAAACAAAACAGTTCTTCCTAGTGCCCTGCATTGGTCATTTGGCATTAACCTTTATATGTATACAGGCGGTCCCCAGGTTACAAATATCTGACTTACATATGACTTCTATATTCTATATACAAACAGATAAATAGAGTTTGGCTCTGAGGTCCCCGAACCAAAGAGCCAAAAGGGGGGGGGGGGTTTGGGCCATTATTGGACTACCGTGTTTCCCCAAAAATAAGCCCGGGTCTTATATTAATTTTGGCAACAAAAGACACAGTAGGGCTTATTTTCGGGGTAGGTCTTACCATGTAATGTGATGTCTTCTCTCCGCCACTCCCTGCCCGTCAGGACTCCCCAGTGTGAAGTGAGTTAAAATGCTTGTAAAATCCTATAATCCACTCTATTACAGTATTATATAATGTACTATGTGTGTGTACTTCTGTAATATAACTGTGCCAAATACCTTTGTTATAACGCTGCTCTGCGCTTCTGCGACCCGCCTGAGCTCTCTTCCCCGCAATTATATTACAGAAACACACACATTATACATTATAAACTATTCTAATAGAGTAGATTATAGGATTTTAAAAGCATTTTAAACTAGGGCTTATTTTCGGGGTAGGGCTTATATTGCAGCCTTCCTGGAAAATAACACTAGGTCTTATTTTCGGGGTAGGTCTTATTTTCGGGGAAACAGGGTATTACGGTACTAATAACATAGGTATACAGTGTACAAGGAAACAGGTAAGTAATACAAAACATTTTTATTGGGTACAGTATCAATGAAGACACACGGTTAAAAAATAAAACAAACAATATACGACCAACATGGCACCAGTATAGTGGTCCCCACAGGGGGAGAAGCATAATGGGTTTGAAAGTCATATCGGGCCTCTTAACTAGTTTCGCGGCTACAGCCGCTTCATCAGAAGAGCGTCTAAAGTTAAAAAATGACAGGGGTTCAAACAATAATACATAGACAACAATTGCAACAATTGGGTTGGGGGAACACAAAGACTCCGTTGCTCACCTAAAAGCCTCCCTCACCAGGCCAGCGGGGAGGACAGTGACCACCACATAGGGTCCCGAGTGGCGGACAGGGGGTATGTGTATGGGCGAATGGACCTTCTAGCAGATAGATAGGGTAGGAAAAATAATTAGTATGATCGGCCCCAGCTTCAAATGGGGGGGGGGGGGTTGTGCGTGGGGAGATGTTATAAGTGCAATACATGGTGTAGGACCGGTGATAAGGAAAAAGTTTAAGTGTGATGTGAAAGTTATCAAAAGGGTGATAAGGGGTGATAATGGAAAGCAATTGGCAACAAGGGGGGGGGGGGAAGAAAGGAAACAGGGGGAGGGGGGGAAGAAGAAGGAAGGTAACAAAGGGGGGTGGGGGGTGAGGTGAACCACGAAGCGAAATTGAAAAGTGAACAAAGGCGACAAATTGAAAAAAGAAAGTAAAAATTGTGAAAAGGATTTACCTTGAATGCAAGGAAGTGTAGTGCGAGTAGGGGGCCCCGGAAACGAGAGCCCAAATTGGGATATCTCAGGCCACAGATAACCTCCACGGGGGGGACCAGGGTAGTGGACCCCCAAAGGGGGGGGGGGACCATATAGGGTCCCGTGGTGGCGTCAGGGTGGTGACGCCATCCAGTGGCACCTGGATAAGGAGAGCAAATTAAAGTGAATTGGTGATAATTGAGGAAGGGGGGGGTGTTAGGAAAGAGGGAAGGGAAGGAAAGAGGGAGAGGGAAGAAGGGGGAATGGGGGAAAAAAAGGGGGGAAGGAGGAGGGAGGGGAGGGGGGAGGAAGGAAGGGAAGGGGAAGAGGGAGGAGGGAGATGGGTTGGGGGGGAGGGATTGGGAAGGTGGGTGGGAAGACTGGGAATAGATGGGTTGGAAAGGTAAGTGGAAAGGCTGGGGATAGATGGCAAGGTATACTGAACGAGAGATAAAGGTCTTACTGTGAGCCAGGTAAGGCCACAGGAGACCCGGTGTCCATTAACAGGCAGGCAGATGGATGTCTGCCTTTAATCCCCCTGGCCGCACAGCTGACGGTGTCAGCAGACGCTGATGGAGGGCGTCACTGGGTGTGGGCGTGTCCATGACGTCAGCGCGATGGTCTGCGCATGCGCCAGGCAATGGTATCCCGCGATGTAGGGGCGGGTGTCCAGAGAGAGACACATCTCCGTGGAAGACACCGCCCATGGGGCGGGGCTAAAGTCCCGACGGGGATGGTCATTGGACAACCAGAGGGGGCGCCCAAGGCTAGCCAAGCCTACCCGCGGGGAGTGGGAGTGGCGAGCAGCAGAGTCTTCCCTTCCTTCCTCCCCCCTCCCCTCCCTCCTCCTTCCCCCCTTTTTTTCCCCCATTCCCCCTTCTTCCCTCTCCCTCTTTCCTTCCCTTCCCTCTTTCCTAACACCCCCCCCTTCCTCAATTATCACCAATTCACTTTAATTTGCTCTCCTTATCCAGGTGCCACTGGATGGCGTCACCACCCTGACGCCACCACGGGACCCTATATGGTCCCCCCCCCTTTGGGGGTCCACTACCCTGGCCCCCCCGTGGAGGTTATCTGTGGCCCGAGATATCCCAATTTGGGCTCTCGTTTCCGGGGCCCCCTACTCGCACTACACTTCCTTGCATTCAAGGTAAATCCTTTTCACAATTTTTACTTTCTTTTTTCAATTTGTCGCCTTTGTTCACTTTTCAATTTCGCTTCGTGGTTCACCTCACCCCCCACCCCCCTTTGTTACCTTCCTTCTTCTTCCCCCCCCCCCTCCCCCTGTTTCCTTTCTCCCCCCCCCCTTGTTGCCAATTGCTTTCCATTATCACCCCTTATCACCCTTTTGATAACTTTCACATCACACTTAAACTTTTTCCTTATCACCGGTCCTACACCATGTATTGCACTTATAACATCTCCCCACGCACAAACCCCCCCCCCCCCATTTGAAGCTGGGGCCGATCATACTAATTATTTTTCCTACCCTATCTATCTGCTAGAAGGTCCATTCGCCCATACACATACCCCCTGTCCGCCACTCGGGACCCTATGTGGTGGTCACTGTCCTCCCCGCTGGCCTGGTGAGGGAGGCTTTTAGGTGAGCAACGGAGTCTTTGTGTTCCCCCAACCCAATTGTTGCAATTGTTGTCTATGTATTATTGTTTGACCCCTGTCATTTTTTAACTTTAGACGCTCTTCTGATGAAGCGGCTGTAGCCGCAAAACTAGTTAAGAGGCCCGATATGACTTTCAAACCGATTATGCTTCTCCCCCCTGTGGGGACCACTATACTGGTGCCATGTTGGTCGTATATTGTTTGTTTTATTTTTTAACCGTGTTTTCTTCTTGTGTCTTCATTGATACTGTACCCAATAAAAATGTTTTTTATTACTTACCTGTTTCCTTGTACACTGTATACCTATGTTATTAGTACCGTAATAGTCCAATAATGGCCCAAACCCCCCCCCTTTTGGCTCTTTGGTTCGGGGACCTCGGAGCCAAACTCTATTTATCTAGATTCTGGATGATGGTACGCCCCCTTAAATGTTTTTCCATTTTATACCTTCAGAGGTTACATATCACTATATACAAACAGGAAAACAGGAAGTGAGAAGAAATCCCCACCTAGGAAGGGAAATTCTCTCCTGTAATGCCCTGTACACATGATCAGAGTTTCCATCGGAATAAACTCTGACAGGTTTTTCCGATGGAATTCTGTTAAATCTGTCTTGCATACACACGGACACACCAAATTCCAACCGTCAAAAACGCGTTGACGTACAACACTACGACGAGCCTCGAAAAATAAAGTTCAATGCTTCTGAGCATGGGTCAAATTGTTTCCGAGCATGCATGTTCTTTTCTCCCTCGGAGTTCCATACAGACAAACGGAATTTCCGATAGAAATGTTTTCGGTCGGAAAAAAAGAGAACACGTTCTCTTTCTAACTCCGTCGGTTTTTATCGATGGAAAAAGTCCGATGGGGCATACACACAGTCGGAATATCCGATGAAAAAATTTGGTCTGACTTTTTCCATCGAAAATTCCGATGCTGTACACGAGGCATAAGAATTATCATGGGAAAAAGACGACTCCACTGATGCTTTATCACCAATCCTTATATCCACAACAACCCAAAATTTTCAAAATCCAATTGTCATTGGGACAGAAAGTAAGGTTAGATCTTCTGAACAGGCACAGGGGTGTTATGCTATCCAAAAAACGTAAAAAATTTTTTTTTGGCTGGAGCTAAACATAAAATATGTACCTGTTCCGACTTACATACAAATTAAACTTATAGCGGAGTTCCACCCATGATGTAATCTTTACATAAATCAGCAGCTTACAGCATGAACAACAACATTTGGGCAACAATTATTTTTTTCACTTACTCTGTCAGCATTTTTGCTATGGGGTCCCATCTAATCTGCCACTTCCGGGCCCTGAAGATTTACGTCATATGGCGTGGCCCCTGTGCGCCTGGGATATGTGTGTCATTGTTTCCCAGAAATCAGTGTGCAGCGCCAAATGCTAGCATCCCTTTCTTATAAGACAGGAAATGACGTGAAATGCTGGAGATTGATTTCCTATCTTTGTTGCCATAAAAACAATAGGGCGGGACCTTCCTCCGTCCAGACCTCACCCCTTAACAGCCAGCGTGTAAATTCGGGTGTTCCCCGAACAGGGCAAAAAGCCAATGTTTAGCCCAAACTCATGCTCGGGCCGCACCATTCGCCCAACACTACTGTTACCCACTGTGTGCTAGGATATGCCGCGGTAACACAGGAATAGGCAATGAGTGGAAATGCTCCTGATTAGGACACATGTGGGCAGTGTCCCCTACCGGGGACACTGTGAAAGTGCACTTTCTAATGCCTAAACTCTAGGCAGGAATTTGCGGTCATGTGAAATCAACATTAAAGTGTAAGTTAACCATTACAGAAAATCTGTAAGGTAAACTTACACTGGACACCATCCCCATCGCACCTGGTTCCGCTGTACCTGAGGCCGGCAATCACCTGTTCTGACACATCGCATAGCCGCTTTACTGGTCCGGGGATTATAAATCCCTGCGCAAATAGAAGGCTTCCTATATGTACCTTTATGAGGTATATTTAGGAGATTAAGCTGAGGGGATTTCTAATCCTCCGGCCGGTAAAGCGGCTGTCTGATGTGTCAGAGCAGGTGATTGCCGGACTCTATTTCAGCGGGACCGGGGCAGGGGGGGATAGGGAGGGAGTCCAGTGCAAGTTCACCTAACAGATTTTTATGTAAAGGTGAACTTACCCTTTAAGGCACAACTCCAGACTTAGAAGCGACCAGCTCTGTCCCAGTAACCAATTCATGGTTGCTACTAGATGCAGGAAACTTTCTCTCTCTCTCCATCCTTCATGCTTGAGCTCTTTCTCCCGAGGTATCTCATACATCTCACTCTCACCTGTGACTCAAGGCTGAGTCCCTAGGCACTCTGTGCAGCAGATCACAGAAAGTGGAGAATCGTCTGCTGGTGAAAGTGCCAAACACATAATCCCCTTCATTATCCTATCCAACTATCAATCAAAATCCACTTCCCTGTGTGTGGCATATTGATTGAATGGGTTGTCAAACATGAATAGATTATTGCAGGTGGGTTTAAAGGTAACTGCTGCCAGAAATGTGTTTTCGGTAAAAATATAATCAAACAGTGACTTTGAAGGAATTAACGGTTTCCCATCTCTGCAGCGTGAAAATAGATATGTACATCAAACAGTACAAACAAGTAGTTACAAGTTCTCCACCTAAATGCTATGTTGTAGAATGGGGTACCTTAGATTACATATAGCAACATGTTGAATAGTTAGGCACTTAGGCCCAGATTCTCAAAAGATATACGACGGCGCATCTCCAGATACGCCGTCGTATCTCTGCCTAGCGCCGTTGTATCTATGCGACTGATTCTTAGAATCAGTTACGCATAGATATTCATTAGATCCGACAGTCGTAAGTCTCTTACGCCGTCGGATCTTAAATGCAATTTTTTTTTGCCCGCTAGGTGGCGCTTTCGTCGATTTCCCCATCGAGTATGCAAATTAGCTAGATACGTGAATTCACGAACGTACGCGCGGCCGAAGCAGTAAAGTTACAACGTTTACGTTAGACTTTTCCCGCCGTAAAGTTGCCCCTGGGTCTATGAGGCGCAGCCTATGTTAAGTATGGCCGTCGTTCCCGCGTCGAAAATTTATAAATTTACGTTGTTTGAGTAAGTCGTCCGTGAATGGTGCTGGACGTAATTTACGTCCACGTCAAAACCAATGACGTCCTTGCAACGTCATTTAGAGCAATGCACGCTGGGATTTTTTAGGGACGGCGCATGCGCAGTTCGTTCGGCGCGGGGACGCGCTTCATTTAAATGATACACGCCCCCTACCCGCCGAATTTGAATTCCGCCGGGTGATTTACGTTACGCCGCCGCAACTTTACACGCAAGTGCTTTGTGAATAAAGCACTTGCCTGAAAAACTTTCGGCGGCGTAACGTAAATCAGATACGTTACGCCCGCCCAAATTTACACCCATCTACAAGAATCTGGGCCTTAGAATCTAGAACTTAACATTTTCATCTCCTGCAGAACGCTTTCAAGATTTTATTTTGTGGGCAACGCCCACCTGTCCCCAATCAGTCTCACATCTCTGCAGGGATCCTTTCAGTGCTAAAGCAGACTCTATCTGCATCTAGTAACCAATCAGTTTCTAACTTCAGCTTAAGCTTTGACAATAAAATCTAGAAGCTGATTGGTTACTATGATTCTATGTGCACCAGTTTTAGTAAATCTTCCCCAATGAGTTTTTAAATGGTTTGAAAGGAGTTGTAAAGGCAAAAGGTTTCCTATCTTATGTTACATAAAAAAAAAAAACTTCGGGGTATAGTAGCCTCCCCAGCACCCCCTAATTACTTACCTAAGCCCCATCTATCTCTAGTGATGGCCAGGAGTGTCTTAGCCATCTCCTCCTGATTGGCACCATTGGCTCCTGTGGCTGTCAATCAAAGTCAGTTAGCTAATCAGAAGAGAGAGGGAGCTGGGCTGAATCACTGACTCGTGTCTGAGTGTACACACAGAGCTGTGACTTGACTCGGTGCCCCCATAGCAAGCTGGTTGCTGTGGAGGCACTCGGAAGAAGAGAGGGGCCAGGATCAGTGTAAAGAGGGTCCCGAGAAGAGAAGGATCCAGGCTGCTCTGTACAAATCTACTGCAACAGAGGAGGTAAGTATAACATGTTTTTTTTTTTTTTTTTTTTTAAACTAGACTATACAATCACTTTAAGCATCTCACTGCTTAATGATTTCACCACCAGTTTATCATAGGTTAAATACTGGTTAAACTCACACAACAGAAACCTCCATCATAAGAGGGGTATGGGAATACTTGCATATTTTAGCAGAAGGATCTTGAAAAACAATTATCACCTTAGTGCTACTAAAGTTTGGAATTCAATACCCCATGAAGGTTTCATCTTTAGCGCCTCTTACCTTTGCATACTCAGAAATACTTAAACATATTTCAGAAGCTAAGCGAAAAAAATGAAAAGGCCTAACATGCACTTAACTGTAATTAGTGGCAAAGCTTTTGAAGGTTGTGAGCTTTTTAATACAATTTTTTTAGATGAAGCTTGCTAACATGGTAAAGAGAAGATTGCAGAAAATAAGAATGTGCGATGTAAGGATGTTGCTATCAATTAAAGAAGAGCTGGAAAATACATGATTAAAATTGTGCTATGGAAACCATCTTTAGCCATTCATTTTAACCTAGTCACATCAAACCCCAATATTCCTGTTTGATGTTGTCCCAATGATTTGGTTTCCTCAAAGACTTGACTGAGCCTGTATTGTACAATGTATGGTTGCACAGCAAGTGCTTAATCCAACTTATTTTATTTTACGACTTTAAAATATGAAGCTAAATACTTGGGAGTCACTAATGATATTTAACGACAAAAGGAAGGTAAGATGGATAGTTGTGTTTGCTTCACTACAAAGGTATGTCATATTTGTACGTTTAGAAGCTAAGGAAATTCATAAAACTATAATTATTTGTTATAAAATTTTCCATCTATGCATAAAAAAATGTTTGATCTGTTGCAGGGAAAAGGTTGTAGATGCACTTTTATCAATCCTGCGGCAGTTAAAGTTTAATAACAATCTGTCATAATTCCTTATCATTAATACGCAGCATGAGACAAAATTAGATATTCAGCTTTGGAATCTGAAAAGGAGAATGCAGATCTGCATTTTTCTCTCTCTCTAATTAACAGGTACAAAAAAGTAGACGTGCAGTTGTACTAGATGTGTTAAGATGTATTTTTTTTTTAAAAGTCTCAATTTTTGATCATGTTGCAATTGAAAGTGCTGTATTTTTAACTATTTCTATAATTATTTGTTGTGTGTGGGTTATGAAGTGTCATTTACTTAACAATTCTGACAGTTTGTCAGGGCACGTTGACACTTGCCACGTCTCAGGAACGTAATACTTTCTCTGCCTTAATCTCTTCATGAGAACCTAAAAATGTAAATGAGGGCTTTCCTCAAGGGGTTAGCTGTTTCAGTTGAGGAAAGGCTGAAATTGTGACATTTCTTATGGTTAGAACAGAGCCAAGGGGCAATTGTGGGATTAGGACCAGATGTCACATGAGCTCCGCAATGTATGCACGGAGTCAGATGTGACCTGCTCCTTAGTATTATTGATTACAAAGTACATGGTTTTCAAATTAGAACTAGTTACGCTGCCATTGTCCAGTACAGAGATTGCAATTCATTTGTAATTATCAGAGAGTAAAGAACAAATTAAAGTGCGTATACAATCTGTCTTGCCAATAATGAAGTTCAGATCTATAATAATGTGCATTTGAGATTTAATCAAGAACATAGCAACACTTGGCATTTGAAGGCCAATAGATAGTGAAACAGCTCCCTGTTTTTTAGCCTTCGTAAGAATTGATATGGAGAATCAATGAGGAAAATTAATTAAACTCATTGTTTACTTTAATAGAAAAAAAATAATAATAGGAGTAGTTGTAAAAATAAGCTGGAATTCAATCTAACATAATTTATTTACACACTAGGAGGAATGTGAGAGGAATCGGTAAAAGGATTATGTGCTACATAGCAGTCATGATGTATCTGTTTGTGAAGAACCTGGAAAGACGCTACTAAGTTTTTTTATTGCCAAAGAATTACATAATAGAAGGTTTGTTAATTACATATTTCTTTTTAACCACTAAGGGCCCGCGCTATGGTTGAATGACGGCTACAGCGCGGACCCCAATTGCCGGGAGGACATCAATAGACATCCTCCTCCTTGCACGTTCCCCCTGCAGGGCGTGCGCGGCACGCGCTGCGATCACTGAGTCACTGAGACTCAGGTGATCACGGTCCCGGCCCCTTACCACATGAACAGCTGTCAGCCAATGACAGCTGATCACGTGATCTAAATAAAGCTCCAAAATCTTTTTTTTCTTCTCCTCATGCTGACAGCGTGAGGAGAAAAAAAAGGCGATCACCTTCTGCTATGTAAGGGACATCGGTTCCCAATGGAAGAGGCAATTCTGCCTCATTAGTGCACACAAGTACCGCCTGACAGTGCCCCCTGCCAGTGTCCACAGTGACCACCATTGCCACCTGTCAGTGCCAATCAGTACCACCTATCAATGCCCATCACTGCCACCTATCAATGCCCACCAGTGGTGCCAGTCAGTGCCTCATCAGTGCCACCTAGCAGTGCTGCCAATCAATGTCACCTACCAGTGTTAATCAGTGCCCATCATTGCCACCCATCACTGCCACCTATCAGTGCACATCACTGCCACATATCAGTGCCCATCACTGCCACCTATCAGTGCCACCTATCAATGCCACCTTTCAGTGCCAATTCTCAGTGCCCACCAGTGCCACCTATTAATGCCATTCAGTGCAACCCATCAGTGCCACCTCTCAGTGTCACCTATCAGTGCCCACCAATGCCACCTCTCAATGCCCACCAGTGCTGCCTATCAGTGCCCACCAGTGCTGCCTATCAGTGCCCACCAGTGCCGCCTTATCGGTGCCCACCAGTGCAGCCCATCGGTGCCCATCAGTGCAGCCCATCAGTGCCGCCTATCGGTGCCCATAAGTGCAGCCTCATCAGCGTACATCAATGAAGTAGAAAAATTACCCGTTTCCAAAATGTTATAACAAAATATAAAACAGTTTTGTATTTTTTTTTTGTAAATCTGTCTTATTTTTTTTAATAAAAAAAAAAATCGCAGAGATGATCAAATATCACCAAAAGAAAGCTCTACTTGTGAGAAAAAATGGGTACAGTGTTGTATGACCATGCAATTGTCATTCAAAGAGTGAGAGCGCTGAAAGCTGAAAATTGGTCTGGGCAGGAGGGGGGTTTAAGTGCCCAGTAAGCAAGTGGTTAAATGTGGTAAATTTTTCCCTGCAACAGTAAACTTCACCGGGTTAAAACAAGGCTGGTATAAAACGTATCTCATAATGACCACAATAGTCCCAATTAAGAAACTATAATTTTTTTGGACAAATGTTATTTTAAACATATGTTTTATATAGTATTCTTCCTATCTACATAATTGTTTTTATTTTAAAAATTGTCAGATGGGGCCCACACACGGTCGGAATATCCGATGAAAAAATTCCTTCTGACTTTTTCATCTGAAATTCCGATCGTGTGTACAAGGCATTAGACCTTTACCTACATTTCCTTACCTTAAGTTATCATGATCACTTATGCAACCATAGACTTATAACAGAGTAGTGCCTAGTATTCAGCATTTATAAGAATGGATATGATCGATGGGGATGGATGAGATTGAAAGTTACCCCCCTCCAGGCCACCACTCTCCCTCAGCCACCTTTGCTACTGCCCATGAGTCATTTTGTCTTTACGTCAGTCTCGTTATTGTCTTTCTTGCTGAGGATGCAGAGTTGGGAGATTGGTGATCATGTCTCCCATGTTCATCAACCTCCCTCAGTGCAGAGTGGCAGCAGAGAGGGAAATTGTTAACATTGTGTGCTCAATCTCTTTCTTCAGGTCAAAGGAGGCATTCGTTTAAAAGAACCTGTCATGTGAAAAGGACCCGTCATCTGCTGTATATTCTGTCACCAAAGAGCTTGTCAATTCTTGGTGACAGTAATACAGTAAAATAAAAATAAAGCACTGTTACTTTCAAGAATCCTGGCGCATGCATCCCCCCATGCTTGATTCTGCCAACTGACTTCCGGTGGCGGACGTGAGGGAGAAGTTGGTCTGTGGTGGCCATATTTATAGAAAGGGTCTTAGCCAGTGTACTCATGTCACAGCTTCCAGCCTACGGGGGAGGCATTCTACCACTGTTCAGTGCAAGGTAACACAAAACTGTGTTATGTTGGCATGTATTTATTTTGGATTATGTTAGTAAATGGTTTAAGGATAAGGATCCTTTTATATGCTACTTATCGGCATTTAATTTTTTATCTTTTAGAACCATAGGTTTAATAAGCCTTCCATTTGCCATGTAAGACCCTTTCAACACCAGTAACTATAAATGTTATTTTGACATGTACACATATGGCTGGGCCCTAAGTTGGGATGCTGTGCAAAATCTACATAAAAACAGAATGCAATGATTTGCAAATCTCATGAACCCATATTTATTCACAATGAAAAGTATATCTGTAACCTGTCAAAAGCTACATCCAAAAATGTTTGAGATTTAAATGATCAGTTGAATATTGTATATTTGAAAATTGTATTATACACCAGCCAGTTCCTGGAAGGAGGCATCCAGACGGTGGCTGGGGAGGTGTTTAATATGCAGATATCCTGAACAGATTGTTATTTCCCTCAAGGGAGGGTCTCTGGGTTCTCTTGGGGCTTCTGCCCCTGGAGGCAACTCCACTAAAACAAGAAAATGCAGACTGAGTCTCAGCAGCTTTTGGTCTGAGGATTACATTTGCTGGAGGGCACTGCACTGCAGTTTCAAGTCTCAAGAATTTCTATGTTATCTCCCTTACTAAGGATCTCCCTTGGTGGCAGGTAGCTCCTGGGACACTGTAAGTAAAGATCTTGCTGGGGACTGTTTGTTGGGCAAGTGCCAAAAGGTAAGTAAGTGCCAGAGGTTGCTATATGGATTGCTGTGGTAGGGTCCTAGATATATTGGCTATTCCCTGCTATCTCCATAAAAGCTGCTGGTTGAAGATTAGAGATAAGTTTGTCCTTCTGTTGTTGCCACTGTTTTTGTTGGAGTCCCTTTTGTTGGAGTATCCTGAGACCCTAAACCCCTCTACTTTTAAATTTACTCAGCAATATACCCAAAAAATACATCCTCTAGACATAAATGTTGGTGTGTGTGTGGACTGAGCTTGTATGTAGTACCCGGGTTGAGCTGATTGTGGATAGACAGGTTGGATGGCTGTGTGGTCATGCCCACACAGCCATCCAACCTGTCTATCCACAATCAGCTCAACCTGGGTACGCCGCCATATGAAGTGATCCATCTGGTGGTGAGAGCAGAGATTATTTCTGACAGAATTATTTATTGAAATGCCTATGTTTAGCATTCGTTGGTGAGTGTAACTTATATAGGGGGGTTACCTCTCTTTGTATTAAATAAATCTATAGTGTTTATGGAATTATGCTATGTGTACTTGCATTTCTCTTGTCATGAGTGAAACATAGATGGATACACCTGTTCCTGCTGTTCCAAGAAAGGATTTTCCTATGGGTTTATATCCACCTTTCATCTGGTGAGTATATTACCTTAGGGGGTTAGGACACAAGGTGTGGTGACGGCTGGAACACAGGACAAAGATTGTGTGTGAACAGAGCAACCAATTTAACTTTACATAAGATTGGACTATATGATCATTTTGGATGTTCATTTTTAAAAACATTTGTATATTGGACTCTTTAACGCTGCTAATACTGGAATCCCTTTTTCAGTATATTTATTACATTTGACTTATTATTATAGTGGCAGCCTTACTTTTCATCATCATATTTTTCCATATAGCACTAGGAGTGGTTCGGTGCGTATTACTTTTCCTAATTTTTCCACATTTACTTTAATGAACAAAACATATATTATACAGTATGTCTAAAAATGTTACAACCAAACATAACAATGAATCATATAGCTTTTGGTGTCACCAAAACAACTCCAAATAGTGCCCATAACTATGTGGAATAATTCCCATATAAATTATGATACCATAATTTCAATCCAAAACAAAGTGCTCCAGCACGTGTAGGAAGATGACTCACTCACCAGATGTATATGGCCATTAAAAACATGCCAAGCCATAAATACCTGCCAACCGTTGCTGCCACGTGACATCAACCATGGTTGGGGGAACACACGTCGATCCTCTGTGGGGAACGGCGGTGCACTGGTAACATTACAGGATGTTTGTGCCTTTCAGGCACAAATCAATATAAGTTCATATGGTTTTTATTTGTCTGATCTTTTGATTTCCATAAACGTGCTTTACTATGAATACATTACTTTACTTGGATCTGTGATTTGTATTGAATGAGGGAGAGGAGCTACAGGGGAGCGCATGATAAACATTGGATCCATATTTCCTGACGCATTCATGGCAGCACACACTGGGTTGTGACTCCGCCCCCACAACCTATAAATTTGAAGGGGAGACACCCGGCATCATTCTCTTTTTTATCTTCACCTGACAAGACGTGGACTTACTGCTTGCCTCCTACCGCTATCGCCCCAGCAGGTTCAGCCTCGCCTGTTTGGAAGTCCCCCCTGTACAGTCTCTAATAGAGCTTTATGGGGGGAACCAGGGGTTAATCCCGGCAAAATACCTGGCATTTAGACAGGCTCTAAATTAGCTTAATTTAGGCAGTGGCTCCATTTCTTTTCTCCCCAGTATCCTTCTTATGGCTGCTGTCCCTTTTTTCATATTTCTCCCCTCAATTTTTTTTGGTACCTTAGACCCAGCGGGCTTGCTGGGCAATGTTGTTCCATGTCCCTCCGCTCTGCCGCGTCCCCCTGGTCGCTCTGCGCATGCGCGCAGCGGAGTAATGACGCCGGCGGTCTCCCTCGCCCCTCATCCAAGATGGCGTCGGAATGCGCGCGGCGCTACCGTGGCGCCGAATTTAAAAATGTCAAATTTTCCCTTTTTTCTTTTGAGGCTGCTGCTTTGCCCAAATTCCGTAGGAATTTTTTTTCCCAGGTACCCTAGCTCCTCCACCTTCAAGGCTTACCTGAATTTCCATCCTGCTTGATTTTTAACCACCTTTTGTGCTTTCCTCCAGCTTCCACATCTGCTGCTGTCTCTGCTCACTTCATGGAGCCCACTGCCCTAGCAGACCACTACCAACAAACAAGGTATGGAGGCCGTCATAGGATTAGGTAAGTAGTAAAGAGACAAAAAGAGAGCTGGCCACTAAACACTGCTTTTCTTGCATTCCCATCAGGCCAAAAGACGCAAGCCCGCGGTGCAGGGAGAGATCCAGACATACATCAAGCAAGAGGTCCCGCAGAAGTCGGTCAAGATCATCCTCCCACTACCATCGATCGAGGCATAGCCGATCACGCCGCAGCCGCTCCCGTCATAGCCGGTCTCACCGCAGACGGTCACCCTCATTGCACCGCGAACATTACCATACCCGTCCTGCAGCAAACGCTTGCTGGGTGTGCGGTGCTACTGCGTTGCCAGGAAAGCTAGCTTGTCGCACTTGCTTTAATGAAGCAACCAGAAAAAAGGAGGCGGACGCTAGAGTGGCTACAGATCTCATAAGGGAGTCAGTGTGGGAATCAATCTTGACCGCGGCTCCTCTGTGATGATCCCACCCTGGGCACTTCATCTACATCCGGTCCATATGCCCAGCTAGCAGAGACCCATTCCGATCATGAAGAACATGAGCTGGTGTCGGGATTTGACTTTGGCTTGGTAGAACCTTTTGCCCGCTCTGTTAAGGAAGCTATAGGTTGGGAAGAACCCGTGGCGGAACCACTGAAGGTTGGGAAATACTTCCCCGAGTTAAGGAGGGATCCCAAACTGTTTCCCTTCATTGAAGAGTTGGAAGACCTCATTAAGGACGAGTGGGAAAAACCAAGTTGTACCCTCTGAAGGAGTCTAAAGTCTCTTCCCTCATTAACGCTCCCATTGTTGATTCATCCCTAATGCGGCTCGCCAGGCACGTCACTTTGCCAATAGAAGACGCAGTCTCGTTCCGAGATGTTCTCGACTGTAAGATTGACTTGGAGTTAAAAAAAGCATACTCTACGGCGGGGGGAGCATGTAGACCAGCTATTGCCACAGCGGCTGTCGCCAAGGCCATTTCCACATGGGCAGCCAACGCTGAGAAAGTCCTCCTAGAAGGTACTGACCAGGGGGAGGTAATATCCTCTTTGCAAGAGATCAGACTAGCAGGCGACTTTGTGGCAGGGGCTTCAGTAGATGTCATTCGCTCCTCGGCCAGATCCATGTTAGCCTCAGTGATGGCCCGCAGAGCTTTATGGTTGAAGCCCTGGGTCACTGACACGGCTTCGAAATCAAACTGGTGCAAGATACCGTATGATGGCACAAACCTGTTCGGCGCAAAATTAGACTCGCCGATCTCCAAGGTCACCGGGGGAAAGTCGGGGCTTATTCCCTCCGACAGGAGTCCCAAACCTCAGAAGGGCCCTACCTTCAGGCGTAATCTGCCTGATAGATACAGGGAAGCCAGAACCTATCGCCCCGGCAAGGAGTTCAGAAGAGATTGGAGGCCTACTCGCCCTTCCTTTGTGAGGGTTCAGAAGACCAAGGCCATTGCCGTGGGGGACCAGCAAAAGTCCTTTTGAAGTCTTGCCTGCCCACCCAGCTCAGGAGTTTCGCACAAGTATGGTCAGAACACATAAAGGACCCATGGACTCTCTCCACGATCAAACATGGCCACAAATGGAACTTTATGGGGGCATTGCCTCACACTGTCTTCCAACCCACCAAAATACCATCTTCCCTAGACAAGAGGAAGCTACTCATTCAATATGTCTCAGAGTTAATTCAGAAAGGAGCAGTCGTGGAAGTTCCTTTGCACCAAAGGGGCAGGGGATTCTATTCCCCTCTATTTTTGGTGCGAAATAAGTTAGGGGATCTACGGCCCGTGCTGGACCTCAAACGGCTCAACAGAAGAATTCAGATAGAGGCTTTCAATATGGAGAGTCTCCAGTCCATTCTTCTGGCAGTGAATCTAGGAGATTGGATGCTGCCAATAGATTTATCAGACGCCTATCTTCATGTGCCAATTCATCCCGCATTCCAGAAATTTCTACGTTTTTCCATCAGCCAACATCACTTCCAGTTCCGGTTGCCTACCATTCGGCATCTCTTTGGCACCCAGGACGTTCACAAAGGTCCTCCTCCCTCTCATAGCACTCCTCAGGGAGAAAGGGTTGCGGGTACATCACTACCTGGACGACATCCTGCTCTAAGCAGCGAATCGGGAGACTCTGCTCCTCCAGCGGGAGATCCTGATCTCGACCCTCCAGAACTTCGGCTGGTTAATCAACTGGCGGAAGAGCAGCCTTCAACCCTCACAGGTTATGATATTTCTGGGGGCAGAATTGGATACGAAACAGAACAGGGTGCAGCTACCCTTAGAAAAGGTGGAACCTTTAGTGCAGAAGGTACGGAATCTATTGTCTTCCAGACTTACGTCGACCAGAACCTGCCTCAGCATGCTGGGCTCTATGTCATCAACCATACCCATGGTACAGTGGTCCCAATGGCACATGAGAACCTTACAGAACACTTTTCTCAAACAATAGGACGGAGCCTCAATGCACCAACCCATCAGTATTCCCAGCCAAGTAAAGCACGCTCTTTGGTGGTGGACTCATCCTCCCAACCTCAGAAGATTCAGGCCTATAGCTCCTCCAGATCCGGAGATAGTGACATCAGATGCCAGTGAGAGGGGTTGGGGGGCTCACTACCTGGATCAGGCAGTCCAGGGTCAGTGGCACTTCCCTGCTCAGGGCACAGTCTCAAACATACTGGAGCTCCGGGCTGCGTTCCAGGCTCTCTTAGCCTTCGCACCTCTGCTACAAGGGAAGAGTGTCCTAATCCGGGTGGACAACAAGGTGGCGGTGGCCTACATCCAGAGACAGGGCGGTACCCGAAGCCACTCACTATTAGAGGAGGTCCACCCCATAATGGAATGGGCCCAGGTACACCTACTGGACCTGAGAGCAGTTTACGTTCCGGCGGCACAGAACATGCTAGCCGACTTCCTGAGCAGGGAACTTCTGTCAAACAACGAGTTGTCTCTGAACCTCTGAACCTCTCAACCCCCCTGATAGCAAGGTTCTTATCCCGACTCCGAAGGTCATCGGCCACAGTAATCGCAGTGATACCATTCTGGCCAAGGAGACCGTGGTTCACGACTCTCCTACAGCTCAATACCCGACCTCCAATCCACCTACCGGTATGAGCAGACCTTCTACACCAAGGTCGGTTCTTCCATCCGGCCCCAGACAGGCTCCATCTGACAGCCTGGAGGTTGAGAGGGCTAGACTAAGAGAACAGGGATGTTCCCAGGTGGTTATAGCAACCTTAATGCAAGCCAGGAAAAGCACCACAAACACCATCTACACCAGAGTTTGGGAAAGATTCGCCCAGTTGGCGCAACTTAAAGGTTGGGATTCCATCTCGCCTGATCCTTACCAAATCCTGGAGTTCCTGCAAACGGGAGTTGACAAAGGCCTAAATTCAAGCACCCTAAAGGTACAGATTTCCACTCTGTCTGACAAGACTGGCACCAGATGGGCCTTGCATCCTTTGATTATCCAGTTCATGAAGGGATGCATAAAAATCAGACCACCCAGGAAACCATCCTTTCCGGTTTGGGATCTTTCGGTGGTTCTCGAGGCGCTTTCCAATCCACCTTTCTTCCCACTTAACTCAATTTCCCTATGGGACCTGACCTTAAAGTTGTCCTTCCTCATTGCCATTGCTTCGGCAAGGAGAGTGTCGGAGTTACAAGCTCTCATGTCTAAAGAACCATACTTAGTTTTCCTGCCCGACAGGGTGGTACTGAGGCCTTCAGATCGTTTCCTTCCAAAAGTTACTTTGGCCTTCCACTACAGCCAGGACACCGTCCTGCCATGCCTTTCTAACGAGAATGGCGAACCTCATGCCTTGGACATTAAGTCTGCAATTTCCAACTATCTGTCGGCTACTACCCACCTTCGGTCGACAGATGCCCTCCTGATTATACCTCACGGAGCCAGGCGAGGCCAAGCAGCCACTTCCCGTACCATCGCCTCTTGGCTAGTCAAGGCTATTGAAAAAGCGTATTCCACTCAACAGCTGGAGATCCCGGAAGGCATCAGGGCGCACTCAACCAGGGCAATGGCAACCTTTTGGGCAGCATATTGTGGCGTTTCTTCGGAAACTATCTGCAGAGCAGCAACCTGGTCTTCCAGGCATACATTTATCTCCCATTACAGAGTGGACCCCACTCACTTGGCTACAGCCGAATTTGGCAGATCTATCATCAGGGCCAATTCTTCTGCACTATAGGGAATAAATACTATTTACATTGAACCCTCCCGACTGGCGAGTTATTTCCCAGTGTGTGCTGCCATGAATGCGTCAGGAAAACGGAAAATTGTATACTCACCTTTCCGTAATTTTCCTTTCCTGACGCATCTTCATGGCAGCACACAGCTGCCCACCCTGTTGTTCAATGATGATATTTACGGAGAATGATGCGGGTGTCTCCCCTTCAAATTTATAGCTAACCAATCCTGTCAGGTTGTGGGGGTGGAGTCACAACCCAGTGTGTGCTGCCATGAAGATGCGTCAGGAAATGAAAAAATAAGGAAAGGTGAGTATACAATTTTCAGTTTTTCTTCCTTGCTGATTTTAAGGCTTAGCAGGTCTTTATGGCCATATATATGTCTGGTGAGTGAGTCACTTTACTACACGTGCAAAAGCACTTTGTTTTGGATTGAAGAGCTTGTTACTAATACTTTATGGACATCATTTGAACTGATTATGTGGTATTATAATTTATATGGGAATTATTCCACATATTTATGGGCACTATTTGGATTTGTTTTGTTGACTATATGGTTCATTGTTATGTTTGGTTGTAACATTTTTACACATATAATATATGTTTTTTTTATTGGCACAGAGTTTTAAAGAATAGCACCTAGCTTTACATGTATACACATTGTTTGTGCTGTTGACACTTAAAGGGGCAGCTGCATGTAATTTAAGGGAATTTGGGTTTGTGTCCTCTAATTTTATTTGACTTTATTTAAGAAGCAATTAACACATTCTGATCAGGGTTGCCAACCATTTGTAAATTTATGGACAATTTGTAAAAATTGGCCAATATTCAAACTGTTTGCAAATGTCCATCACCTGCCTGTAAAAAACATGGCCGTGAACCAGCTTCGGAACTGTGCATGTGCAGGGGTGGACTTGAGCAGGCTTGGACAGGGGGGGGGGGGCACCCTGTGATCTTATGGAGCTGCTTAGTGCCTTTTTTATATCAAATATATAAGTAGCTGCTGGCAATAAGCTGCCTGGACTGGACCATTTGATTGCCTGCTGCATCCGAACGAGCAATGGAGGAGATCAGGTCAGTGACTGCTCCCAACCAGCCAGGCCACACAAAGTCTGTGGGGGGTCACTGATGTAAGGGGGGTGTGAATAATACACTAAAGTGTATTGCTTTAATGTATTCATTCTGCGGAAGGTAGTCTGTGGTCACCAGAGTCCCCCTCCCACATCAGAGTTTCCCGAATTCCCCCTTAAATCAGTGTCCCCAGAGTTCTTCTTTACATCAGAGTCTGCAGGATTCCCCCATACAATGCAGGGGAGAATGCTGCAGACTCTGTTGTAAAGGGGAACTTTGATATAAAGGGCAATGCTACAAACCTTTGATGTAAAGGGGGAATGCTGTAGACTCTCATGTAAGGATGGGCTCTGGTAGCCAGAGACCAACCTACATCAGAGTTAAAAAAAGGACCCCCCCTTTGTTGGGACTTTGTAGGCAATAACCACACATGAATAGATTAGCACATATATTTATTGTTTGTACATAAAATAGTTTGATCATTCAAGCATGAAATGATCATTGTAATTTTTATATACTTTGACCTTTTTCCACAATAAAAACCGTTTGTAAACAAAAAAGACATATCAAAAAACAAGAAAAAGAAAGCAAGAAAAAGACAAAGAACATGACAGATTACATTGTTAGCATGACGTATTATAAAAATACTCTCTGTTATTAAAGTTATATCTCCGGTACCGGAGATATTACTTTAATACCGGAGAGCATTTTTATAAAACGTCATGCTAACTATGTAATTTGTGTAATCTGTCATGTTCTTTGTCTTTTCCTTTTTTTCTTTTTTTTGATATACCGTATTTATTGGCGTATAACACTCACTTTTTTACCCTGAAAATAGAGGGTAAACTGTGCCTGCGTGTTATACGCAGGGGTCTGTGGAAAGTTTTTTTCTTGAAACTTTCCTCTTAGGCCTCGTACACACCACCCAACATGTCTGATGAAAACAGTCCGTGGACCGTTTTCATCGGACATGTCCGCTGGCATCATTTGGTCTGATGTGTGTACACACCATCAGACCAAATTCCCCGCGGACAGAATACGCGGTGACGTGGCAGCGACGATGACGCCGCGACGTGCAAGCACCAGGAAGTTCAATGCTTCCACGCATGCGTCGAATCACTTCGACGCATGCGTGGGATTTCGGGCCAGCGAACATGTCCGATGAGTCGTACTGACACTCGGACATGTCCGACGGACAGGCTTCTAGCGGACAAGTTTCTTAGCATGCTAAGAAACTTTTGTCCGCTGGAAACCTGTCCACTAGGCCGGGAAACTGTCCGGTCGGCCCTACACACGACCGAACATGTCCGCGGAAACTGGTCCGATGGACCAGTTTCAGCGGACATGTTCGGTCGTGTGGTACAAGGCCTGAAAGGTATGGTGCGTGTTATACGCCTGTGCGTGTTATACGCCGATAAATACGGGTATGTGTTTTTTGATATGTCTTTTTAATGATCATTTCATGCTTGAATGATCAAACTAGTTTATGTACAAACAATAAATATATTTGCTAATCTATTCATGTGTGGTTATTGCCTACAAAGTGCCAACGAAGGGGGTTCTCTTTTTTCCTACACAATAGGGATGTGGTGACAACACACTGTTCCGACATGGTGAAATCCCTTTTTTGCCAACCTACATCAGAGTTCCCCTTTACATCATGTTCTGCAGTGTTCCCCATTACATCAGGATCTGCAGAGTTACCCCTTACACTTCAAGGGGGAACTCTGTCTACTTTGATGTAAAGGGGGACTTTGTGGACCGTGATGTAAAGGGAAACTTTATATTAGGACTCCCTAACCCTCTATACCTACTTTCCATGGTGTTTTCCCCTCCCCTCCTCCAGTTAAGCTTCCTTAGGGTACTTTATTTTCTCAGTCTAAATACTCTTGGAACCTAATTGATCTGGAGAGTTATAATTTTTGTTTGTGTGGTATTTGTATGCTTGTTTGTTACTCCTGCTCTCTTGGTTCACCCTCTCTTCCTCCCCACCCCTCCCCCTTATGAACCTATTTGAAGTTTTATAATGCTTTTACACATGTTTTATCACATGTCCAATTTCCTATCCTATGTATATGTCTTATTTTAATTTTGTTGACTACAATTCTCACAGTCTGCTTTTTGCTCTTTGTTTTTCCTTTCATGTAAATTCTTTGAAAAACTTAATAAATGTACAATTTAAAAAAAAAAATAAGTCTTAGATCTTTAAGTTCAGCTCATGATAATTAGGGGAAAACACAAAAGTGTTGCGTTTATGATTTTTCTTAGTGTAAATCAGGGATCCTCAAACTACGGCCCTCCAGCTATTGTGGAACTACACATCCCATGAGGCATTGTAACACACTGACATTCACAGACATGACTAGGAATTATGGGAATTGTAGTTCCTGAACAACTGGAGGGCCGTAGTTTGAAGACCCATGGTGTAAATAATGCTCAGGTTAAATATAGCCTAGCTGAAAAACAACACATTTAATTAGGGGCACAATGGCATGGAGCAGGGTCCTTACAGTTGGTAAAGACATCTGATGTTAACAATTTTATTTTTTATCCAGATAGTCTATATTTTTATAAATATTTAATATATACCCGGTTCTTTAATGAACTGCATTTCTGTACTCACTTACCCAAATCTTCAAAATGAAATGCATATTGTTTTGGAGAATCTAACATACATATGCTCATGTCACAATGGAAACACATTTTATTCTCTGTCTGCCTGAATGCCTAATTGAAATGACAGCAGTTTTTTTCTTAACACAAGCTACTGTAATTAGCTATATTTAGCACTCTTCAGTGGTGTACTTTTTTGTGTCAAATAACCATGTAATTGGCATCTAATAATGTTCTCACTAGTAATATTTTGTATTTTTGTCAGTAATGTGTAATACCATGCTTGCTTTTACAGACAAGGTAGAGACCATTCATCAAGTTTTGGAGGCTGAAAAATGTAATGGATTTCGGCCTAATTTGTAAAAGCATTTTATTCCCAAAGCAATATGAATTAGAATGTGAAGATTTCATTTTGATAGTTCGCTATGAACTAAAATCTTGCACTACTTGCTAGAAGAGGGTTCTACCAAAGTCCTGATAACCTCAACTGCCAATTATCCACTAATGATTCTGATGCCAGAGACCAGTTATGAAAAACAAAAAACAAGTTGTACATTTAGTAAAGTTAGCAGAGTTCATCATACAGTATATCAGGGTATTGCTCTGTTTTGTATTGATCAAAACCAACCTGCAGGCAGGAAGATTCCACGTATCCTAACTCATCTTTGCTGGAGAATAGTTTCTTTATTGAGACCAGATAATCAGGCATTTAAAATTTCCCATGAAGTGGAACTCTTTGGTGGTTGGGAATTTGCATTTTTCAACTGCCCAAAAAACTCTTTCATCTCTCTCCTAGCATTTTTTTTGTACAATGCCTGTGGCACACATGTAGTGTAGTGTACACTCCCAAACTACACTATAAAATGCTGACCATGGAGCCAAGTGCCAGGACATTATCACTCCAGCATGCATGCACAGAAATTACATCAATGGCCAACTAGTAGCCAAAAAGAGAAAGTGGTGAATGGAGAAGAAATGGCAGTGATGGAAGAAGGGTAAATCAAACTGTAGAGGCTCATTCACATTAGTCTCTATAATTTTGTTGGATGAAAGGTTCTTAACATGGATGTTAGTTCTAGGGTTACTACTTCTTTGCCAGACTCATGTGATTATCTTTCTAGTTATTGGGACATATAGTACTCACAAGGTAAAACCTGAAAAAATTGGAGGACTAAACAGAATACGGAGCATGAAAGAAGGTAGTAAGTAAATGTAGCAGAAAGTCAGGGTTGGATCTGATCATTGCGTTACTGCAATTTTAACGCTGTATATTTTAGTGCGTTACGTGGCCTTTAACACAGTTTATTCCAATTCGTTACTGCAAGTTTAACACTGTATATTTCAGTGCTTTACGTTCCATTTAACGCAGTATGTTTCTGTGAGTTAGGGCACATTTAATGCAGTATATTTCAGTGTGTTACTGCAAGTTTAACGCAATATATTTCAGTGCGTTACCTTATGTTTAACGCAGTATATTTCAGTGCTCTACTGCAAGTTTAATGCCGTATATTTCAGTGTGTTACCTTCCGCTTAATGCAGTATATTTCAGTGCGTTCCTTCCCGTTTAACACAGTATAGTTTAGTGTGTTACTGCAAGTTTAACGCCATATATTTCAGTGAGTTACGGCAAATTTAATGCAGTATATTTCAGTGCGTTACTGCAAGTTTAACGCTGTATATTCCAGTGTGTTAAGTGCCGTTTAACGCAGTACATTTCTGTGCGTTAGTGCACGCTTAACGCAGTATATTTCAGTGCTTTACTGCAAGTTTAACGCAGCATGCAGGACTTTTTTAACACACCGTACCTAAAACACACATATAACACACAGGTGAATGGGGCATTGAACTCTCTCCATCAACTCATCTCCACACAGTTATTATATTTTATATTACTTGCTTCTCTAATTGTAAGCTCTTGTTCTGAATCATATTGTATTGTCTCTCTTAATATTGAAATGCGCTGCACAACTGTTGGAGCTATATAAATTCTGTAAGGTATTAATAATTATTTTTTAATAGTTATCCTCTCATGTATACTAGCAGATAAATATAAAACCTCAGCCCTCACTCAGTACACTACTGTAAAAGGTGTCACTATCTCACAGGAAAAGCAAACTAAAACTGACTCCCAACATTATCCTTGCCTGCTGGGTAAACAGGTGCGCCTACATAACAGACAGAGGAAAGGGAGCCACTGTCAACGCTAAAGAGTTTAAAGAAGCTGTCATCTGTAATGATTATGCCACACTGTAATGCTGGCTGGCAAATTTTCCAGATTTGCTACGTTCAATTTGAGCTGAAGGAACAGGTTTTAGCCGAGCATGTTTCTGGCAACAAAACAAGAACCTGATTATGAAAAATCATCTTTATCATCTAGTTTCCTTTATTATATTTAAGCGTCCCTTCAGTCATTATTTCAATGTTCATGCATTTTGTTGTAGGTCTAATTGAATCTTTTGTTGCTGTGCAGGCGGCACATTGTTCACTTTATTATAAACCCATTTATAAGTGTTCTATCTTGTATATCCGTCTCTCAGCTGATTCAGAATAAAGATTCCCATCTGTTTCAGGTTTCATCCAAACTCTGGTAACTGAGGGACACCTAACTCATCTGAACTTAGCAACTCATGTTTAGAATGAAAATTTGTACCACCTGCTTAACTCGTCCTGCTCACCAGTAAAACGACAATCCAATTTCCCATGACATACATCAGTATTCTCCATGATCCTGCCTTCTAATATACAGATTCCTTCTGATCCTGTCTCTGACTGTTTGCATCAGAACTGCATGTCTCAATCTATATACATCAGTTTTGTGCAAAATCCTGTGAATCTAAGCAGGAGTTCAGACAGCTGTCTCTAGTTCTTTGCAATGACATTGAGTCCATCAGACTCTCTGTGATTTCATTGCAGCAGCCATTTACATCTGATTTCCTGTTATTTATCTTGCAGAAAATGACTCTTGCCCAGCAACCCATATAGTTAGGAAGTCTATAAAGAGAAAAAAAGTTAGAACACATAAGAATTTGTTCAAAAAGCGTTAACACAACAATACAAATCTTTATTTTAAGTCAGATGAGTATACATTTTTAGAAATTTAAACTCTGCTAAAAATAACTGTCACTTTAAAAAAAGAAATGATGGTCCTTATCCTGTTCTGTGGGTTTGGAAACTGGGTCTAAGGTATTGTAGAACTTCATTAAAAAGATACACATTCATAACTAACCTTATATAGTAGTGTAATTATTATCTAGCAAAAAAAAGGAATACATTTGTAGGGTACATTATGCATTCTGTTCTGCTTAATTTCAAGATTAAGACATTGTTGTAATCTAACGGTATGTATAGGAGAGAGTAAGGAAATGGGGATGGGATGAACGTACTCCCGTTAGGTTTGTGGAATGCTCAGAGAACATAACACAAGTTCGGATTTTGAATCCGAACCCTGTTTAAGTTAATAGGGGCCAAATCTGTAAGGCCTCGTACAGACGAGAGGATTTCCGCTGGAAACGGTCCGCCGGACCGTTTCCAGCGGACATTCCTCCTCCGGATTTTGATCTGATGGCTTGTACACACCATCAGATCAAAATCCGCGCGGAAAACATCCGCGGTCACGTGTCGCGCCGTCGCCGCGACGATGACGCGGCGATGTGCGCGACGCTGGAAGGTAAATACTTCCACGCATGCGTTGAATCATTCCGACGCATGCAAGGGATGGGGAGCGGACGTACTTACCCGGTGAGTCTGTACAGATGACCGGATAAGTCCAAAGGACAGGATTCCAGCGGATAGATTTTGTAGCATGCTACAAAATTTTTATCCGCTGGAAATCCGTCGGCTGGATTTTTATCCGCTGGAAAATGTCCGCTCGGGCCTACACATGACCGGATCTATCCGCTGGAACTGATCTGCGGATAAATCCCAGCGAATAGATCCGGTCGTGTGTACAGGGCCTAAGATTAATTATCTCCATCTTCAAGGCTAATATGGTAGTTAAGAGATTGGAAAAAAAGTGCATGGGGAGGCTAAACACTGCCCTGGGGCACATGTACCAAGCCCAAAAAAAATGTAAATGTGTGATTTTAATATTACTCAAATAAAAATGCACTATTCCAAAAAAGAAAAAAAAATCATTGGGGGATTTACTGGACCTGCCTATTAAGTGGCACATCTCTAGGATAATGTTATATAAATTGCTGGTATATTATATTTCCCTGCAAAATTTCTTTATTTTGTTATTTTTTTTAGGTGCCTACCCCCTACCCCCCCCCCCCAAATACATACTCATTGAGGAGGATGGTGGGGCTGGTGTATATTTAGTGGGGGTTCATATGCCATTTTTCCTTTTGCTTAAAATGATCCAGACCAACTCTAAATGATCTAAAACACAAACAAAATGCCATGGGGTCCCCCCCCCCTAAAGTCAACACTAGACCCTTTAGATCTGCTATGGTTTTAAAGGGGCAACTCTGTACAAAACATTTGAATGGAGTCCCCCCTATGATTCATATCAGACCTTAATATGAGCATGAAGCCTGAACCATACCATGCCCTCAACATGGGGGGAAGGCCCACATTGGCAAAGACAAGGGTATTTTTCTCAGCACCCTGACCTGATGGGTGCATGTGAGGGGGGCTATCAGAATTTAGAAGCCCCCTTTAAAATACCTAATAGATATCCATCCCCTACCTTGCGTGAATGAGTAAAAAGTACATAGTAACACCAGAAACATTTGACAAAATCTTTAGTTAAAAAAAAATATCCAGAGTTGTTAAGCTAAAAATCTTGTAACAGGCAATTCAGTTCCATGTCAATCACAATGAATGACATGGCCTACTGTCAAAAGAAAAAAAAAAACTACTAATCCCATCGACCTGTCCACACCCATTAAACTCCTCACTTCTAATGATGGTACCACAAGCTGTCACGTGGATTGTAAACAGAGGAGCGGGAAGGTGGCTGACATCACTAACCAAATATGACCATAATTGGCCTATAGCCATGGCAATATCTGGTCATTGATGACAGCCACAATTCTCATTCTTTGTTTACATGGCCAGGGATTCCTGGATAACAAATAAATTAGCTTGGTAATGTCACTGGTTTATAATAATGATGCAGGTGCGGGCACCCATTGCCACTGGCAGAAAGGAAGCAGTCATATATAGTAATGGACATGGTAGAAAAAACACTACTATATTTGATGTTCACTTACCCCAGAACAGGTAAAAGTTTGGGTATTCGAATGAAAGCCAGAACAAGCAAAGTTAGGTTCAAACACAAGTTGTGATACTTGAGTGCAACACAATAAGGAAACAGAACTGATTCAATCTTTCAGTAATAAAGGTATGTTACCATTACACACAAAGCCACAATATTGTTCATTTAAATTTTGATAGTGGGGAATAGAGTTGGGCCAAACACCCCAATGTTCCCCCCATCCCCACCAAGTTTGGTTTGCGCTAGAACTCTCGAACATCGCAAAAGTTCAGACCCCGATCCCCAAATGCCATTGAAGTCTATCCGAGTTTGAAAAATCAAAGGTCCCTATTTTGAAGGCTTTTATGCAGGTTATTGGCCATAAAAAGTGTATGAAGGCCCGGGTACTGCCTAAGGTTCAAGGGTAGGTTTAGAGAAATATGTATGCTGTATTACTGAATTCCTACAGACTTACACCAGTCGAATCTTAGGCTGTAATCTCCCGCGGGCCGCTAGGTGTCGTCGCTATTTTTTACACGTCGCATATGCAAATGAGGAAAACCGCCGATTCACGTCCGTACGCCCGCCCGTCGCTCTTTTTCTACGTCGTTTGCGTTCGGCTTTTTCCCGGCGGATAGCTACCCCTGCTAATATGAGGGGTAGCTAATGTTAAGTATGGCCGCCGTTCCCGCGCCGAGATTCAAAATTTTTACGTCGTTTGCGTAAGTCCGTCGGGAATCCCGATGGCCGCAATTGACGTACCCGCTGCTAACAATGACGTCCTAGCGACGTCATTTGGAGCATGCGCACTGGGCTTTTTTGCGGCGGCGCATGCGCAGTTAAATTGGTGCGGGAACGCGCCTGATTTAAATTGTACACTCCCCATAGCCGCGGAATTTGCATTCCGCCGGGGGGAGTTAGGATCCGACGGTGCAGTTTGCGAGGTAAGTGCTTGGTGAATCATGCACTAGCCTCGCTAAATTGCACCAGCGGATCGTAAACCAGGTAGATCTAGCGGATCTAAAGATCCACAGATCTACATGAATCCGGCCCATTATGTTCTGAGTCAGCAGAACAAGTGTGTAGAACTCCTGATCTGCATACTTTTTCAGTTTAGTGACTCAGACAGAATTAAATGGGGTGTAAAGGTTTAATTTTTCTTTTAAATAACAGACAGGCCATGCTTACCTCCACTGTGCAGTTCGTTTTGTTTTTCCTCCCTGCAAACGCTAACCCCCCTCTGGAAAGCGCGCCCCCAAGGGGGTAAGCTTGTGTGCGTGCTCATGTGTGATACAGTCGGCGACCATAGGAATTGTCAAAACTGCCTCCTAATTAATTTTTTAACACGTTATTTGGTGAATGGGTAGGGGTACAATATACCCCATACTCTTTGACATAAGGGGGGGCAGGGATCTGGGGACAGTCACCAGCTCTCTGCTCGGGGAGATGTCAGGACTTTGCGATCAGCGGTGTTTAATTGCTTGGTTCTCAGTGTGAAGCCGCGTTCACACGATCAGTCCATCCAATTAGAACGGTCTGATGGACCGTTTTCATTGGTTAACCGATGAAGCTGACTACGCGCCTACACACCATCGGTTAAAAAAACGATCGTGTCAGAACGCGGTGATGTAAAACACAACAACGTGCTGAAAAAAACAAAGTTCAATGCTTCCAAGCATGCGTCGACTTCATTCTGAGCATGCATGGATTTTTAACCGATGGTTGTGCCTACTAACGATCGGTTTTGACCTATTGATTAGGAATCCATCGGTTTTGACTGATGAAAACGGTCCATCAGACCGTTGTCCTCTGTTTAACCTATCATGTGTACGAGGCCTTAGAGGCGCTGAGGGACAGATGCAGCATTGGATTTGTAAGTAAGTTTGAATCTAAAAAAAACAAAAAAAAAACATATATCTCTTTTAAGTATGGGAAGACAGTATAACCTCTTTCAGCTTTTTATAGTTGTCTGCAGATTCTCCCTCATTTCTCGTTTTGTAAAAGGTTGTCCCCACAACAGAAAGTAAGGTGAAATCTCCATAACAGGGGGCTCTGTATATCAGTAATATGTGGCAGGGGTCCACCTTTTCTCCATTCTATCAAAGAAAAAAAAGGTATAGAAGCACATTAAAACAATCATTTCTTTTGCTAGTGTTTAAAGAAACTGTAGCCAAATATAAACTGGTTATCCTATAAACAATTCATGGATGCAAAATCAGCGAACATGAAGTTCTGCTGTAGTCTGTCTCCAAAGACCAGATGATTCACCCATTGGGCACTGCCATCTTGCCTCTCGTACCTCACAATGAAGGTAAAGCCAGGCTTTTCAATCACGGCTTTCTTATCAAACACACCTCTGCCTTTTTTGAGACAGTTATGTGTCACTGTTCTCTGCAAGGCAGAAGGCATATGTCAGCAGCCAGAGAAAGTGGCTGAGACAGAGATGAGAGCTTAGCTGTTGACCTTCAACAAAAAAGACTTAATATTATTTTTTTTTCACAATCAAAGGTTTTTATTTAGAGATAATAAACATAGCAAGTAAAGGGACAGTTCCATTACATGGATTATGCAGGGTACAAAACAAGTACTGATAACAATAAATGTCTGCGAACAGTAAAATTTAGCCAAAGTTGGTAAATTACATTCAGATAATTTAATACATATAATAATAGTTTGTAAGTGGGAGGGGGGGTAGGTGGGTAAAGGGTGAGGGGGAAGAAAGGAGGGGGGGGATGGGGAGAGGTGTGGGTAGGGGTTGCAAAATTGAAGGCATTGGTAAGTCTATCGACGGGTGAGTATAGGGTGTGTCCAGGGCAGAACGGGTGGTACTTATTTCAGCTTCTTAGTACAGGATTGGATGTGTGTTCGTCGGAGTGAGCATGTCAGTCAAGACATACAAGTAGGGAGGGTGCAAGATAATTAATTGCATAGGGACTGGTATTCAGCAGAGTAGGTAAACAAGAACCATGGTTGCCAAAGCTCGTTGAATTTCGTGCTATTTTCAGTTTTCATGGCCAGAATTTCCTCCATTTTGTAAATGTAAGTGATTCTATCCAACCATTCTTTGATCTTAGGTATCTGGGTTGACTTCCAATATACAGGGATGAGGGTTTTAGCGGCATTCAGTAGGTGTCTGGTAAGGGACCTTTTGTATTTGCTAATGGGTAGGTGGTTGATGTGAATCAGGCATGCGGCTGCGTCTAATGTGATTTTTGTTTCCGTGATGTGCCTGATCCAGTCAGTCACCTGTTTCCAGTAGGCTGAAATTACGGGACAATCCCACCAAATGTGCAAGAAGGTGCCTGTGCCCTTACCGCAGCGCCAGCATGTGTCTGATGCCGTCTCAAACCATTTTTTGGCCCTTTGAGGTGTGATATACCACTGTGTTAGTATTTTGTAGGAGATCTCTTGATATCTTGTGCTCAAAGAACACTTGTGTGACCATATGCATGCTTTTTCCCATTGTTTGTCATCTATGCTAATACCGAGATCCTTCTCCCATTTAATTTTGTGTTTGCTCGTACCTTCTTGCGTTGGTTGGATGAGCCAGGAATAAGCCAGAGATGTAGCGTGTGGGACTGGTCGCCTTTTATAGCAGATGTCTTCTAGGGTAGTTAGGGGTCGGCTATAAGAGGGAATAGATCTGGTGTTAACTAGGAAGTTTTTCAGTTGTAGATATAGCCAAGGGCCTGGGCACATATCACCAAATTCCTCCCTCATTGTGTCTAGGGATTTGACTGTGGTGCCGGAGAAGCAATTTAGGGCTAGTAAGTCTGGAATTTTTTTGCCTTGGAGACCTGGGGGGAAATCCGGGTTATCGAAGATCGGGGTGAGGGGGCCCGGTGTCGTGGACATTCCATGTTTTGCCGTTACCGTATGCCAAATTTTGAGTGTGTTTGCTATTATTGGGTTTTTAATTGATTTGCTTATCTTTGAGTGGGAGGCCCATGGGGAGAATAGTGTGTGGTGTGGGGCTATGTACCTCTCTAGTTGGACCCAATCTTTTTCTTTGCTGTGGCAGTGCCAGTCTATTATCCTAGTGATATGCGATGCTTGGTGATATTTCTTGTAATCAGGGAGTCCTATTCCACCTCTGCATTTATGTAGTGTTAGTAATGAGAGGCTAATCCTTGGGTTTTTGTCAGCCCATAGAAACCTTCTTTGTATTCTAAGTAATTTGGTAAAAAATAAGTTCGGTACGTGTATAGGTAAGGCATTAAAAATGTACAGAAGTCTAGGGAGGATTGTCATCTTCAGAATTGAAGCTCTTCCGAACCATGAAAATAATTTTGGTGTCCATTTATTGAGATCATTGGAGACTTGTTTAAGTAGTGGGGAATAATTGGCCTGGAAAAGTGTATCTAAACTGTTGGTCAAGTTTATTCCTAAATATTTTAGGGATGAGGGGACCCAGTGGAAAGCATGGTTAGATTTCAGGTGGGTAATTTGGTCATGTGGTAGTGTCAGGTTAAGGGCTTCAGATTTAGATTTATTAATTTTGAAATTAGAGATATATCCGAATGTTTCAAATAGTTTCTGTAGATTGGGGATTGAAAAGAAGGGACTAGTAAGAAAAAACAGCAAATCGTCTGCGTAAGCCGCAACTTTGTACTCTTTCTTGCCTACCTTTAGTCCTTTTACGCCTGTAGCCAGGTTGACTGCTCTGATCAGCGGTTCCAGGGAGATAATAAAGAGAATGGGGGAAAGGGGGCATCCCTGACGGGTCCCATTTTGTATCTCTATAGGGTCAGATAGGGTGTTATTTACTTTTATTCTGGCTTGAGGATGCTGGTATAAGGCCGACAACCATGACAACATGCTTTCTCCTAGGCCTATGTGCGTACAAGTGGAGAACATATATTCCCAGGATATTCTATCGAAGGCCTTTTCGGCGTCAGTCGATAGTAACATTCCATTGGTCTTGGATATTCGTGCGTGATGTATTAAGTTGAGTGCCTTTGTAATATTGTCTCGTGCCTCTCTGCCCGGCATGAAGCCGACTTGTTCGGGACCAATTATTTTGTTAAGTATGGGTTTCAATCTGTTAGCTAGGATTTTTGTTAAAAGCTTTAAATCAACGTTTAATAACGATATGGGTCTGAAATTGGCACAGTCAGAATGGTCTTTGTCGGGTTTAGGTATCACTGCAATATGGGCCATGAGAAAGGAGGTAGAGTTATGTTTATTTTTTGCTAAATAGTTAAAGGATGAGAGGAGGGGTTTACAAAGGGTATTCATGTATGTCTTATAATATTGGGACGTAAAGCCGTCCGGGCCTGGGCTTTTTCCTGTTTTTAAATCTTTAATTGCTACTTGTAGCTCCATGAGATTGATTGGTTCATCTAATTTGGAGGTGTCATCTTGTTTGAGCGTCGGGAGTTTGCTATCTTTTAGGAATTCTGATATCGCTTCCTTTTTGGAGTTTGTGATGTGATGTGGTTTGTGTTGATCGGGGAGGTTATATAGTTTTTTATAGAATTTTGAAAAAAGGTTGGCAATCTTTTCTGTGTCATGACTTAGTACCCCCTGGTTATCTTTAATAGCGTGAACGAGGTTCGTTGATTGTGCGTCTTTAAGAGCTTTCGCAAGAAGTTTCCCGCTTTTATCCCCTTGCTCATAGAAAATGTTTTTCCGGAAAAAGAGGGCTTTTCTAATTTTAATGTCAAGGATCTGTTTCAGTGAAGACCTACAAGTTTGCAGTTCTTCTTCTACGGATTTCGAGAGGGACTGTTTGTGTTGAGTCTCTAATTTGGATATTTGGTGTGAAAGACGTGCAATTTCCCCCTCTCTATCCTTCTTTCTTCTGGAGCCCCATTTGATTAGTTCACCCCTTATTACCGCTTTGTGCGCTTCCCAGTTATTTAGGGGGTTTGTGTCATTGTCAAGATTGGTCTGGAAGTAAGTCGTGATTTTTTGGTGTATGTCGTCTCTGATTTCTTGGTCAGTGAGTAATGTTGCATTAAGTCTCCAGTTAAAAGTGGAGCGTTTAGGTGGGCCGAGTTGTAGTGTGATGGCAGTGGGGGCATGGTCGGATAGTGAGATTATGCCAATATCAGCTCTTAGTAACCTGCACAGGTCTCTTTGGGAGATGAAAATCATATCGATGCGGGAATATCTTTTGTGGGGTGGTGAAAAGAAGGTGTAGTCTTTTTCTGAGGGATTTATCGATCTCCATGAGTCGACGAGTGTCAGAGATTGCAGCAGTATTTTAATACGTTTCAGTGTCCTAAGACTTAATATTAGTACGGGCACAAATTAGTTTGCTAAGGGCCCTTTCACACCAGAAAATGTGTGTTTTTCATGCAGTTCTGTATGTTTTTTCAGTCGCATTTACATGTGTTGCATTGCATTTACACTCATTTACATGTGTTTATACAGCTTGATCTAAAAACGAGGCTTGAAGTGCTCGTTGAAGGGATGACGTTGATGGTAGTTCAGAGGACTGTCTATGTGGACAGCTTTACCCCAGATGCCTGCATACTTAGATGTGCCTGTTATAATCATCAACCATGTGAGCTGCTAAATGTTGTACCTTCATTAAATGTAACCATATTGCTACACTTAGAGGCGCCTCTCTTCTCTTTTGAGACGCTACTGGTATATCAAGACAGCGCTTGTTCATCAAGTCAAAATGTATTAAAAAAACTTTTACTGCATAGGGTTATAATAGCATGCTTTTCAAGCTCATCGACTGGATAATTTTTGAAAAATTTATATTTTAGGTGTTAAAAGTATAATGCAATGTATAGTATATTTATACATGTAAATGTCTTTATTTTCCCTGGTTAGCTAAAATTAATATTTAGAAACAATATCCACTGTGAGCCAATACTATACACTCACTGGCCACTTTATTAGGTATACCTGTTCAATTGCTTGGTAACACAAATTGCTAGTCAGTCAATCATATGACAGCATCTCAATGCATTTAGACATCTAGACGTGGTGAAGACGACTTATGCCTCGTACACACGGCCGGACTTTCCGAGAAAAAAAAAGCCACACTTAACCTCCATCTGACTTTTGTCCGTTGGACTTCCGACGGGGTCACGGCGGACTTTTGCTCGGACAAAAGTCTGACCGTGTGTAGGAGGCATTACTGTTCATATTGAGCATCTGAAAGGGGAAGAAAGGGGATTTAAGTCTACTATCTACTGGGATTTTCACGCAAAACCATCTCTGGGGTTTACAAAGAATGGACAAAAAAATAAGAAAATATCCAGCAGCACCAATTTTTTCTAACTATATTTTAATGAGTTCATTGTACTCCAATGGCCTCCACCGTCACTCAATCCAATAGAATACCTTTGGAATGTGGTGGAACAGGAGAATTGCATCATGGATACAGCAACTGTGTGATGCTATCGTGTCAATATGGACCACAATCTCTAAGGCCCGTACACACGGTCGGACAAAACCGATGAGAATGGACCGAAGTTCAGTTTCATCGGTCCAAACCGACTGTGTGTACAGCCCATCTGTCTTTTGTTCTTTCGGACCAAAATGTTAAAACTTGCTTTAAAATCGAACCGATGGACCGCTGACCGATCGGTCCAAACCGATGGTTAGTACACAAAAGCATCGGTTCAAAACCCGCGCATGTTCAGAATCAAGTCGACGCATGCTTGGAAGCATTGAACTTCGTTTTTCTCAGCACGTCGTTGTGTTTTACGTCACCATGTTCTGACCCAATCGGATTTTGAAATGATGGTGTGTACACACATCAGACCATCAGGCCACTTCAGCGGTGGACCGATGAAAACGGCCTGTCGGACCATTCTCATCGGATGAACCGGTCGTGTGTACAGGGCCTAAAGGAATGTTTCCAACACCTTGAGGAATCTATTGAATGAAGGCAGTTCTGAAGGCAAAAGGGGGTCCAACCCAGTACTAGCAAGGTGTACCTAAAGTGTCCGGTGAGTATAGATATACAGTACATATCCCTAATGAACCAAATGATAATCATTAAATATGTAAAACACCAACCACCAAAATCACTGCTGTACTTAATAACCCCTAAAAGTATCAAATACATTTTATAGTGTCTCATATAGTACAGTGCAGTGATATATACCTTACGATAATAATAATAATAATAATAATAATAATAATAATTAGAAAAAACTTTTAACGTGATCCAAAAAACATTGTAAAAAATAAATACAGATTAAAAATATAATGGTGTCCTGTGCTTTCATGAAAAGATGAATTCAATAGCTATACAAAATGTTCAACAAACAAATGTGAAAAGAAACAAAGTGTTCACGTCAATCTTTCAATTCCTCTAAAAAATATCACGCATCTTGCAACAAAACACTTTCCATCCTGTGATAAATGTCTTCCTATGCACTGCCCCAGAACAATCCATAGTGATTCCTTTCATCACATAGAATCAGATCCACACTCACCAGACTAAAATTCCTTTCTTCCTCAAGAAAGAGGCACACAAGCTCAAGATGTCTCACAAAGAACCCTCCTCTGTTAACACGGATGGCTGCTCAAGACTCCAAACTGCAGTGTCTAGCCTACTCAGTAGAGCAATACCAGGCTTTAAGTGTTACTAAAGCCAGTAATAGGAAAATAGTTCATCCCCACAGTGCCCACAGCTTATAAATCATCTTGTTACATTAAAATATTGCCACTATAAACCTTTTTGGATGAACTGTATACAATGGCCAATGATAAACTGCACAGTTTCTCCGGTGCAGTTCAGGAAAGAGGAGATTTCCACTGCAGCCTGTATACATACACACACACACTGACCCCTATTAAAGTCTATAGGACCCAAATCAAAAGTCCCTGTTTTGAAGGCTTGTATCCAAGTTATTGGCCATAAAAAGCATATGGGGGCCCGAGTACTGCCTAAGGTTCAGCCCAAGGTTCAAGGGTAGGTTTAGAGAAATATATATGCTGTATTACTGAACTCCCCCTGGAATTGCTAGTTACCTGGCAGCCTCCAGACTCATTATGTTCTGAGTCAGCAGAACAAGTGTGCAGAACTCCTGATCTGCATACTTTTTCAGTTCAGTGACTCAGAAAGTATTAAAGCCACTTTGTCAGCATGTCAGCCAACTAGCACAACTAATACTTTTAGGGGTTTATTTTAGGTTTGGGATTGGGACGAGTAAGGCTGGACTGACACTAGCTGTGGCTGTGACCCTCAACAGGAGGTCCGGTGCATCCCCGTTCCCCATTTTGGGTGCTAATCAGGTCCAAATTTTTGGCTGTATTCGTACCTGAATTGGACCAGAAGACGCACAGGACCCATCTGCAATTCGTACCGCGGCCGCCCCAGAGGTGTGTGAATCGGCTCCATTGAGAGCCGGTCACACTCTCCTGTCATTTTTGAAACTCGTATCCAATTCACATCAGTGTGAACCCAGCCTTAAGGGTAACTTATTTATTTCATGTTACACTATCAGGACTATGGGCCAGATTCACAAATGAGATACGATGGAGTATCTCCTGATACGCCGTCGTATCTCTGTTTCTATCTATGCGACTGATTCATAGAATCAGTTACGCATAGATAGCCATAAGATCCGACAGGTGTAATTGTTTTACACTGTCGGATCTTAAGATGCAATACCGCGGCCGCCGCTGGGGGGAGTTCGCGTCGTAAACCGTCGGGTATGCAAATTAGGAGTTACGGCGATCCCAGACGGTTTTTCGCGTTCGCTACGTCGCCGCTAGTCTAGTTTCCCGTCGCAAAGTTAGTCGTTTTTTTGGTGCCTTAACTTTACACAGCAATCGTATTGCTGTGTAAAGTATGGCCGTCGTTCCCGCATCAAAATTTAAAAAATAACGTTGTTTGCGTAAGCCGTCCGGGAATACGGAATTACGCTACGTGCGTCGCCGTTCAAAAAAATGACGTCACGGCGGGCAAAGCACGGCGGGAGTTAAGAAACGGAGCATGCGCAGTAGGGAGCGCGCCTAATTTAAATGGCACACGCCCATTTAAATTGGCCCGCCTTGCGCCAGAGGCCGCCGGAGTAGTTTTCCTCGCAAGTGCTTGGTGAATCAGGCACTTGCGATGAAAAATTGCGGCGGTGTAACGTATCTACGATACGTTACGCCGCCGCTGCCCTACGTGAATCTGGCCCACGAGCATACATTTTGTAGACTTTAAAAATCCCTGCACCCAATATGATCTCACCTAATATAAACTGAAAAAAAAAACATGCATGAATTTGCACAATCCAAAAGCTTAGTATGAGGGATGAACATGCCATACTCGATCTATCATGTATGGCCAGCTTTAAAGATATAGTTTTATTGTATTCAAAATTGCTTTTTCTAATTTTATTTTATTAATTGCTTCCAGTATTAGTATACGTACATCATTCTTAATTAATCCTCTTTAGAAACAAATTTCCATTTTAACTTAGGCTGAAATGTAAATCAAACATTGGCTTAGTGGATCAATGAACTGAATTATTATTATCCTAAATTTTGCACTTCAGTAATCTGTACACAGGGAAAAAAAACTGCTAACAAATGCTGGAGTTTGGTCAAATTGTTGTTCAGCAAGCATTTCTTTCATTGCAAATATTGCCGTGTCCGGACTTTTAGAACAATTTTCTTTTTGAATTAACTTCTAGTGATGATTTTTATGGATGAATTGTTTTCAGTAATTGGTTTCCATAATAACTGGTTGTTCAGCACAATGCACAGTATATATCACATAGGCATAAAGAACATCTGCTTTTTCATCATATGTTTTTAAGGTATAGAATCCACAGTGTGTTTCATTGATCAGCTGCAATCCTAATGTAAACATGTAAAATTAAGTTTTTCATGCAATAACAAAAGGTTACCTAAATAAAAATACGCTGTGTGGAATCATTTATAAGTACTAATTTTTCAAATAATTTGCAAATAATGCAATAATGCAATGTTGTTTAGAATGCCAGCTGGGTGGAACTGAATATTAAAAGAGTGGAGAAATGGTAGAGAGTCTAAAGACAATAACTGATTGAAACAGTAGAGCAGTGGCGGCTGGTGTTTTTTTTGGAGGGGGCAAACAATCACCCCCCTTCGGTTGGTCAGTTGGCGGCACCCCCCACCCCAGGACTTACCCCATCATTTGCAGGCGGTTGGGCTCTTACGGGCGTTGGGTAGTGGACGGGTTGCGGGCTCCTATGGGCAGGTTGCGAGATCCTATGGGCGGCAAGTTGCAGGCTCCTATGGGCTGGTTGCGGCCTCCCACAAGCGGCAGGTTGTGGGCTCCTATGGGGGGCGGGCAGGGGCTCCTGTGTCCTCTCTGCATCATGGCGGCTTCTGCTGTGTGGCTCCTCCCCCCTCCTCCTAGGTATTCAATAGGATTGCCTGTCCTTTTAGCCAATCGGGTAGTATATATAATACAGTTCAGAGTATATAGTGCAGTCTGTGCAGTATATATAATACAGTTCAGAGTATATAGTGTAGTCCGTGTAGTATATATAATACAGTTCAGAGTATATAGTGCAGTCAATGTAGTATATATAATACAGTTCAGAGTATATAGTGCAGTCAGTGTAGTATATACAGTATAATACAGTAGAGAATGTATAGTGCAGTCACTGTAGTGTATATTACAGTGCAGGGTATATACTGCAGTGCAGAGTATATAATACAGCGTATTGAAGTGGTTAAGGGGAACCCTATGACAGAATTAAGAGATAAACGGTGTGGGGTACCCCCCCAAAATCCATACCAGGCCCTTTGGGTCTGGTATAGATTTTAAGGGGAACTCCATGCCAAAATGAAAAAAAAAAAACAGCGTGGGGTCACCCAATATCCATACCAGGCCCTTCGGGTCTGGCATAGATTTTAAGGGGAACTCCACGCCAAAATTGAAAAAATGGCATGGGGTCCCCCCAAAATTTATACCAGACCCTTATCCGAGCTTGCAGCCTGGTAGGACAGGAATGGGAGGGGACAAGCGAGCACCCCCCCTCCTGAACTATACCAGGCTGCTTGCCCTCATCATGGGGAGGGTGCTTTGGGGTGCCACCCGAAGCACCTTGTGCCCATGTTGATGGGGACAAGGGCCTCTTCCTGACAACCCTGGCCTGTGGTTGTCGGGGTCTGTGGGTGGGGAGCTTATTGGAATCTGTAAGCCCCCTTTAACAAGAGGGCACCCAGATCTTGCCCCCCCCCATGAATGGGTATCAGGTACATTGTACCCCTACCCATTTATCAAAAAAGTGTCAAAAAGACAGTTTTTGACAACTCCATTATTAAAAAATAAAATGTCCCTTGATGTCCATCCATCTTTAATCACGCCGTCCGACGGACCTGAAAAATAGAAAAATCTAAAAATCTCTGTTTCCATTGGAGGCCTTCCGGCAACTGATGTCTTTTGGATTTAAAAGCTATTATATAGTCAAGGGCGGGACACCCGGGGACCTAACTATTGACCCAGGCCATCTGGTTACATCAGCAGGTGGCCCGCCCTTGCCTATATAAGAGCTGTCAAACCGAAAACGGAGGCCTCCTATTTTTTTTTAATAAAGGAATTGTGAAAAACTTTTTTCTTTTACTTTTTGAATTTTTTGGGGGTGAATGGGTAGGGGTAAAATGTACCCGATACCCATTCACATAGGGGTGGCGGAATCTGAAGGCCCCTTTGTTAAAGGGGGCTTCCATATTCCGATAAGCCCCTGCCCACAGACCCCGACAACCACCTGCCAGGGTTGTCTGGAAGAGACCCTTGTCCCCATCAACATGGGACACACCAATTTTATTTTCAGTTTTGGCATGGAGTTCCCCTTAAAATCCATACCAGACCCCATGCCGTTTTTTTTTTTATAGATGTTTTATTTATATAGCCGGGAGCCGGCAATACATTACAGTCGTGAGCAAGTTTAAATGACATTTTTTCCCTTTAGAAATGTCATTATTGCTGCGGCACTGTTCTACACATCACAAAGATGCACCACTTTACAGGCAGAATAAGGGGACCCCCCAGTCATGACATTTAAAGAAATATTTCATTTTTATTGTTTCACTTTAAGCATAATAAAATCACTGCTCCTGAAAAAACAATGGTTTTAAAAGCTTTTTTTGCATTAATACATGTCCCCATACGGCAAGAGCGTGCATATAAGCTTTTAAAATTAGGACTTATGATTTTTCATGTTCGTGTCCCATAGACTTTAATAGTGTATGCATGCTCGCTAGAAATGTTTGCCTGAGCGAGTTGTTCTGGTGCGTACCGACCGAACCAGGCGGTGTTCGGCCCATCCATACTTTATAGTAAATCAGCCCAACTGTTAGAATGAGCCTGTTAACTTAGTAGGTATTTATCTTTTTCTAGACAATGCCTACACAATAAATATAAGTTTTGTTTTTCAATTATACCTTGTGAAATTCTCTCCAGAGTAATAATATGCTATAGCTGAGAGGAGCAAAGTGCCCAAATTGGCCAGTAACTAAGATTTGATGGAATCTAAAATAAGATTAAAATCAATGACTTGTGGATTCTCCATTCTTATCAAACTGTTTTTTTATTGCTGTTGTGCAAAGATCAAGATTATTAATAGAGGGGCCTAGTATGACATCTAAAGATGTGTTTGAAGTGCTTTGCATGTTATAGTTATTGGTATAAACATTGGTATATAATTGACCTCCAATAAATGAATTTCCCAGGACTGAACTACCTAACAATACTGGTGAAATTCACAAATTTAAACAATGTTACTTGTGTCTGTAATTTGAAATAATCCCCAATAATCCCCAATCTACACTTACAATTTACAGTCTGTTTTTAGCAGAATAAAACTTAATTAAAATTGGAAATAAAATTACTAATTTTGCTTAATTTTAAACCCATAACTGTAATTTTAATGTTTTAATGAGCGGCAGTAGAGATTCACTTAATTAATCACCACTGTCATTTATTTCATAGTTGTTTACTACAATTTCAAGGTCAAATCTTGATGAACATGTTTGTTTAATTCCTGGAGCAGGTATAAAATCTGATTACTACAGTTAGTGTAGTAAGCACTTGAATTCCATATTCGCCATCAAATCCTTATCAGGTTAACAGCCATTAATTTGATATTATTTCTTTTGACTGATGATTTATAATTAATGCTTACATCTCTAACGATACTGAACTGGGTGTCATTATGAATTATGGCTGGCATATTACTACAAATGTATTAATATATGCAAATGATGTCTTCATTTTAATTGACTGTTTTTGCCTGTAAAAAATCTGGGAATCTCATGGATATAATGAGATCATTTTTGGAAAATGCCTTTCAAATTTCGGTCTTGCTTTGTAAATATATAAAAGGTCATTGTGTAGTTTTATTCAGCAATATTATTAGCCAGAATATAATAGAAATATTGTATAAAGCTTTGTACACACGATCGGTCCATCCGATGAGAACGGTCTGATGGACCGTTTTCATCGGTTAACCGATGAAGCTGACTGATGGTCAGTCGTGCCTACACACCATCGGTTAAAAAAAAACGATCGTGTCAGAACGCGGTGACGTAAAACACAACGATGTGCTGAAAAAAACGAGGTTTAATGCTTCCAAGCATGCGTCGGCTTGATTCTGAGCATGCGTGGTTTTTTAACCGATGGACGTGCCTACAAACAATAGTTTTTTTTACTATCGGTTAGGTATCCATCGGTTAAATTTAAAACAAGATTGCTTTTTTTAACCTATGGATAAATAACAGATGGGGCCCACACGCGATTGGTTTGGTCCGATGAAAGCGGTCCATCAGACCATTCTCATCGGTTTGACCGATCATGTGTACGCGGCATTAGAGTACCTGATTTTACGAGCTGCAATAGCACTTAAAGTTGATCTAAATTAACTCTATTTTATTACGATATACTTTATGTTTTATCATTTTTTTTAGCTACTTTTCAGCCACTTTTTGTCTAAATGTCCTTACTTCAGAATCATAGCTAGGCAGTCCAATAGGCACTAGAGTTTTAACCATGCTACAAATATACTCTCTAATCCAGCAGATTCCGTTATGACCATTGTCAGTTTGGCTATTGCTTATATGCAACATAAAAAACCTGTAGTGGAAAATAAGTAGATTTCCACTAAGAAAATTGTATTTTCAAACAAAAATAAGCCATAAGTCATAACCTATTATTCAACTGTATAAAACAATAATACAGGCAGTCCCCTACTTACAAACACCTGACTTATAAACGGCTAATAACAATAATGAGGGGTCCAACTCTTGTCCTGATCCCCTATTTTGCATCCAAAATATAGGTGGTATGCTTTTTTTTAACACCGCCATCACACTGCACTTTTGAGATGCAAATGTAACCTTGCCAAAAATGTAGCAGGGGTTATTTGCGTAGTTTACACAGTTTCGAGGCATCTTGGCTTCTGAGGGAAAATATCACAAAACTGTTCCTTGGTAATGTTAGGCAATGACACTTTCACAAGCCACCAGATGTAACTGTATGACACGTAGATCTGACCAAGACAAATGTACCTTGCAGTAAAAGAACAATACATTTCAGTTAGGTAATAATATTTAGTCTCAAAGTGAAGATAAATGTATACACTTCCATGTGGTACCATTTTTATTGCTCTACCGTACTTGGTTGAGAAATTACGAGGCATGGTCATCACACACCATACTCCCTTGAAGGCAAATATACTCGCCTGTGTATAAATCTTTGTTGCAAAATATCTTGAAAACTTTAGCCAACCAGCACCTTTATTACCTGTTTTCTAATTAATTTTATCAAAATATGTAACAATTAGCACATTTTATCTTGGAGGTCGATAATATCCCAAAATTTGTAGACCAGTGAAATCATTGGTTGTAATTTTAGTCTACTGTAGTTCCAGCAGTCAAATTAGCAGCAACCATCATATACAGTACTAGGTAAACACCAAGACTAGCCAATGGTCAGGAGGTGCTCATTAGAATGAGTGGCTGTCATACTGCTGCTGCATGCTTGTAGGATGTACACATGATCTGTATAGGCTTTAAATAAGCACATATTAACCTCAGACAGCTAAATAAGTCCACATATTACAAACAAAGCTGCACCATCCTCTGTACCTTACCTCATTATCCAGGGTATAGATTTTGCTGGCTGTGGTAGGTGTGCTAAATTTAAATGACATTTACCTATGGCATGAAAACATAACATTTTAAGGATCATTTAGATTTGACGTCACAAAATGATCGGTGGAGGTGAGTATTTCAGTTGTTTACGGTTCATGATTTTTTAAGCATTAGCTCACTGTTTTTTAGGATTTATATAGCGCCAACATTTTACGCAGTGCTTTATAATATAAAAGGCAGACAATACAGTTATAATACAATAAAATACAAGAGGATTAAGAGGGCCCTGCTCAGAAGAGCTTACAATCTAATAGAGTGGGGCAGGTGGTACAAAAGGTTGTAACTGTGGGGAATGAGCTGATGGAAGTGGTAAAAGATTAGTTAGAGATGTGATAGGCTTCCCTGAAGAGATGAGTTTTCAGGGAATCGAAGGTAGCAAGAGTAGGGGATAGCCGGACAGGTTGCGGTAGAAAGTTCCAGAGGATGGGAGAGGCTGGATAAATCCTGGAGACGAGCATGGGAGGAGGAGACAGGAGAGTTTGGTTGGCTTTGTATGTTTTGGTTAGTATTTTGAATTTAATTCGCTGGGTGATAGGGAGCCAGTGTAGGGATTAGAGGAGAGAGTTGGCAGACACTGAGTGGTTGGTAAGGTGGATAAGTCTGGCAGCAGTTTGGATGGCACAGTGGTGTAGTAGATAGCACTTTTGCCTTGCAGTAAAAAGGTTCACCGGTTCAAATCCCAACCACTACACTACCTGCCTGGAGTTTGCGTGTTCTCCCTGTGCCTGTGTGGGTTTCCGCCGGGTACTCTGGTCTCCTCCCACACTCCAAAGACATGTTGGTAGGTTAATTGGATCCTGTCTAAATTGACCATAGTATGTATGAATGTGAGTTAGGGACCTTAAGGGTAGGGACTCATGTAAATGTATAATATATATGTAAAGAGCTTCATAAATTGATGGCGCAATATAAGTACCTGAAATAATAATAGTATAATTATTACGGAAGACAGGTAGACCATATAGAACCTATAAAGTTATGAAATCTCCAGCACTGAACCCTTATATTTTAAAAGCCTATCATTTGTATACCAGTACTCCAGCAAACAGTGCTGCCTTATAATAAGATAGAGAACAAATAATGTGAAAATCAAAATATGTCGTTTTCTTCTGATAAGAATGGAATGCATTATTTGGAATGTGCTATACAAAGATAGAACAACCACAGAAATTAATTAGGTTATGGCACAGACTGCCAGAGAGAGATGTGGCAGAAAGCAGCGTGTAGAATTTTAATAATAGGCAGGGAAGATTCTTGTCACAAGGCATTACAGGGCACAATGGAATGTGATTAGATTCCAAGTTTTTTTTTTTTTATATAGTCACATAGCAATCGTGTTTACCACGAGAACTCTGAATGAATATTACATGATTTCTGTTTCCCAAACTCTTTTCTCACTGCCTCTTCATTCTGTTCTTGGAGATGGAATTTCCCACTGATCGGCATTATGCGCGCAAAACCTTAAAAAAAGGCAACTATCTTTATGGTATAATTGTATAGAAAAGCATTACTTTGACATTATGAAGCATAGACAAATCCAGAATGCCAATTAATATCAATTAATTCTGTGACTACTAACAATAGATGCAGATCATCAGTTTTATTGTCCTATTTTGCTTCCCACTTTAGTAGTATGTGGAAAAGGCTTCCATGTGAGGGTAGATTCCAGAATGGAGGCAAAGCTCACCACCATGTACACATTAACATAAGACAGAAGCTTATAACAATGATATATCTAAAACAAAACAGTTTGTGAGTGTGCTAAGCCGGGGCATGTTTTCAAACCTGTGTCTGGTTTTCTATCTAGTGATCCTATGGAAAAATGAGGGCAAACTGACGTGAATCGGGCCTAAAAGAGAAGAGAGGTGGCTCTAAGTGTAGCAATATGGTTAAATTTAATGAAGGTACAACATTTAGCAACTTATTGCTACACTTAGAGGCGTCTCTCTTCTCTTTTATACTCTGTAGCTCCTGCTGGATTTTGCTTCTAATCCCCTTGTAGAGGCTTCCATTTGTGGATGGACATTTTATGGTTACACAACCTATCACTGTGCTATAATCTCTTTATATGGACTATAAACTGAAGGACTTATGAATAAATGGTTGTGGAACGAATCATTTGAGTTTCCATTATTTCCTATGGGTAAATTTGCTTTGATATACAAGTGCTTTGGATTACAAGCATGCTTCTGGAACAAATTATGCTTGCAATCCAAGGTTTTATTGTATATTAAATAACATGCAAAGGGGTTGGAGGGAAGCATCAGAATGGCAAAGATGCAGTTCCTCTTTAAGTCAGAACTTTACCCATAACAACTTGATAACAAATAATGCTCTTTAGCAAGGAACAGTGACGGCCCATCCATTAGGGACGCACAGGCTCCGCCCCCCATCCATGCGTCCGGCCCCCTGATCTACATACAGGGTGTTAGACCATGGGGGTATTTTTTTAAAGCACATAATTAGAGCCAGAGGCTCCAATAGGGTTGAAAAAAAACGGATGGGCTCAGGGCACAGAGCACAGAGTTTTGTGATAATAGCAAATGAATATTCACTATTCTCACACTGATTCTCCTCCCAGCCAGTCAGGAAGCGGGTCGTGAGACCCATTTCCCAATTGGCCGAAAAGGAGGAACAATGTTATTGGTGAAGGGGGAGGAGGAGGAGGGAGAAGATGCATGGCTAGGGGAGAAGCAGGAGAAGACCAACGGACCCACCAGCCACCACTCCAGGGATGGATCACCATCCAGCATCCAGCATCCAGCTCAGCCACCCAGCACTCCCCGGCTCAAGGAGGGGAGATCAGAGTCTGGGCAGGACAGAGGTAAGGAGGCCGTCGATCTCCCAAGGTGGCGGCAGGGTTTTTTCCCTGAGTTAATGTCCGTCTCCTGCCGAGGGGGTGGGGTGGTTGGTTTTCTCTCCCCCCCCCCTCCCGAATTTTTGAGCACCAGCCGCCACTGATACATTCCACATTCCAAAATTACCAAAATTAGGGTGTGCTATAAATTGCCTCCAGAATTGCTTCTGTTTCTTTCATTTTACTAAAGCCCAGAGCAGCAGTAGTAAAGCATAAAGAATGCATTAAGGTGAAAAATCACAAGACTTTACAACCCCTTTAAAACCTAGTATTGAGATCAGATGAGCTGTTCCTCCTCCAGACATCTAATAAAGGCTTAATATTGATATGCTTTGAGAAGCTCTTTTATTATTGGCAGATCCAGTGGGTCATTGTATCAGCATAGTTATTACTTGACAATCAGGTTTGTGGATATAAACCTTTCACAAATGACAATAAGTGTGATGCAATGGATTGTAGACTTGTCACTTTTACCTTTATTTTAAAGTTTTTCTAAAGGCTGAGGGTTTTTTATCTTCATGCTTTCTATGCACAAAGTTAAAAAAACCTTCAGTATGCAGCTCCCCCACGGCCCACCTCGCCCAACACTTATCCGAACCCGATCGCGATCCAGCAATGTGCACGAAAGCAACTGCTCTCCCAGGTCTCTGCCTTCTCATTGGATTAGATACAGCAGGCTCCTGCTACTGTCATTCACAGTCAGTGAGGAGGGAGTGGGGATGGGCAGATCCAAACCCCATTCTGTGTGTCTTAGGCCGCGTACACACGATCAGTCCATCCGCTGAAAACGGTCCGAAGCTGACTGATGGTCTGATGTGCCTACACACCGATGAACCAATCGTGTCAGAACGCGGTGACGTAAAACACAACGACGTGCTGAAAAAAACGAAGTTCAATGCTTCCAAGCATGCGTCGACTTGATTCTGAGCATGCGCAGGTTTTTAACCGATGCTTTTGCATACTAACGATCGGTTTTGACCTGTCGGTTAGGCGTCCATTGGTTCAATTTTAAAGCAAGTTCTCTTTTTTTTGACCGAAAGATAACTGACCGATGGGGCCCACACACGATCGGTTTGGACCGATGAAACGGTCCTTCAGTCCGTTTTCATCGGTTTTGACCGATCGTGTGTACGCGGCCTCATGGACACACAGAGCAGGGCTCGGGAGCAAGCATGCGCGAGTGCCCTCAGAGACTTTAATATTGCTTAAAATCATGACTTATTAAACAGGTTCTCTTGCAGGGGCTCTAACCTTTCTTTTTATTTACAGTACTTTAGTGACCCTTAACAAGCATGAAGATTATGAAACTCAGAGTGAGGACAGAAGTCATGTCCTGATCTTCATTATTGTTTAAAGGCAGCTTCCATACTTCCTAATATATTAGAGTTGCCAGAAAATCGGGTCTTTTATGATATCATTTTGTTTTTTGCAATAGGCCTCTTACTATATTATTTAAAGCAGAAAATTTAACTTTTTAGGAACCCTCCCCCCTTCCGGTGTCACATTTGGCACCTTTCAGGGTGAGGGGGGAACGGATACCTGTTTAATACAGGTATTTGCTCCCACTTCCGGGCACAGATAGCGTCATGATCTCAGGGTATCTACGCTACTTCCCGTCCCCCTCACTGTCTTCTGGGAGATACACAGGTCTTCTGGGAGACCATTTGGATCGTGCATGCGCAGTAGGGAAACGGGAAGTAAAGCCGCAAAGCTTCACTTTCTGATTCCCTTACCAAAGATTGTGGTGGCAGCACCGGAGAGCTGAGCGATAGCTCGGCTTCGGGTGACGACATTGCGGGCCCACTGAACAGGTAAGTGTCCTTATTTTAAAAGTCAGCAGCTGCAGTATTTGTAGCTGCTGACTTAAAAAAAAAGAATTTTGGTGGACCTCCACTTTAATAAGGCAAATAAGGCAATATACATGGCAGTAGCCCAGAAGTATAATTACCACCTTAATCAGCCACAGAACCTGTGTAATCAATATGTGTGCGGTTTTAAAGGGATGAGGTTGCAACCCCACTGCCAATGCTTTCTAAAAGAAGAACTCTGCATCTAGTAACTGCACATTGTAGCAACCAGTCAAAATAATCTTCACTGATGTACAGTAAACAGAAATTGGATTGGTTTACTTGGGTTTCTGCACTTTGCACATAATCACTGATCTTTGAACTGGTTGAACAAGCCTACTTCCATCATCATACAGTTGCATTTTATATTCTTTGTGTGCTTGAGCAAGTATACAGCAAAACACGTGCCCCAGTTCCTATACTGATCACACAAGGGACCTGATATACATGTAAAATAGGTCATGTTGCAAAGCAACTAACTCATACTCCAGGGGCTGACATACCATATGTGTAGACTCTGCAGACACACAGCAAGGGTCCTTTGAGATTTATATTTATACTAGATGTGGGACAGATGGGTGCTGGGACACTTCCCAATGTCATGTCACATGACATGGCCAGGGCCGCTGATAGGGCAGTACAACCAGCCCTGTTGTACTGGGCCCGCCCCCATCAGCTACACAGTGGGGCCCGGGCATCATTACAGTTTGTTACTGCAGTGCATTTACAAAAAAAAAAAAAAAGTTTTCTAAACTCCTCTCCCACTCTTAATTGCTTACAGAAGGGGGTTACTTAATTTTCCTGGAGGGGAGTGCAGGCACAACGGAGGGATTATTTCTTTATTTTCGGGGCACATGTACATCATGCCGCCCCACTATTGTATTAGTCCCGGCTGGCGGAATGATACGGTGATTGTCTGTTCGTCTCCCGGCTGCAGTCCTCTCAAGATATGAAGAAGTTGTCAGTGGCTGACAGGGGAAAGCAGGAGGACAGCGTGGCTGTAATGGACACATTGAGTAGAGAATAGAGGATAGAATACTCACTGTGTCCTATTATGTACCTCACAGCAGATTATCAGCATAACAATTAGTAGAACAATAAGCAGGTGCTCTATAATGGTTCTATCATGGCTCTAGGTCACATTGCTTTTGGGTGCTGACTTTGTAACAAAGCACAGCAGTAACAGTCTGTTACATACAGTACAGCCATAAGTTAACAAAGTCAGCACTCAAAAGCAATGTGACAGAGAGCCATGACAGTGCCATGGTGGAGTACCTGCTTACTGTGCTGACTGTGTGATTATCATAATGCTGATGATCATAAGAAACAGTGAGATGCTACGTTACATTTCATTTGGGGGAGCAGTAAATGTGCAGCAGAGCTGCATTTTGACTGCTCCCCAAACCAATCCCCTTTTACTGCTTCCCGTCCAGCGAAGTACCAGTACATCGCTGGAATGGAAGGATGATACCTTGGTCATCACTACAGCAATGGTCAAGATATAATTTTTTAGCCCCAGCAATTCTGCAGAAAGTAAAATTAATTCTAGTGGCTAAGAAGCCACTGGATTACTTTTACAAACAGTGGAAGGGGGTCCCATAACCACCTTTACTGCTTTTAACATGTGATCAGTAGCATTCGGTTCCTGGGCCACAGTGAGAGGGATGGATGTTGTTCCTCCCACTGTGTGACATCAGAAACTGGAAGTGACAAGGGTTTTGTTACTGCCGGTTTCGGGCTCATGTAAAGAAGCCATCACCGGCTTGAACAAGCATCTGATCAAACTGATCTTGGTTTGATCAGATGCTTTGGAGGTCAGAGGACAGATATGGGGTCTAAAAGACCTCATATCTCTCCATGAAGAGGACCTGTCATGGCCCATGCTATCACAAGCAACGCTGTTCGTCAAATGTAAAGATACAGTGTAAGATTTTTTTTTTATTATTGTAATGAAATACAATTTAAAATAAAATTAAACTGCCCCCTCTCCTTCGTGCTTATTAATTGCAAATGCATGCATTGGCTCCACACACATATGTAAATGGAAACAAACCTGCATTTTGTTTCAAGCAGGGGGCGGGGTCAAGGGCGTAGTTGAAGGGGGCCCCGTCAGGTAGGCTGTACGGGGCCCCATGATTTCTAACAGCGGCCCTGGACATGGCATACACTATTTGGCTAATAATTGAATTGGTCTTGCGCCGGGGGGCTTTGGTGACTCTGTCCACTAGTGTCACATTCAGTGATAAAAGTGCACTGTGCACTAATTCCTGGCAGGTTACCATATGCATGTAGTGTATCTTAGATACGCTACGCCCGGCGGATAAATGCGCCACTGTACGTGGATCTGCCCCTTATACTGTACATATCCTTCATCATATACTCAATAGACATAAAAAAGAAGTCTAAATATGCATACGTTATTTCACGCTTATGGCAATATAACTTTTATTTATTAAGACAGTGCAAGGTGCATTAAGCCATGCTATCAATCAACTTTCATGTTATGTCAGTTTGAACATTTAGAATAATAAAAGATAATTACTGATCGGTTGATACATGTTACTGCACTTGCTATTCATGCATCATTTACATATAACTTTGCCTGAGCGGACTCTTTCCATCACGTCCAACTCACAAGGTTGTTCCTAAGTCTGTAGGCGGAAGCAGTGACATCCAAGCTATTCCCTAAAGCTCTCTAATACAGAAGCAGACATTATTTGTTACTATCTTACTGAATTTTATGACTGCTATAAAAGATTTATAGTCATTCTGGGCCCCCAAAAAATAGCATTGGACATATAATAGTTTGTATCTTAGATGAAAAAACAAGGGTGGCAAGAACTTTTAAAGGAAAATAAATTTTTGCATTGCTTTAATCTGCTTTGCAATATTGCGATGTTGCTGTGCATGATTTGTTTTACAAGACAAAACATAACTTTGTTTTTCATCTCATTAATTAGCCAGTGATTGATTTTCTCTTTTTTAATTGATAGAGGTTGTCGTATAAATAAGATCAAATATTTACTGCAAGTTCCAATTTCAAACAACCTCATTTATTCCTGCTTCTCTCTGGGCATGCACAGTTTATGTGCTTGTATGCCTTAAACGGCAAAATTAAGCAATCATGAAAGATTAAATATTCACATGCTATCTTGTTATGCTGGAACAATATTATTTTGTAAGAAGATTCTAGTCCAGAACCTCCAGTGGCTGCAGGCAAGACATTTTCTCTTCTCCATACACTGTGTTTCTTCTTATTCCTCTTGAAATACATTGACTTGCATGCCTGGAGGTGGGCAAAGATGCTAGCAATATTTCTGCATAAATAATTCCTAATGAATACAGAAAACATTTATGATATGAACATTCAACATCGTGATCATGATTTATCCTAAAACTTTACACTAAATGCCTTGAAGTTTATTCCATTATAAATACTTGCGGCATTATATTTATTAACATAGAGTACATACTGGGGCATGAATACATATGTATACAGTATCTTCTCTCATTATTTTTTGAAATGCGTCATGACACCCTGGCTCAGACTTCAACACTGGCAATTCTGGTATTTGCTAGGAAATGGTGTATCTTATTGTCTTATTGTTGATTACTTGCTGCATGGTGGCAGCTTTGCAAACAGCTGAGCCTTAGTCAGTCACATTTTGAAATGGAAAGATTTTGTACAGTATGTATGCAGTTTGGCCCATGGACTTTATGGAAAGTCTATTGCCGTTGATGGCATGGCTTGAGGAGGTCTATGCCCATTTTGTTTCATTAACATAACACATAAACATTTGTTAAGGGTATCCCACTATCTTGGTATTGGTCAAAGGATCACTGTTATGCTTCCTAACAACTAATTTAGTTCAATGTAGCGGAAAACAAACATAACAAAAGCAAAGTCTTGACCTGACTGTTAGATTGCCAGTCCTGAGTAGCATCGGTTGGGAGGTATGCATACTTATGCAAGGTTTTCCAAATATTAACTTTTAGAAAATTTAAGTTTTTCCAGGATCTTCCAAAAGACTGTCTGCCCTGATCTGAGTATAACCTGTGGGTAAGCCGTAATGCATGACCTACTTCTCCAAAAGCACTCCTACGACTTAACTGCCCTTTGATCCTGGGTTGGAAATACTTTGGTCTATGGGATAAGGTCACCACCAGTACATTTCCAATTCCTCTTGAACCATTGTAAATGCAGAGAAAATCTATACAGAGTCCAAACAATATGGGAGAACCAGTTGTTTTCTCCTAGAGTTGTCATGATACAATACCACAGCAAAGAATCGTCCTTTGTCTATATTAAACTTCTCTCAATCTCTTAGGAATTGACCACACTGGGTAGGTACAGTCTTCCCTTAACATCTCTTGGTCTTTGGCACACATGGCCCTATACAAAGTCCAATTAGGGGGTCAGATTTTTGACACCTGATCATCCTCTGTGGATTTATGGAGCAGTTCTCAAATTACATCAATGCTACAGGATAGGCGGACATGTCTGGCACAGTTTCTGGTCCACCTCCTATGGAGTATATCAGCTGCATTGATTTTCAACTATTGCAACCTTCGCACACAGAGCCCCAAAACTGGGAGCAGAGGGATGTTCGCAAAAAGAGTTCATATACAAATAAATAAAACATGTCTTATAGTTGCTAGCAACTATTTGCTCAGGGAGTTAACATCAGCATAGGAATCAGATGCTCTGAAGGTTGTAATTTATATTAGCATTACTACTTTGCTGCCAGGTTCCTCATTTGCAGTACTCTATCAGATCTCTGTATAAAGTCTGCTTGTAACTGACTGCTGTACCATCTGCCAATAATATAGAGCTTCAGCATCTGTTCAGATCCATTGTTCAACACAATTTGAGAGATCTGCCATGACTGCTTTTTGTGAGCCAAACCCAAAATTGCCCAATACCTCAAATTGTGCACAATAAAAGAAAACAACCGCTTTTTTTCTAAATGCAATTTAGAAAGTAAGCATTACGCCTTTTTTTATTTTAAAATTATCAAAGGAACATATATTTTTTAATATGATTTCTGCTCTTCCTTTTTTAAAGGCGCTATTGATGCTAGGCATTTGTAAAAAGTATTGAGACACAATCAAGTGTCAAGTAATGCAGCTTGGAACATAAGGACATTTAGCCATGGTTTTGTGAGATCATTTTGCACTATTTTATTAATTATATTGATGACATACAGTATTGCTTAAAATGGCTATACAAACAAAACACATACACAAACTAGAATAGCTTACAGTATTTTCTAATATTGAATTCTGCATTCGGATCCATGCAGATAAAAGCACATACATGGTCTTGAAAAGCTGCATGTGACTTTTACATCTTGTAACAATTACCTCAGAAAGAGCTGCTGGATTGTTGTGGACCCTCCTGCTTTCCCTACTGGTGAGCTGCCCTATAGCTCACCCAGACGCTCACCGTCCCCCAGCCTTCTTTTGGCTTAAATGTTTAGTAAAGAAGGGATAGGTATACAGAATGCTGTTTTACTTTAATTAAAATTATGTCTTAGATTATACAGAAATCTTCAGGGAAATGTAGGTATTTACACAAAATATGGTGCAAAAAGGATATCCTTACTGGATTAACCACTTCCTGCCGAAAGGGCATAAATGGAAGTCCTCACGTTTCAGCGGTTTTACCGAGTTGATACCTGGTGATACCTGGTGATCAGCCGGCGATTCCCTGCACCATAAGAAAAATTATAGGGGTTGTTCAGCCACTTGATTGTTCTTACAGGTGGTGGGAGGGGACATTCCCCCTCCTGTCGCCCTCCAGTGCTTCTACCGGATGATACACAGAGATGAAACAAATCTTCCTACATAAGTTTTACTTGTAAATCTGCTGTCTCCATCGGTATATACTGTATTCTTTAGAAAGTGCTCTTCGTGTTAACGTTTTTCTCTTCCTGGTTAGCACTGGGTGTGGATTATTATAAACAGCTGATAGGAGGAAAGGTGCACAAACCCTCTCCTCATAGGCAAAGGAAGAAAAGAATGTGCAGAGCTCTGTTCTTCAATGGCAAGCTGACTGCTAATCTATTTATAGCAACCTCCCCCGACACATAGTTACATATAGCTCAAATTTCATGAATCAGGTTTATATCCACTTTAAGAGACGATATGATAGCAATATGCATATCTTTAAATGGTGACTTTAGTATTAAGGGAAAATCATTTTATTTTAGGTCTCAAAAAGACACTGGGCCACACGATGAAGTTGGATGAGAAGCAGTTCAATCCTAAACTTTGTAAATCGTTCTTTACAGTGTCAGGGCTGGGCTTCTATCAGCTAATCTATTTATAGCAACCTCCCCCAACACATAGTTACATAGTTACATAGTAGGTGAGATTGAAAAAAGACACAAGTCCGTCAAGTCCAACCTATGTGTGTGATTATATGTCAGTATTACATTGTATATCCCTGTATGTTGTGGTCATTTGGGTGCTTATCTAAAAGTTTCTATCTCCCGTCTCGGAGAACGTGTGAGAAGTTATCAGATGGATAACAGCGCTACGGAGCAAGAGACAGCTATGGGACATAGTGCTTTGGAGAGAGATAAGAAAACACTACAGATATATGTGCCCAGTTCAAATTTCATGAATCAGGATTATATCCACTTTAAGAGGTGATATGATAGCAATATACATATCTTTAAATGGTGACTTTAGTATTAAGGGAAAATCATTTTATTTTAAGTCTCTAAAAAGACACTGGGCCACCACAATGAAGTCGGATGAGAAGCAGTTCAATCCTAAACTTTGTAAGTAGTTATTTACAGTGTCAAGGCTGAGCTTCTATCAGCTCTCTTCTCAGTGCTCAAGGCTGCTCAGCTGTCAGTTAAATACCAGCCACTCATTGTTTCCACAGTGACTCATCTGGTTACCATTACCTGTCATTCAGTTCATTAGTACAGCCTACAGCCAGCCCCTTTTTGCTATTTAAACTGCCTTGCTCATTCCCTCCATGCCTTCGCAGGATCAACATCTCCAGTATGTCTCTGCTGTGTTCCTGTTATGACTTTGCCTGGCTGGCGTTTCTTCTGGTTCCTGATCCTGATCCCTGGGTTCTGACAATGCTGACTCTTGGCTTCCTGATCCTGGCTCGTCTGATTACCTATTTTGGCTTCCTAACCCTGGCTTCTGGTTTTGACTACATTCCTGATCTGTATTATTTTTACTATTACATTAAAGATGTGTTTTTTAACTGCATTTTCTGTCTATGCCAGGTTCATGGTCCCTGACATACTGTTAGGGTGCTAAGGTTAAGAAACTCCCTTCCACAGTTAGTGGTATTAGAGAGTGTAAATAAGTTCGAAAAACTTTTTAAATACAATGTAAAGGGATATGGCAAACAGTAGTCTCTCTCACACACACACACACACACACACACACACACACACAGGTTAAACTGGATGATGTTGTGTCTTTCTTCAGCCTTACCAGCTATGTAAAGTTATATATAAGCCACTGAGGAAGCTGAAAATCACTACTACAGTGATAGCTGAAATCTTCCAAGTTGTACTAGGGTTTTGAGTGAGCGGTTTTCCCACCGCACACACACAACACAGGGGGTTGTTTGTTTTGGCACCTTCATCATTCTTAGAATGCCTTGCATTTTTTCCAATTAATGCAGGGTGTTTTCTAATTGGAAGAGGGGCAGTGACATCACAATTTCCACCTTATCCAATCTTCTTGTTGAAGAAAATGCAAGGTGTTGTGTATAAGACAACAGTACCAATAGACTGTCCCCCTGTTATCAGTGTGGAGATGAAAAGCTTCTTGCACAAAACCCCAGAAAAAAACAGGAAGACTGCAGCTATCACTGTGGTTGCACTGCCTCTTGTAGAAGTTCTCTCCAAATATGTATCCCTTTTCCAATCTCACATCCCTGCCAGTGATTGGCCAGGGCAGAAAAAATATTCATAATCCAATACATTGTATTTTCTTACTTCAACTACTGGGAAATAGGGATGAGCTTCATATTCAAGTCGATCGTTCGTCGAAATACGAACAAAACGGGTCGTTCGCGCTATATTCGAGTTACCTTTTTACAGACCATAATTCACTGTGGCATCGCTGGCTGATGATTGGCCAAGCATGCACTATGACCCGCATGCTTGGCCAATCACAGCGCGTGGCTTTGGCCAATTATGTCTCAGGGGGTTTAGTACACGCCCCACACTATAAAAGGCCGCCTGAAGGGCGGCCTTGTGTAGAGTGTTGCGGCAGTTAACAGAGAACAGAGAGAAACAGAGAGAGTGTCATTTTTTGCAGGTAGATAGAGCAGGCAGGTAGGCTAGTCAGTTAATGTTACAGTGTGCAGAGGATATATATACATCCCAGGTGTTGTACATATATTTATACACTGTATAGTTTAGCTAGATCAGTTCTTCCTAATTTACTGGCAGGCAGGTGATTGTGCTATTTAAAGACATTATCACAGGCATACTATAGACACCCAGCAGGTACAATATTTAAAGGAACTGATACAGGAGCAGTGATTTTAATGATGCTTAAATAAAAAAATAAAAAAAAATGAAAAATTCCTTTAAATATTGTACCTGCTGGGTGTCTATAATATGCCTGTGAAAACGTCTTTGAGAACCCGGGTCTTGCCCGAGGGAACATGTATCAATGGAAAAAAAGTTTTAAAAACTGTAGTTTTTTCAAGAGTCCTGAAAAAACCGACCGTTTTTAAAACTTTTTTTCCATTGATACATGTTACCTGAGGCAAGACCTGGGTTCTCAAAGACATTTTCACAGGCATACTATAGACACCCAGCAGGTACAATATTTAAAGGAATTTTCCATTTTTTTATTTTTTTTATTTAAGCATCATTAAAATCACTGCTCCAGAAAAAACAACAGTTTTTAAAACTTTTTTTCCATTGATACATGTTCCCTGGGGCAAGACCCGGGTTCTCAAAGACGTTTTACGACAGTAACTTGCATATTAGGCTTTAAAATTAGCACTTTTGAATTCGAACGTTCGAGTCCCATAGACATCAATGGGGTTCTAAATGTTCGTGCGAACGTTCGGTCTGTTCGAAGGTTCTGGTGCGAACCGAACGGGGGGATGTTCGTCTCATCCCTACTGGGAAACACTCTCTGGAAAGAGACAGGCATAAACAATGTTCTGCTTAATAGAAAGCTTAATAGAAACATAACAATTTTTTTTTAGTGGAGAGGAATCAGAACACTTATTGGGTTTTTATTGCAGTCTGTGCCCAGGGAGGTTTCACCTTTTAGGGAGATTCATCTTCTCTTTTTGTCTTGTTTACCATTAAAGTGAAAGAAAATCCACAATTTTGGGTTGTCACCAGAACAGGAATATAGAGAACTCTTTCAATGGGGACACTAGTTTTGATGACCCTGGTGGGGATTAATTTGCTTTGGAGAGATTTCCTCTCACTGCCTGTATGGCTATGGGAGATATGGGTTGATTTACTAAAACTGGAGAGTGCAAAATCTGGTGCTTTCCAACTTTTAACCCACTTCAGCCCCGGACCATATTGCTGGTCAATGACCGGGCCCCTTTTTGCGATTCGGCACTGCGTTGCTTTAACTGACAATTGCGCAGTCGTGCGACGTGGCTCCCAAACAAAATTGGCGTCCTTTTTTCCCCACAAATAGAGCTTTCTTTTGGTGGTATTTGATCACCTCTGCGGTTTTTATTTTTTTGCGCTATAAACAAAAATAGACGACAATTTTGAAAAAAAAAGAATATTTTTTACTTTTTGCTATAATAAATATCCCCGAAAATATATAAAAAAACTATTTTTTCCCTCAGTTTAGGCCGATACGTATTCTTCTACATATTTTTCGCAAAAAAATCGCAATAAGCGTTTATTGATTGGTTTGCGCAAAAGTTATAGTTACAAAATAGGGGATAGTTTTATGGCATTTTTAATAATATTTTTTTTGTTACTAGTAATGGCGGCGATCAGCGATTTTCATCAGTACTGCGACCTTATGGCGGACACTTCGGACACTTTTGACACATTTTTGGGACATTGGCATTTTTATAGCAATCAGTGCTAAAAAAATGCATTGATTACTATAAAAATGCCACTGGCAGGGAAGGGGTTAACACTAGGGGGATTGGACTGACACACACAGCTCCCGGTTCTCGCTCTGTAACGAGCGATTGCGGGTGCTCGGCGATGATCACGCCCGCCGGGCACGCGAGTCGGCACCAGGGGCGAGCGCGCCCATATTGGCTGAAACGCGAGATGACGTATAGCTACGTGATCTCGTGCAGCCGAGCCGACCTGCCACTTTATAACTGCCGCGGCTGGTCGGCAAGTGGTTAAAATGGAAACGAAGGACACCTATTAGTAAATATATGTAGGCATAGGACACACCCCTGACATGTCCCCTTAAAGGAGAATTATATAAAATAAATATTAGTTAATCCCACAAGTCCTTTTTATTTACCACTACTATTCCTTTATACTGGCTTTTAAAATTGACAAATGCAATTTAGAAATTGGATGAAAGGTTTAGCAATGGGAAACACATTATGAAAGATAAAAATGTGCAGTGTATATAACTATATAGATCAGACCAAAATAAGGGGGACATATGAAGATGAAAGAGGGACAGGGGGATTTTGTTCCAAATCAGGAACAGTTGGGAGTAATGGCTGTTCATGGTAGCCAATCAGTTTACAGCTTCAGCTTGTTCAATTAAGCATTGACCAAAAAAAAAAAAATGGAAGTTCATTGGTTTCTATGCAGACTTGCACCAGATTGTGCACTCTCCAGTTTTGGAAAATCACAGAAAAAACGTACAGGAGTTAAAATCCTCCCTTATATCCCTAATTAAGGAAAAACTTTAGGCAGGATCACTGCAATCAACCTTATGCAACCTAACCTGTGAACCCTATACACGTGACCCACCTTTACTGCAACCATGTTAAAAAGAAGAGAGATGGGGGCGTGGCCTGGAGCGGCATGAAATAGGACGCTAGGAAGCTGAGCTCCGCCGGACGAATATCCTTGCTGAAAATCTTGAGCCTACACTTGCAATCAGTGACCCAGGACTACTCCTTCATACCTCGGGTGCCCCCGGGATCATGTCACCACCGAAAAAACCCTCTAAGCTGGATCAATACCGCCGTCAGGAGAAGGACTCCCCAAGCAAAGATGGCGGCGCCACGAGGACGGCGGAGGCACCCGTTGGCGCAGACACAGCAAAGGTACTGCAGGCTATAACAACTTGCCAAGAGGCTATCACTGTATGCCAGACAACCCTCACGGCTAGGATAGAGAAGGTGAAGGTGGACATCTCCCTGGTGAGGCAAGACATGCAGAAGCTGAGAGAGAGAGTTACTGAGACAGAGGTCAGGCTGGGCACAGGGGAGGACTCCCTCCCCCTTCTACAGCACACCACTGAGGCCATGCAGCTACAGATAAACCAGCTATTGCAGAAGCAGGATGATTTGGAGAACAGAACCCGGAGGTGCAACCTCCGCTTCATAGGTCTCCCTGAGGGGGTGGAAGGGAAGGACCCCCCTGCGTTTCTCGAGTCATTACTGTGGGACACTTACGGCAAAGAAGCCTTTTCCCCCATGTTTGCCGTGGAGCTAGCACACCGTATGTCAGGCAGACCACCGCCATCCGGCGCACCCCCCCGCACGTTTATCGCCAAATTCCTCAACTTCAGGGACCGAGATGTTATACTGTGCCTCAGCAGGGAGAAGGGCAACATCCCATTTGGCAACAAAACAGTTGTAATTTTCTTGGATTTCTCTGCAGAAGTGCAACGCAAACGTAAAACCTTCATGGAAGCTAAAAGGCGCCTTTGCATAAAGCATGTGAAATATGCTATGCTCTTCCCAGCTCGTCTGCGTGTGGAGGGAGAAGATCGAGCACACTTCTTTGACGATCCCGAGAAGGTCATTGTGTGGCTTGAACAGAGGGAGGCGCGCAGAGAAGTGGACCTGTGTCCTGTGCATGTACCTATTTTCAATTCTCCTCTCTCCCCCCCCCCCCTTTTTTTGTTTTTTTTTTCTGCATGGTTTGCCTTTGATTTCACACTGATCTACCCCATCACTGGGAGTTGGGGCTGAAGTCTGCATCTGAACATTGCTCTCTGTTAATACTGCCCCCTTGTGTCTATGGATCGAAATATTCACCCATTCCCAGACCACTCCCGGTGAACACTGAGAATATTGGTCCACTGTACCTCCCGTCACCTAATCCTCCTGTATTGGGAGACCTGCTGGTGCACCTACCCACCTGGGCACTCACTTTTTAGTTTTTCACCTTTTTTCTTGTTGTTTTTCTCGTTCTTTTTTTTTTCTCCGGCGGAGAAAAGTTCTTCGCTAGTACGCTCACTGTGGAAAGTGAGCACAGTCCTGTAATGTGTTACGTTATGCAGTGAAGTTTCGCCCCACGTGCTGCAGTCCGCATCCTGGGATGGACAGAAACAACTGACACTGTACTTAATTAGAATTGAGCGGACACCTGGATGTTCGGGTTTGACGGGTACAGATATGGAGGAAACACTGCAAACACTGGAGAAAACACAGCAAAATATTTTTTTTGCCCTAAATGGGTGTTTTTTGAATAGCAAAATAAAAAAACAGTATCTAAAGTGTTTATCTCACACGTACAGATATGGAGGAAACACTGCAAACACTGGAGGAAACACTGCAATTTTTTTCCCCTAAATGGATGTTTTTTGAATAGCACAATAGAAGAAAAGTATCTAAAGGGTGTATCTCACAGTAACATATGCAGTGCTGGTGTAATTTGATTTCTGAAGCAGGACTGACTCCTATCTATTTCTCTCCCTAAAAGCAAAACGAGGCAGAAACCTTTCCCTAAAGTATCTAAGACTTGCACATATGTAGATCGCTAAGTTATTTGATTTCTCTCCCTCAGAGCAGCAGCAGCGCCAGCCTTTCCCTACACTATCTAAAGCAGTGCGACTTGCTGTGCTGTGTGCCTCTAGCTTATATAGAGGCGGGTCACATGCTGCACTGGCCAATCACAGCCATGTCATTAGTAGGCATGGCTGTGATGGCTTCTAGGTCACACGACGAGTTAAACGAATGTTGATTGGCTGCCCTGCAGCGCGCCATTACATTGCCAAACACCGAACCCGAACCTGAACTTACAGCAAATTGTTCGGGTTCGGGTCCGGGTACCAAAAATCCAAAAGTCCGGTATGAACCCGAACTTTACAGTTCAGGTTCGCTCAACCCTATACTTAATATATTTTTCATCACTGCTGCCGCTCTATTTGTAGCAGCTTTGGTGACCCCTATTTTTGCTTCTGATTTGTTGATTCATAACATTTCCTTCACAGGATGGGCACTGTATGCCATGTTGGCATTTAAGGGTAAACGCCCGCACCAGTTGGGGACAGTGCAGGGCAGGGAGGGGGATTTCATGGGTTCTACTTGTTAGAGACGGAATGCTTTGTTATGTTCATAATTGTTCTTTTTGGTACCATGATACTTTTGCTGCGTTGCTAATGTTCACTCTCCCTAGGAGATTATCTGATTCAATGTGTGATTTTAAGGGTAACCTGGATCCTGGAGTTTCATATCCCACACATCTTACCCCATGGCTACATTGAAGTTCCTCACTTGGAATGTCCGGGGGGTGAGAGACCCGATTAAGAGGTCGGCTGTCTTTGCGCTGCTCAAAAAACAGAGAGCTGATGTGGTGGTCCTGGTGGAGACTCATGCTGAAGGATCGGTCCAGAGGGCACTTGGACGCCCGTGGTTGGGATGGACTTACCATTCTGTCCACACCACACATTCCAGGGGGGTCTTGATATTGATCGCTAAGACAACACACTTTGAGCTCCAGGATTCAGAGATTGACCCGTTGGGTAGATATGTTTTCTAAAAGCCAAGCTGCATGGGGATACAATATTATTGCTAGCATTTTATGTACCACGCCCGTTCAAATCTACTATCCTCACGGCTGGGTTTAAATTGTATGGCTTTACACTCTAACTTACCTGCGATATGGCTTGGCGACTTTAACAATGTGTTAGATCCGACGCTTGACAGAATTATGGGTCTCCCCCTCTCCTCCTCGCCTCACCAGCCCACAAGATTCGTGAGACTCCTAGCTGACTTTAACCTCGTTGACTCATGGAGATTCAGGAACCCTACATCCAGGGTCTATTCCTGTTTCTCCGCTTCCCACCACTCAATGTCCCGCATAGACCTCATACTCCTATCTAAGTCACTTCTCCCTAGATTAACGGGTGCAGGATTTTCCCCTAGATCGCTCTCTGATCATTGCCCATACTGGGCTGAGCTCTCTCTCCCCCATGCCCGCCCGCCACCCTCTTGGAGGCTAAATCCTTTCTGGCTAACCCTATTCACGGAGGACGACGACCTCACCACTGACTGGGAGCAATACTATGATACTAACACAGACTCTGCTTCACCACACATAGTCTGGGAATAATTTAAAAACATGCGCGCATGACACTTACAGCCCGCATCAACAACCTGAAAAGGACCTCTGCTGAGGCTCTGGACAAAGCTACAGAATTCCTTCTCACGGCAGAAAGGGCATTTTTAGAAGATCCCACAGCTGATAAGGCCGCTAACCTTAAACTATGCACTAGGACAGTAGACCAGCCACACTGGGAGAAATCTAAGCGCAAACTATTTTTTCATAGACAAAAGTCATATGAACATGGAGAGAGGGCCAGGAGGTTGCTAGCCTACCTGGTGCACTGCGAGGAGAGACCCCCAGTGGTGATTTCACTCCGCTCTCCTGACAATGCACTTGTGACGGAACCTGCAAGGGTCACGTCATTGTTTCGAGACTTCTTCACTAATTTGTACGCCACTGTGGCTCCAGACGATGACTCCCTGATGGAGACATTCCTTGCAGACTTACCCATTCCTCGGCTAACCGGGCAACAGACCAAAAACCTAGAAGCACCATTGACAGTGGAGGAGATCTCCAAGGCAATAGCTAAACTCCTCAGGTCCAAGGCTCCGGGCTTGGATGGCTTGCCTGCAGAGTTTTACTCTACTTACTCGGATATACTGGTCCCCAGGCTCCTTGCACTATACACCTCCATATTCGAAAGCTCCGAACTCCCAACCTCCATGAGGGAGGCCACCATAGTGTTAATTCCCAAACCCGGAAAGGACCCACATCTCCCGGAATCTTATCGTCCCATCTCTCTGCTTCAGGTGGACGTCAAGATACTTGCAAATGTGCTTTCTCTCCGCCTAAACACAGTGGGCCAGATCCACAAAAACCTGGCGCAACTTAAAAAATCCCATTTAAGTTACACTGCCTTAAAATTTCTACCTAAGTGCCCGATCCACAAAGCACTTACCTAGAAATTTCAGGCTGTGTAACTTAAATCCGGCCGGCACAAGGCGTTCCTATTCAAATGGGGCGAGTCCCATTTAAATGAGGCGCGCTCCCGCGCCGGCCGTACTGCGCATGCGCAAAGTTACGTTACGCCGAGTTTTGTGGATCACGCCGGCTTAAAAAAGTTGCGTCGGGAAAAAAAAAAATTGAAAAAAATTTGACAGCGTCGCTCGGCATGCATTCCTGAGGGAGAACTCCATGCCAATTTTCCAAAAAAAACCCGGCATGGGTTCCCCCCCCAGGAGCATACCAGGCCCTTAGGTCTGGTATGGGTTGTAAGGAGACCCCCCTACGCCGAAAAATCGACGTAGGGGGTCCCCCTACAATCCATACCAGGCCCTGTATCCAAAGCACGCTACCCGGCCGGCCAGGAATGGGAGTGGGGACGAGCGAGCGCCCCCCCCTCCTGAGCCGTACCAGGCCGCATGCCCTCAACATGGGGGGGTTGGGTGCTCTGGGGCAGGGGGGCGCACTGCGGGCCCCCCCACCCCAGAGCACCCTGTCCCCATGTTGATGAGGACAGGACCTCTTCCCGACAACCCTGGCCGTTGGTTGTCGGGGTCTGGGAGAATCTGGGAGTCCCCTCAAATAAGGGGGCCCCCAGATACCGGCCCCCCACCCTAAGTGAATGGATATGGGGTACATCGTACCCCTACCCATTCACCTGGAGGCAAAGTGATAGTTATTAAACACACAACACAAGGGTTTTTAAAATCATTTATTAGTCTGCTCCGGAGGCCCCCCCTGTCTTCTTTAGCTCTAATACCAGGGAGGGCTTCTTCTTCCGCTCTCCGGGGGTCTTCTCCGCTCTCCGGGGGAGTTTCTTCTTCCGCTCTCCGGGGGGGGGTCTTCTCCGCTCTCCGGGGGTCTTCTTCTATCTTCGCCGCTCTCCGCTGTTGACTCGGCACACCCCGGTTCTTCTGCAGCTGTCCGGTGCCTTCTCCTTCAGCGCTGGCTGCCTGCTATCTTCGTGTGTTAGCTCAATTACTAGCAGGCAGCCAGCGCGGTCTTCTGTGACGTCATCTTCTTCTTCTCCCTTCTTCCGATGTTGACACGTCGCCTCTTCTCACTGCAATGATGGAAGCGCGCCTTGCATCCCATTTATATAGGCCTCACCGTCCCATCATGCTCCGTTAGGTACCCACGTGGGTAGGCACCCACCACGTGGGTACCTACCGGAGCATGATGGGACGGTGAGGCCTATATAAATGGGATGCAAGGCTCGCTTCCATCATTGCAGTGAGAAGAGGCGACGTGTCAACGTCGGAAGAAGGGAGAAGAAGAAGATGACGTCACAGAAGACCGCGCTGGCTGCCTGCTAGTAATTGAGCTAACACACGAAGATAGCAGGCAGCCAGCGCTGAAGGAGAAGGCACCGGACAGCTGCAGAAGAACCGGGGTGTGCCGAGTCAACAGTGGAGAGCGGCGAAGATAGAAGAAGACCCCGGAGAGCGGAGAAGACCCCCCCGGAGAGCGGAAGAAGAAACCCCCCCCCGGAGAGCGGAGAAGACCCCCGGAGAGTGGAAGAAGAAGCCCTCCCTGGTATTAGAGCTAAAGAAGACAGGGGGGGCCTCCGGAGCAGACTAATAAATGATTTTAAAAACCCTTGTGTTGTGTGTTTAATAACTATCACTTTGCCTCCAGGTGAATGGGTAGGGGTACGATGTACCCCATATCCATTCACTTAGGGTGGGGGGCCGGTATCTGGGGGCCCCCTTATTTGAGGGGACTCCCAGATTCCGATAAGCACCCCGCCCGCAGACCCCGACAACCAACGGCCAGGGTTGTCGGGAAGAGGTCCTGTCCTCATTAACATGGGGACAGGGTGCTCTGGGGTGGGGGGCCCGCAGTGCGCCCCCCTGCCCCAGAGCACCCAACCCCCCCATGTTGAGGGCATGCGGCCTGGTACGGCTCAGGAGGGGGGGGGCGCTCGCTCGTCCCCACTCCCATTCCTGGCCGGCCGGGTAGCGTGCTTTGGATACGGGTCTGGTATGGATTGTAGGGGGACCCCCTACGTCGATTTTTCGGCGTAGGGGGGTCTCCTTACAACCCATACCAGACCTAAGGGCCTGGTATGCTCCTGGGGGGGGGAACCCATGCCGGTTTTGATTTTACAAATTGCCGTGGAGTTCTCCCTCAGGAATGCATACCAAATGCCGTCGCTTGAATGGGCTTTTACAAGGTGTTACTAACTTTCCACTTTGTAAAACCAGCCCTAGTTTTACACTTGCAAACTAAAACTTACGGCGAAAAAACGAAGCTGAAAAGCTTTGTGGATCGCCCTAAGTGCTAATTTGAATACTAAAAGCGGCATTTCGACTCGAAATGCCCCCAGCGGCGGATGCGGTACTGCATCCTAAGATCCGGCAGTGTAATACAATTACACATGCCGGATCTTCTGCCTAACTTTGGAAAACTGCTTCTGTGGATCAGTTCCAAAGTTAGGACAAGGGATACGATGGAGTAACAGCAGTTACTCCGTCGTATCTCTTTTGTGGATCTGGCCCAGTAATTCTGTCACTGATACATGAGGATCAGGCTGGTTTTATCCCGGGCCGAAATACCTCTTTTAACCTAAGGAGATTGTTTATTAACCTTCAGACGACACAGGAGAACCCGGGATCCAGGGTGATCGTAGCCTTAGACACTGCCAAGGCTTTCAAGTCGGTTGAGTGGAGGTACCTTTGGATCTGTTTAGGTCTGGGTCCTAAGTTCATAAAATGGGTACAGCTCCTTTACCAAACTCCGGTGGCCAGGGCCCTGGCCAATAAATGGCCCTCGGAACAATTTCCTCTTTCTAGGGGTACGAGACAGGGGTGCCCCCTTTCGCCGCTGCTATATGCACTGGCGGCAGAGCCCCTCACAATAGCCATACGTTCGCATCCAGAGATAGAGGGACTGCAGAGAGGAGGGGTGGTGGAAAAAATTAGCACCTACGCGGATGACACCCTATTATACTTAGATGACTCGGGTAAATCCCTGCATCCAGCATTAGACTTAATAGAGCGTTTCGGTGCATTCTCTGGTCTTCGGATCAATTTGGGATAAATCCCAGATACTCCACCTTGGCCATGTCGCCAGCAACAGTTGGGCACTGCCATGTCACCAGCAACACTTAGGCACCAACATGTCACCAGCAACACCTGGGGACCACCACGTTGCCAGCAAACCCCAGGCACCACCATGTTGCCAGCAAACCCCGGGCACCAACATGTCACCAGCAATACCCGGGCACCACCACGTTGACAGTAAACTCCGGGCACCACCATGTTGCCAGTAAACTTCGGGCACCACCATATTATAAGCAACAACCAGTCACCGCCACATTGCCAGCAAACCCCAGGCACCACCATGTTTCCAGCAACACCTGGCACCACCATGCTGGCAACAACACCCGGGCACTGCAATGCGGCCAGTAACAGCCGGGCACCAATACCCCACCTGTTAGACCCAGAGACATCTATTCATTATCAATCAATGGTAGCCTGCATGTAACAGAATCCAGAGCAAGCTGTCTCTGCCTGTCACCTCTGTGCTGTGCAGTTTTTTCAGCCTCACCTGGTGCCATCTGTGTTGGTGGTGATAGCTATCTTCCTGACCACTCCTCTTCCTCTCCTCCAGTAGATCTCCCCATGGCCACCGCCAGTGGCGGCTGGTGCTCAAAATTTTGGGGGGGCGCAAACAAATGAAAAAAAAAAAAAATCAATTGCAGCCTCACTGTTCCCATCAATTGGCACCGCTGTGCTCATCAAACGCAGCCACTAAGCTCATCAATTGTCGCCACTGTGCCTGTAAATTGTTGCCACTGTGCCATCAAATGCAGCCACTGTGCTCAGCAATTGTCGCCACTGTGCCATCAAATGCAGCCACTGTGCCCAGCAATTGTCGCCGCTGGCTCTGATAGGCGCTTCCAAAAACCAACAAACTAATGTCATTCAGATGGCCGGCGCTCACCAGGGGGCCAGCCATCTGAATAGTGGGCGGCAGCGGTGCTGGCGACAATACATATAGATTCATGCAATGCATGAAACGCTATGTATTGTAGACTTGAGTGACGGCGCAGCAGAGAGAGGAGGCGGTGCTCCTGCGCCCACTATGGACGCACCGCCGCTGGCCACTGCACAGACAGACTCCACCTCCCACCGCCTGCCAACTCATACAGTGTGTCCAGCATCCTCACTGCCCATACTTGCTAGAGACTGACCATGTTAGGCCGCCCCCTTAAATGGAGCACCAGTTCAAGATACTGACCACATTAATCTGCACAAGAATAAAAACTGTCCATGCAATAATGTCTAGAATGCACTTTTTACTGATATATATATATATATATATATATATATATATATATATATATATATATATATCAGCAAATACACCTATTTAACCACTTCAACAGCAAAGTTTTTCATTCTACAAATGAATCAAAATCCAAGAAGAATTCTTTAATATATTGCAGTTTATATTGCAGTTTATCAGTCCTTAGATGTAATGGCTGCATCTGCGACGCTGCACCGATTTCAAAAAGAAGTTTCTGTACTACTTTTTGCGATTTACATTGACATCTGTGCAGAAACCTGCACAAAATACACCCTGCTATAGTATAAAGCGCTGACCATTAAGCGTCTCTTGACTCATTGTTGGACCATGTTTACCATTTAAAGTGATAAAAAAGTCTCATTTTTTTTATTTAAAAACAACAAACATATCATACTTACCTGCATTGTGCAGTGGTTTTACAATAAGCAGCCCAGATCTTCCTCTTCACGGGTCCTCCCTCCTGCCTCCACAGCAAGCAGCTTGCTATGGGGACTCCCGAACCGAAACGCTACTCTGTCTGTCCATTCAGACACTGAGCCTTGGTTCGGCCCTGCCCCCTCTCTCTCCTCATTGGCTCACTGACTTTGACTGAGACCAGCGGAAGCCAATGGCACCGCTCTGCTGTCTCAGCCATTTGGGAGGGAAAGTCTCGGGCCGCTGAGACTCTCCTGCAACATTGCTGGATCTAGATGGGGCTCAGGTAAATATTAGGGGGGCTGGGGGAATTGGAGCTGCTGCAGAAGTTTTTTTTATCTTAATGCATAGAATGCAAAAAAAATCTTCTGACTTTACAATCACTTTAAATTTGAATTATCATTCTTTAAATTTGAATTATCATAAGAAGGCTTACTCCAACTGAGATTTTTTTTTTTTTTTTTAGTTTGCTTTGGAACCTTTGTGTTTGGTAGAGCCATACAGATTCTAAAAACCTCAATAGGAGATCCACCAAAACACCTGAAATTGCACTTTTTAATATGCTGACTCTATCTATTTTCTTAATGTTTCCTCAGCCTGATTGCTTAGGGGAAAAAAGGTTTTCTGATTTGCAATCCATTAGTAAATCAACCCCTGAACTTTTACTGTAAGATTGACTGTTGTAGTTTTGCAATATAACTGGTATGTTTCATGGGGCAAATGTTGTTCAGGAACTATTTACATTTTTATAGATTTTCGTATTTTTTTTATCACTTGTAAGCTTTTAACACAGACATAAGTCAATTTTCTCACATAAAACAAGCAGAAGAAAAGCAATACACCATATAAATGGAGTGCAATTTGTAGGAACATAGTTACAGAGTGAATCAAGCTTCATAAATATGTACCGAAGTGTAATCGTGCACATTGATCACAGGATGTACTGAATTCTAATTTGCCTATGAATGTAAATTGCTGTTATTACAAATAACCTACAAGCATTGCTCCAAAGAGAACACTTAATAGGAAGGTGTGTGAACATCATCTTGAACATTTTGTGGAAAATACTTGAAACCTGCCAAATTCTGGTTGCCTAATGACATGGAAAAGGAAGAAACCCATTTTGAGAAATAAAAGAAAGGAGTGTGAAAGATGCTTGTTTCTAAATATTGTTTTAAAGGTATGATATTTGGCAGAAACAATCTCTACTATTCATTTCCATATGAAAAATTGAGCAGACAAATGTTAACTACACCATAAAATATGGCAGTTATGTGGACTTATATTTAAACTACAGGGGAACTACCTATAAATCAACTATTGTTCATAATCCTGGCAATCATAAGCAATAATTTGTTCAAAATGTAAGTAGAACTAAAGACAAAGGCCCGGATTCACAAAGCACTTACGCCGACGTATAACAAGTTACGCCGACGTAAGTGCACCAGACCTGTGCGCCGGACCCACAAACAGAGATGATCCTAAAACCAGGCTACACCCCGGCGACGTATCTTGCTTACGTCGGCGTAGAGTGGGCGCACATTTAGGCTGGGAGCATGGTGCCACTCCCATTGATTAGTCATTCAAATATGTAAATGAGGGAAATACGGTGATTCACGAACCTGCGTGCGCCCGACGCAGGCTACGAGAGGTGCGCGTAAGTTGTACGTCCGGCGTAAAATGTTAAGCCCCATAAAAGAGGTGTAACTCAGCAGCAGACATGCAAAGGTCTTGTCCCATTGGGGAGATTTCCCTTCACTTCCTGTCCAATAGCTGAAAGAGGAAGTGAGAGGAAATCCCTCCAAAGTGAGAGACTCCATCGACGTAGCTGGAAATAGTATCCATATAGGGAAATTTCCCCTCTATTCTTCTTTTGGGGACAACCCAAGATTTTGGATTTTTTTTACTTTTACTCTTAGTGATAATGGTAAAAAGGACACATAGAGAGGGTCAATATCCATAACAGGGACACAGTTGGCAATGATAACCTGACAAATGTTCTCGTAATTCCTCTCTACTCTATCCAAAACCTGAAAAAAATTGCCTTTCGTTATACTTTAAGGTTCCATTCGCACCAGATGGGCAGACGTGTGTTGATCAACACATGCCAGCATATATACAGTATTTTAGGAAAGCAATATATTTTAATAATACTGTAGCTGTTCACATCAATGTGTTATGCTTATGTGCACTGTCCTGCACTGAACAAGGACTAGGACAACTTTTTTCCAGTGCAGCACAATGCATGTAAGCACACTGCAACGTGCATAAACACAGGAGACAACAGTCAATTTTCTTTACAACTAATGCTTAGTGAAGTTTACAAAAAATTACAAAAAATGATTTCAGCACATTTTAAAATGCAACACAGCATGCAAATGCACGTCAAAGCACGTGTTTACACACACTCAATGCATGCACTGTGGTGTGAATGGACCCTAAATCTCAGCTTTCATGTTTATGTAGCTATGATACACTCTCATCTGTGGACCAACACTTGGTGGGGTTAAACCTGAATTAAGGAGATTAGGCCCTCACCAAAAATATGAAGCAAGCATTGTATGCCACTTCAACAACATCATGTCTAAACCTTTAGACAAAGAAGCCCACCATTTTCTTTGATTTTTTTTCTAGCACTGCTCCAATTTATTTTTGGCCTTGGTATGGCTAGTTCACCACTATCATGACACTTTCTCCATCTGTATCACTCCCTGTCCTAAAACAGGTGGGTAAATCTGGTTAGCAACAACTACAATGTGCCTGGAATGTAGCTTGAGTATACCATTTTAACAATCCTTGTTTCTGCCGGGGGAGTTGTTCTTTATAATACAACAATTGCACACAGACTGATGGACATTGACAGATTGGAGTGGATAGAGCTTATACTACCAGTGGCTGTAGCTTACTACAATGATGTCTGAAGTATTTGATAGGTTCAAAAGGTTGCAGGAATTGTTCAGCACTTCATAGTGGTGGTATATGATGAAGATGATGATGATAAAATCAAGGCAGTATTGTTGAAGTTCCCAATCACAGACGATCACATGTAAACATGGAAGAGCTGTTAATCGCTCGTCTTGCCTAATGCCTTGTACACACGACCGTTTTTCTCTCTGGGATTTCCGGAGGATTTCCTGTCAGGAAAACTGTGATGGAGCATACACACGGCCGGTTTTCCCAGCCAAAAGCTGTCATGGCAGTTTTTTTGATGGGAAAACCGGTCGTGTGTACGAGGCATCACACTGACCGAGTGTGAGGAGTAGAGAGGCGATCAGCTGGATCTCCTCACAGGGGAGACCTGTGCTGATCATCAGGGCACTTATTTTTGCAGTGTCCGGATTAGCAGTGCAGCCCCAACAGTGCCTAGCATTGATGCCAGTCTGGGCCGATCAGTGACACCAATATGTGCCCATCAGTGAGGCCTTTCTGTGACCATCAGTGATGCAAGTCAGTGCTGCCTTTCAGTGTCCATCAGTGCCTGCTTATAAGTATCCGCCCATCAGTGTATTAAAGTGCTAGGATATATTAACCACTTGAGAGCCGCGCTATAGACGAAAGACGTCCACAGCGCGGCTCTCAACTGCCAGGTGGACGTCCCTTGACGCCCTTTTATGTGCATTTCCCGCACGCGCCGCTGGGGGCGCGCAGCAGGGAAACACTGTGCCCGGCGCATCGCTGAGATGCCGATACGCGTGCCGCGTCGCTGAGATGCCGATACGCGGTGGTGACAGCAGGGACGTGGAGCTCTGTGTGTAAACACAGAGCTCCGCGTCCTGTGAGGCCCCGTTCATACGGCCGAGGAACTCGACGTGCCAAACACATCGAGTTCCTCAGCCAGTTCAGCCCTGAAGCCGCCGAGGAGCTCGGCGGGCCGAGAGCTCCCACAGAACAACGAGGAAATAGAGAACATGTTCTCTATTTCCTCGCCGAGGTCCTCGTCGGCTTCCTCGGCGAAATTGTACACACGGCCGGGTTTCTCGGCAGAATTCAGCCAGAAACTCGGTCAGAAGCTGAATTCTGCCGAGGAAACTGGTCATGTGTACGGGGCCTCAGGGAGAGAGGAGACCGATGCTGTGTCCCTTGTACATAGGGACACAGCATCGGTCACCTCCCCCAGTCAGTCTCCCTCCACACACAGTTAGAACACACCCAGGGAATACATTTAGCCCCTTCCTCACCCCCTGGTGTTAACCCCCTCCCTGCCAGTCACATTTATACAGTAATTAGTGAATTTTTATAGCACTGATCGCTGTATAAATGTGAATGGTCCCAAAATTGTGTCAAAAGTGTCCGATATGTCTGCCTCAATATCGCAGGCCTGACAAAAAAAATAGCAGATCGCCGCCATTACTAATAAAAAAAAAATCATAAATCTATCTTCTATTTTCTAGGCGCTATACCTTTTGCGCAAACCAATCAATATACACTTATTGTGATTTTTTTTAACAAAAATATATAGAAGAATACGTATCGGCCTAAACCGAGGAAAAAAAATATAAAAAATAAATAAAAAATTGGGATATTATTATAACAAGAAGTAAAAAATATTGTGTTTTTTTCAAAATGTTCTGTCTTTTTTTGTTTATAGCGCAAAAAATTAAAATCGCAGAGATGATCAAATGCCACCAAAAGAAAGCTCTATTTGTGGGGAAAAAAATGATAAAAATATAATTTGGGTACAGTGTTGTATGACCAGGCAATTGTCATTCAAAATGCGTCAGCGCTGAAAGCTGAAAATTGGTCTGGGCAGGAAGGAGGTTTAAGTGCCCAGTAATGGTGGTTAATGTTACACAATGATGCCTTCGTCCCATTGAAATATTGTAAAGAAAAGGGAGGCTTTATTGGACTATAATGGCATCGTATGAACAACTGATAGACAGTCAAATGTATAATGTAAAATATTTTTATTACAAAGTAAAAATTTCTAAACATTTACAATAAAAAATTGATTGTGACAACCATAAATCAGCTTATCATTAACATTGTATTAACAATGATGTATACACAACATCAAATATTGTGCAGTGTATATAAACTCTACATGTTGCATGTTTTGAGGTTACTTGGTGTCCGCTTCCTCAGGAGCCATACATGGGCACATAGTTTATTAAACAATGTATATGGGATATGTCACAAAACTAAAAACACAGAAATAAACATTAGTATTTTTATACATTGTGGAAAATATATTATTATTTACAGTTATATAGATAAAAGTACACCCATCTGCCAATATATAACCATCATTTAAGACAATCTCATCGTGGATGCTGTGTCAGGTAAGTGGCCAAAAACCCAGTCCAGGAAAGCAACCCACCCCGGGGGACACAAAAATGCAGGATGATCCACATAAATTGGTACAACCTGGGTAAAATATTTAAATTAGACATATGTCAGTATATTCATATTCTCCTCTGGTCCACATGAAGTGGCCAGGTGGTAAAATATATTGGAATATAGATATTATTACTTGTGTGTATATATATATATATATATATATATATATATATATATATATATATATATACAAACATGTACCTGAGTATAAAGAGACGTCTGTTCTATCCCCACAGTGTCACCTTGGTATATTGTACATGAATAGCCCCTCTGGGTACAGGGAGGTCTGAAAATAATAATTAATGGTAGTAGTAATTATTCATATTATTTATCGACTGCGTTCTGATGAAATCATGGATATTATTATATAAACATGTAATTTATATGTTATTGTTGTTATTATTTATTTATTTTTACCTAGATGTTTAACATATTGTGGTCAGAGGTAAATCTGATATATTCCTTTAGGAAAATATTGGTGAACTAAGTGAAGTTCAGCAGTAAAGATGAGTGGATTCTAAACTTACCATTAAGGACAGGGGAGATACACAGGCATCTCCTTAATGCAGCACACAGCTGGTGTATGTCCGGCCCATCAGTGTCCATTAATGCCGCCTATCAGTGCTGCTTATCTGTGCCACCTATCAGTGCCCATCATTGCCACCTATCAGTGCCACCTATCAGAGCCCATCAGTGCCACATATCAGTGCCCATCATTGCCGCTTATTAGTGCCACCTATCAGTGCCCATCAGTGCCACCTATCAGTGCTGCATATCAGTGCCATATCATAAGTGCCCTTCAGTGTCACCTCATCAGTGCCCATTAGTACAGCCTATCAGTATCCATTAGTGCAGCCTCATCAGCGCACATTAGGTGAAAAGAAAAAATACTTATTTACAACATTTTCGAACAGAAACTACAATTTTTTTTTTTTTACTTTTTGTTTTTTTTTGTTTGTTTTTTTGCAAAATGAATTTATTTTGGGTACTGTGTTGGATGATTGTCATTCAAAGTGTGACAGCGCTGAAAACTGAAAATTGTCCTGGGCAGGAAGGGGGTGAAAGTGCATTGTAGGCAAGTGGTTAATAACCTTTTTATAAAATCATCTCCAATATAGCTGGTAACAGTAATTGTTGAGTATTAATGTACAGCTAAAAGTTTCTGCATAAGGCCTCTTGCACATGATACTTCTGTTTGAGCATCTACTTTTTCAGTCTTTTTTGTATGCGTTTGCCCCCATTTACGCACATTTTTGCATATACGCATTTGCACATATTTGTGCAAATGCACGAAAAGGTATTCTCGCGTTCTCGTTCTGCACAATATGTAAATGATCATTTGCATGTATTTGCACCCAATTATGTGCATGAGGCGTAAATTACTGTCCAAAAGCAGATTTCTCTATTTTTCTTTTTTTTTTACTGAAGAATTTTTGGTGAGAAATTTATAATAGGAACACATCTAAAGCAGTGGTCATCAACCCTGCCCTCAGGGCCCACTTACAGGCCAGGTTTGCAAGATAACTGAAATACATCACAAGTGATATTATTTGCTGTTCCATGATTGCAGTATTCTAGTCTGCATCTAATCTTCCCAAGATAATACTTAAAACCTGGCATGTTAGTGGGCCCTGAGGACAGGGTTGATAACCACTGATCTAAAGGGATGCAGGCCCAGCAGCTTTCCTCATTAGTGCTGTGCAGCTTCTACAGCTGACTGATAATTATGAAACCACTCCCATTAGACCCAGTGAATACAGGGGCACAGACAAACACACATGGATTTCTTCAGAATAACAAAAGATGGGAATCTGCAACATAGGTTGTAATAATCCTTGCAATGTACATAGATCACCCAGGGGAATATTTTTTTCTCAACAAAAGTGGAGTTACGCTTTAAAGTGGTAGTAAACTCTGTACTACCACTTTCACTTACAGGTAAGCCTATAATAAGGCTTACCTGTAAGTATAACGAATATCTCCTAAACCTGTACGGTTTAGGAGATATTCCCCTTGCAATGCGCCGCTAAGTGCAGCGGTGCATGCACAGCGGGGATCTTCGGCTAAAGGCCCGGCAGCTGCCAGACCTTGCCGGATAGAAGTCTCCCATGCGCATGCGTGGGAGTGACGTCATCGCCGCTCCAGCCAATCACAGCGCTGAAGCGGCGAAACCCGGAAGACACGTCGAGGCAAGATGACATCTCCCTCAGCCTGGACCAGGTAAGTTCCCCTAACCTCGTTCCAAGGTAAGTATTTCATAATGAGCTAGTATGCGGTGTATACTAGCTCATTATGGCTTTTGCTTTACAGGTATGGAAAAAAAAACAGCAGAGGCTTTACGACCGTTTTAAGTGATGCAACACATAATAGGGGAACGTCAACTGAAAACTGAAAATGTGTGAACAGGCATGCTTTTTATTACGACAAAAACAAATGAAGAAAGGCGCACCAGCCTAGTGTGTTACCGTTTGTGTTTTTTTTGTCGTTTTCTATTAGGACATTCCCCGTCCACGAAAGGCAGCAAGGCCTCTGTTACCGGTTTTTGACACTGTTGGTGTGTTCCATGTGGAACATTGAATAACTGTTGGACAATCCACCCGTGCACAGGAGTTTGTTTTCTTTTTGTTTATCACTATGCTTTTTATTACACATACTATGGGGGTTATTTACTAAAGGCAATTCCACTTTGCACTACAAGTGCAAACTACAAGTCCAAAGTGCACTTGAAATTGCACTGAAAGTGCACTTAGAAGTGCAGTCGCTGTAGATCTGAGGGGGACATGCAAGGAAAATAAAGAAAAGAATTTTTAGCTTGCACATGATTGGATAATAAAATCAGCAGAGCTTCCCCTCATTTCAGATCTACCCCTCAGATTTACAGCGACTGCACATCCAAGTGCACTTTCAGTGCAATTTCAAGTGCACTTTGCACTTGTAGTTTGCACTTGTAGTGCAAAGTGGATTTGCCTTTCATAAATAACCCTCTATGTCTCTTCTACAATTAAAGATCCTTACCTGCCTGTCAACAATATTTTGTAAAATATACACTAAGTAAAAATATCTGTGGCCGACAAGGCAGCTCATGGACAGCGCATCACTGAAGGGAAGGTATAATTCCACTTTAATAGGAGGAGATAATTCTACTTCAAACTCAAGCAACGCTAATTAATTTGCAAAAGAAACATGAAAAAAATTATAATAATACTTTTTGCAAAGATCTTGCACTAAAATGTAACAAGAGCGAACACTTCATCCAAGGACATAACACGGTGAGATCAAGAGTACAAAAAATAAATAAAAGCCTTTGTGTACTCCACTTTATTCAACACAGATAAAATTGAAAGGAATTTACACTGGTTCCCGGAGAGAATGAATAAGGAGGTAATATATGATGGCCTTTTGCTTATGAATTTATATGCTTCTTGCTATAGTTTTGAAGCCTGAGGATTGTTTAGTGCTGTAGTAACATAAATGAATTTTTGGTTCAGGCGCTCAGTAGTAATAAATTCATCCTGAAGTTTTATCAGTGAAGCTATTGAATAGATTGATGATGTGAGAGGACCATGATACTTTATGGCATAATATGAATTTTGTGATAGAATGACTGTGCCTCCTAGCTTGGCCACAGATGAGCTGTGCATGTTAAAATGAATAAGAGACACCTTCTGTCTATACTGGAATCCTGAACATATAAAGTTCTGAATATTTGCTGATTCTTTGTCTGTCAATCAAAATATAAATAGACATACATGTCATAATGTATTAATAAGACGACATGCAGCTCTCGACAAGCTAATGCACAGAGAGACAATGGCATGAATATTCTACAGGTATTGCCGTAGAACAGTACTATTATTTCATTTTAATAAAGTTATCATAAAGGGTTATTTATCTATGCATGTATGTTAATTTATTAAAATTAAATATAGTTAATTATAATTACTGCAGATAAGTAAATTGTTTTGCCTGCAGCCCGATCAAGCTGTTTGCCTGAGGCAAAGAACTGAAAACTCTCACGCAGTTCACATACTGGTTGGAATCAAATGTTTAGTGCCATTTTTTATATTTGTGGTCCATCATTTTGCTTTGTGACCCTTCGTCTGTCTCCTATGCTTTCTCGATCTGTCTGTAAGCCAGTCAGGAGAAGTTACCATATATACTCGAGTATAAGACAAGTTTTTCAGCCCCTCTTGGATTATACTCGAGTCAGTGTACCTTTGGCGTCCATTTGTAAAAATTCTGTGATAGGAATTCTTCTCTTGTCCAAGGATTTAAGAACGTCCATGATTGACAGAACACTGAACACAGTGTCTGCTGGGAAACTGAGTCTGAGGATGAAAGAACATCTGTGATAGGCGGAACACTGAACACAGTGTCTGCTGGGAAACTGAGTCTGAGGATGAAAGAACATCTGTGATAGGCGGAACACTGAACACAGTGTCAAATACCTTTCACAGAACGGGACGGGACCAGGAGGAAGCCACGATATTTAAAAAATGGACGCCCACAGCGCAGGCTTTCAAGAATTTCAGGTACGCTGCAATGTGCACAGTGAGGTAATGGGCACAGTGAAGTAATGGGCACAGTGAGATAATGGGCACAGTGAGGTAATGGGCACAGTGAGGTTGTAATGGGCACAGTGACGATGGGCACAGTGAGGTTGCAATGGGCACAGTGAGGTTGGCCACAGTGAGGTTGCAATGGGCACAGTGAGGCTGTAATGGGCATTGTTGACCCCCTTTCCTGCTTACAGTAGCTGCTGCATTCTCACCCTAGGCTTATACTCGAGTCAATACGTTTTCCCATTTTTTTGTGGTAAAATTAGGTGCCTCGGCTTATACTCGAGTCGGCTTATACTCGAGTAAATACGGTATGTTCATTTTAGGCTTTGCAGTTGCAGGTGATGGGCATTTAATTGGTGCACACAGATCTGAATATAACTCTACTAGCCACATCCTTCATTATTTTTCATCATCCTCAGACACCCACTACTACATAGTGTCCTCGAGATAAGCCATTTAGAAGAACTATAAAAGGATAATAAATTAAAAGATGTTTATTATTTGGCCACATGAGTTAAAGCCTGAGAACAAGCTTTGTAGCCCTGAGGATGAAGCATGTACACTTGGATACTATGGGAAGGTTCCCCCGGGGGGGTTTAATGCAGCAAGATATGACAATCAAAGTATGAAAATGTATATAAAAATCTTTATTGGAATAAGTTACAAATACATGTTATTACTAAACTGTAGATTCTGGTTGTAGGGATACAATACAAATTTCATGATGCAGCCAAGCAACCATATATTTATACAGCATTACGTAAGTAGCTCGACACGTTTCGACCGATTATATCATGGTCTTCTTCTGGGGAATGGTTGGCTCCTAAATAAATATATTAAACATCTCAGTTTTACATTATGCGCGAAGCATGTACACTGAGTGAATTTATGCCACAATGCAAAGGGAAGTCTATCACTTGTTTTACCCCTGCTATTAACTACTACAGAGTAACCCGAATATAAGGCTTTCATTGCAGCATCTGAGACGGTCTTTAAGTTGCATTTATAAATCTTTCCTCATAAAATGATACTGATGTTCTGTTTCAATAGGCTTTTGTTTGCTTCAAGAAGGTTTTGCAATTATATACAAATCTAAGACAATGGAAACCCAACTTGAAGCAGGTCAAATGCATGTCAAAAGGAGGCAACCTGTATGCTAAACTCACCTTTGTGTGAAATCTGAATGATCTAAAAAACAACTCAAACTGACATCAAACTGATGCTATTGACACAAGCTCAAAGCTTATTGACCCAGCCCCCATAAGACAGTGGTGATGGTAGTGGAACAGAAACATCACAATAGGTAAACAGATAATACCCATGATGTGACTTTGTACCTATCCATTTTGCCTAATGGATATTAAAGGTCCTTTTTATCAAGAGAAGCAGTTAGGGGCCAGCTACTGTATGTCCCCTTTCCAGCTTATAGCTAAGAAAGAGGGGTTGCCATAGCTAGGTATGACTTTCAGTTTTGCAGATTTTCTCACACTTATTGCCTAAAGAAATATACCAACCATAATGTATGCAGGTAATTTCAGATCTCATAGTCAATGATTACTTTAAGATTATCATTTCTTTTAAACCTGAATGTTTGCTTGGATAAAAATACACATTGTACATTATTAATACAGGCATCATTAAATATAACATTATGTTGCAAGAAAGATTCTAGATTCCTCAGGTACACTGTGTCTTGTAAACGACTATTCATTCTAAATGGACACTGGAATAATCAAAATATTAAATATTAAAAGAATAGTTACGAGTTTCTGTATGTTTATTTAGTATAATATGAAAGCAGACTGAATTTTGCAAATAATAGTGCTGCCATTTTCTAAATAATGCTAATAAAAAATATTCATGGTTAAAAGAGGTCAAGATAAAAGGTAAAGCATGAGTGAATCAATGAAAAGCTTCCCTTCAATAGAACTGTCAGGGAGGGATTCTTTTCGTGTCACTGCCTGATTAAATAGTCATAGCCCTGTCAGAAAATGCCCCTATTGGGACACAATGGGTTCATGTGGTGAGGGCCTATTATACTGTATTTAACCAGAGAAAAAAGCAGAGAGGCCATCGTTTTACTAAAACAAAAAAAACAGACACTGAGCCATTGTGTGTGAAAATGTATTCAGCCATATAGATCTGCCTCATTAGAGGATTTGCCTTCTTTACGTCGTGTGGTGCAATGTTTATGTAAGTATTCATATATTAACTGCTTATTGCAACTTTTGACTGCTGTCCCCTGGAGACTTTCATTAAGACTAAAGAGCTTGTATAGAAGGTGGACATTGTTTACTGGTATGTTACATTAAAAAAGAATGAAGTAATGTCTAAACTAGTCATGCGTATATTTAACTTTACACCCTTTCCAATCTGTATTGTGCACCATACCAAGACAAATGCATACTTTTTTAATTTGGAAGGTGCTTCCATCATGTTCGAATACAGAAGGATGGATTAACAGTTTTTTTTTGGCATAATGTATGGATTCTATTTACACTAGTTTGTGAAGGCTAGGAACAAGCTTCAGGTTCAGTCAAGGTTAAATGTGCAGTGAACCCAACCCATCCGCAATTTTTGAAGACTTCGAGCAAATATGGCTATTCCCAACTACAGTATAGCGACCAATTACCAATAATGCTTTCCCTGGCCCCTAAACTTAGATCAGATGGTTTTGTGCAGCCAGTGGGCCGGATTCAGATGCTTTGGAGCATCTTTAGGTGGGGCGTAATGTATCTCAGATATGTTACGCCGCCGTAAATTAGGGCGCAAGTTCCGTATTCAGAAAGAACTTGCGCCCTTAGTTACGGCGGCGTAACGTATGTTGTCCGGCGTAAGCCCGCCTAATTCAAATGGGGATGATGTGGGCGTGTTTTATTTAAATGAATGGTGACCCTGCGTATTTGACGTATTTTACGAGCGGCGAATGCGCCGTTCGTGAAAAAATCCCAGTGCGCATGCTTGAAATTACGCCACAAATCGTCATTGCTTTAGATGTGAACGTAACTTACGTACAGCCCTATTCGCGAACGACTTACGCAAACGATGTAAAATTTTCAAAACTCGACGCGGGAACGACGTCCATACTTAACATTGGCTACGCCTCATATAGCAGGGGTAACTTTACGCCGGAAAAAGCCTAACGTAAACGACGTAAAAAAATGCGCCGAACGGACGTACGTTTCTGAATCGGCGTATCTACCTAATTAGCATATTCATTGCGTAACTATACAGAAGCGCCACCTAGCGGCTAGCGTAAATATGCAGCCTAAGATACGACGGTGTAAGACACTTACGCCGGTCGGATCTTAGGGAAATCTATGCGTAACTGATTCTATGAATCAGTCGCATAGATACGACGCCACACACTCAGAGATATGACGGCGTATCCGAGATACGCCGTCGTATCTCCTTTCTGAATCTGGCCCAGTGTATCTATCTGGGATAAGGAAGGCTAGAGAGAGAACAAAAAACAAATCATAGGACTTTATCGGTTGCCAACTGTAATCCCAGTTGGCAACCGATAAAGTCCTATGCTTTGTTTTGTTTTTTTGTTCTTTTGTGCTTTATATGAATGTGGTGCCACAATAAGCGGGTTACATCTCTAAGCTTTATACTAAGGCTGGAGAGAGAAGACTGCCTATAAAGTAAAGAGCATAGAGGCAGATAAGTGCAGGGCATGTAGGCACCACTGTCTTAAATTAAATGTAAACCCTTGCAGAATATATATATTTTTTGGGTTTGCATAGAGTGGAAAGGGATTAGAACACTTGTCAGTTTTTTTGCTGTCTGAGCCCCCGTTATTTAAGTTGAATAGTAGCAGCAGGTGGGAAAATGTCTGGGTCTAGGCCAGCAATTGTCTCTCAGCACTATCAAAGCTCAGGTTATTGCCCTTTCACGTTTGAAAATCCTTTGGGAGGTATCGGCATTGTGGGAAGTTAACTATTGGTTCCGATAGTACCTTCAATAGGAGTCCCCAGCCAGTCAATTAAGCTCTATATTTAGCTGTGCTTAGACCACTGCCTGTTGCATGAGCATTAGGTTTAGTTCCTAGGTGCAGGCAATCATCTATTTTATTACCTGCATTGCTGTTTACCTACTTCAGCTTGTATCTGACTATACTCATTCACCACCGACTCTGACCTTTTGTGTGTCCCTGTTTCTGATATTGCGTATTGACTGTGTATCATTCTCTGGTTCTATTCCTGGTAAGCTGCCATCTGCCTAAACGTGTCTAAGGGCTACAACTTGGTACACCCACCAAGTTGTACAAACACATTCTTGGTTAAAGAGTCCACTAACTTTGGTAAGAGTTTTTTATTGTACACTAAGGTGGTGATGCACTCAAGGGCTTTGTGGTATATCAACTGACTGTGTGGATCAAGATTCTTTTCACTGATTCACTTTCCACTTTGGGATAACTCACGTCCCCGATATTTTCCTGTGGGACTATATATTTATTTTTCATCCAGTACTGGATTTATTTAATGTATATTGTTATTTATAATACCCAATGTATGTCTTACTTCTAGTGTGGCACTTTGGGTTTACAATTGGTCCCCCCACCAGTAAAGTCTATCACTCCTTGTGGGGTGCTCTGGTGAAAATCTGGTGTGTTTGTTTGAGATTGTGTGTCTCATTCGTTTTAAGGGCTCACACCCTCTCCAAAATGCAGATACCACAGATATCCACTATCCATTTTTTCCCTAATAATCTGGCTTATCTGCACCTTGTAAGCTGCCTTTTAACCCATTAGAGATGTTCTCCTCTCTACTCACAGGGTTGAATTATTTGTAACCATCACCTCTTCCAGTCCAGCATCACTGTTTTTTTTAGTTAATTTTTTTTTGCAATGGTCCAAGGACAGTTTTACTGTATTAAACTGACTGTTTCATGTTGCTGCTATCTAGCAATTTCAAGCCCATCCTTTGGAAAAAAATTCTGAGCTGCCCTGTGTCCTCGGCACATTTCTTGTGTTTTCTCAAGAAGAGTAGTTAGCCCTCCCAGTTCGTAACTTGGAGCTACAGAATGATTAACCTTTCACACTTTAGAGACAAAAGAGTAGAATGATATAAGTCATTTAGGAACCTGGCAAAACCAAGAGGGGCTGACACCACTTATTCAACAAAAAACTCCATTTGTGGTTAAGCCCAAGACATGGAACTGAGTAAATTTTTAAAAGATCAGTATGAATTTGTTTGTACTTGCTGGGTATTTGCTGGGTATTTAAATAAATAAAACACAGGGTACTGTGCATGCGGTGCAGAGATGTACTGCAGATATACTGTATATATTATTTTTTAATTTTGCCCTGATATACACTTTAATAAGTGATATACAAAACTGTGCATTATGGCTAGTAAGAAACTTGTTGGGGTTGATTTTCTAAGATGCAGAACCTGTTCACTTATCATTGTGAATATTCAGTGGTATTTACTACAATCATCCAACATGTCGTAATAAAATGCCAATTCAATTTCCTTTGCACATTATGAGGTATTCAAACACAGTATAAGCTTATTTACTAACATTCAGTTTGCAAAATGAACATCTACTCACTTCACCCATTTGAAGGCCACTAATGATCTAACTCCTGAGCGTGCGTGTTGGAGTTATATTGTCATGGAACTTGGATCCGTTCTCTGTAGATCTGGCTGGTGGGATGGAGTGTCCTCTGCACTGCCCATGCGCTGCAGGCAGTGTGCATAAAAAAAGAAAACTGCTATGAGAAATGGGAAATAGTTGCAAAAGAGACATACACATTGCTGGAAATAGTAACGAAAAAACTGCCTGAATATTCATGTAAATTATCTAGTCATGTAAAAAAAGAAAATTCCTGTTCACCCTGAATACAAAATCATGTGCAGATGCTTTTCACATGTTTGGATAATTGAACAGAATAATTATACAATGTTTTTAGTGAATATTCTCTATTTTGTTTTAAAGTGATTGTAAAGGCTTGTTTTTTTGTTTTTGTTTTTAAATAACAAACTTACCTCCTCTGTGCAGTTGGATTTGCACAGAGCAGCCCGGATCCTCCTGTTCTCGGGTCCTTCTTCTGCTCTCCTGGCCCCTCCCTCTGGTGAGTGCCCCTCAACCAGCAGCTTGCTACAGGGGGCACCTGAGCTGAGTCAGAGCTCCGTGCATCCATTCAGACACAGAGCCCAACCTGGCCCTGCCCCCTCTCTGCCACGATTGGGTGACTGTTTTTGATTCAGCCAATCAGGAGGGGTGTCTGGGACAGCTAAGACGCTCGTGGACAACACTGCAGAGAGAAGGGGCTCAGGAAAGTAATTAGGGGGGCTGTCACACACAGAAGGTTTTTTACCTGAAAGGGGTTGTAAAGTTTTGTCTTTTATTTTCTAAATTGGTTAATTTCAGCTAGTGCATTGTTGGTTCACTTACCTTTTCCTTCGATTTCCCTTCTGAATGTTTTTTTTCTTTGTTTGAATTTCTCACTTCCTGTTTTTCCTCAGTAAGCTTTCCACCATCATCCGATCGGTGGAAAGTCATTTAGAACAGCTTACTGAACAGCTTACTGAGGAGAAACAGGAAGTGAGAAATTCAGACAAAGAAAACAAAGAAAAAAAACATTTAGAAGGGAAATCAAAGGAAAGGTTAAGTGAACCAACAAGCTGAAAGGAACCTATTTAGAAAATAAAAAACAAACCTTTACAACCCCTTTAATGTATAGAATGCATTAAGATAAAAAAAAACCTTCTACCTAACATGAAACTACCATGTACTACCATGTAGTTTGTGCAGCAGTTCCATACTCTCTAAATATAAGACATCAGTTTTCTTTCAACACAAAATTTTCGCAGCTGTTTAAATGACACATATCATCACCAAAAGAGTAATATTTTCCATTAAACCCATATCTTTACATATTTTTGTAACCTAGTCATTGCCTGAATGGCTACTATTGGCACATTTTCATAATTACAGCATAGAAAAGCTCAGAAACCATTACACACTGGGATTCTAGCACATGTTCAATGTTCTACATATCATACATGATATAAATGCTAATAGGTTATCTGATACAATTAAATAAGATTGATTCTCGTTGGCTAACTTGAAAGGCGACAATAAAATTGTCTCAAGACTAAAACTGTGATTCACATAATCACGCCATCAAATAAGTTAGAGAAATAATGGTAAGCTATAAAACATCCATCTGTTACCCGCGAGCTTCTGCCAGGGCTAGAAATAGTCAAATCTGGCAGAATGGGAAAAGCATTTTCTATCACGTACTTTGTTGCAGCAAAGGCTTTGATCTGTCTGATGTTAAAACAAGTTAAAATATTTGTGTCTGCTGCAAGGTCAGACGTGGCACTTGCCAGAAAAAGGGGGCAGATTGCACAACAGAGAGAATATCAAGAGTTCCCCGTACAGGAAAACATCAGCAGATGTAGACAAGATTTTAATAGCTACATAAAGAGGAATGCATGACAACCTCATTAGGAAAACCATAATAGCCTGGCAGGGTAGCTCAGTGAAGACAATATATCAATGTCTTGTTTGTTATAACATCACTAACGATGGATGCTGGCTCTTCTTATCATCTTTCATGTGTTTTCTATTGGTTTGCATTACAATACTGTCATGCCAGTCTATATAGCCACTCGGCATGTGAGCTGTCTCGCACTTGCTGACATAACTCTATAAGAGCACAAGTATGATTGCTGCTGGTAAAGTGGCGGTAATAAAAAAGCAGTTAGTGGACCCCCAACTGATACCCTTGATACGGTACATTTAGAGCATTATGACCTTTTTCAAAGTCTGATGACCACTCTTCATGCTGGAAGCATCTGCAGGGGGAGGTCATCCTGTCAAGCCACATAGAGAAGGGGGATCTCGTACCATCTGCCATCAAAAGGCCAAAAAGCTAAGATGTAAATGGTGCCCCTAGGAACAGAGTTTAGGAGTCATCCATCATAGGATCAGGACAATAATTATTATCAATTTCACCCACTGTGCAATTTTCCTAGGCTTTAAAAGATACCCATAGGAGCACTTTAAAATTAAATTTTTCATTGTGTCTCTTTATGGGAAAACAGCATGGAATCAAAAATTAGTTTAGCAAAGTGATTGAGCTAAGTAGATGCGGTATGCACCTTGGTTAACAAACATGCAAATAAGCCAAAACATAAAAAAATACTGTGCTGATTATTTCTATCCTTGTTCAGTGATGATAATTAGCAGGGGAATCATCATTTTACTGTGCCTCACTGTCTCGGTTGCATATGTTTTTTATAATATATATGCAAAGTTTGATGTATTAAAATTAGAAAATTATGAAATAATATCACAAACCATTAAAAAACATATTAAGTCAACCATGTTCACCTTAGAAAACATTTGATGTTTCTCAACTGCTCATACATTGTATTTAGTAAGACCCCTTGATCATAAAATCATTTTTTTTTTTTTTTTTTTTTATAATTTAAAGGCAAAATTATATTCCCATGCCATGATCCTGAGACACACGGTGGAGGAGCGGACACCGGAGCTGTAAAGGCCACTGCCCGCACTTCAGGAGAGGAGGAAAGGATACCAAAGCCAAGCCACGTGAGCGGATAAGTGCTGGAATGCCTGCGGGGGAGTGGGGTTGGGTGCGGCTGTTTCAGTACTTCTGTTTCGGTGTTGTTTGTTTGCCGCCCCTCCAAAAGAGGAACCCATGAGCCGCCACTGAAAGTTGACCTATGGTTACTATATATATATATATATATATGTGGAGATAGAGATATTATCTAAATGTTTTAAACCTAGTTTTTATACATATTTTGAAATGATAAATGTACATTTGACCCATCGTTTATGCTTTTATAAGCAGACTTTGCTTCCTTCTGATTCTCATACTCAATGAAAAGGTATAGCCGAATGAAAAAATAAATGTTCTATTGCTCTACAATCTCTAATGGGGTGAAATGGAGTTAACTTCCCTCAGGTTGCAGAAATGGCATAATGGACCTCTGTGGATAAATCTTATACCCATAAACACATGTTTTTTCCTTGTAGTTAAGAGGGCTGGGCTGGAAGGGAGCATTTGTCTTTTAGACACAGACCCCTTCTATGACATTGCAGTGAGAGGGGTGCCTCCACTGCAGCATTTTTTTTGGACAGTTTGGGCCAATGGTACTTTACCATTGGTCCAAGACTCCAAGCTGGCCATTAAGCTCAGTGCCTCTGAAAAAAAGTGAGAGGCACTGTGAGCTCAACCTCTCAGGCCTTGTACACACGACCGAGTTTCTCGGCAAAAACCAGCAAGAAACTTGCTGGGAGATATTTTTTTGCAGAGGAAACCGGTCGTGTGTACATTTTCGTCGAGGAAACTGTCGAGAAACTCGACGAGCCAAAAAGAGAGCAAGTTCTCTATTTCCTCGACGGGAATGGAGAAACTTGCCTTGTCGAGTTCCTCGACAGCCTAACAAGGAACTCGACGAGCAAAACGATGTGTTTCACCCGTCGAGTTCCTCGGTCGTGTGTACGAGGCTTCAGTCTGCTGCAAAAAGTGTTTTAGCTTGTATTTAAAGTGGCCACTCTCTATTTAGCTTCTGACAGGCTGTGTAGGAGCCCCACATTTTCAACAGTGGTGTGGTAGGACTTATGCTACATACCCCCCCCCCCCCCCGAGTTTCTATGACCCCAGGTCGCCGCGCTACAACCCTCGAAGCTTAATTTAAAAATATATATTTTTTTAATGTTCATGGCAGGTGAGGCCCTGCCTTACCTGCCTCCCCTGACTGCACATCCCTGGTCTTCTGGATCCTTAGAGGACTTGCTGTTGTTCAGGATTACTTGTCAGTAAGAGAAAAGACGTTGGGCCTGAAATGTCATGTGACCACAGATTTGGCTAGGTATTTGGGATTTTTTAGCAGATTTTTTTTTATTATCTTTGGTTGCAGTGATCAGTTAGAGAGTTGGTGGGGTGATGCTTTAATCAGGATGCCTGGCTGAAACAGATATTTGAACTGAGGTAAGATATTTATTGATAGATCCACTTTAAATATAATTTGGAAAATGTGTAATAAATAAAAATAAGGAAAGGTGCATTTGGGCTTATGGCATATTGTGACCTGAATTTATTAAAATTTTCCACTGAAGTAACTTAAGATTGCATCAGATTTGTTTATCATATAAAGAATAAAACCTTTAATATTAAATTCACTAATGTCTTGTTTGCTTTAAAAATTCAGCATTCGTGTATAGCTGTGTTCTCGGGAAAGGTCAGAGATGTACTAGACTGAACTGACAGTGAACAGCTCCTTGGAGCAGAAAGAAGTTAGAAGAGCAGAAATGAGGGAGCAAATAAAAATTCATGGAAACAAATCAGGACATCGGAAAGGGTAGACGAATGGAACATTAACTGAAGACATCACTATAAACCTTTCAGACTGTGCATGTGCTAAACTTGAGTTTGTAAAAGAAAATAGAATCTTGAAAGTCTCATTTACCATTTCTCTGAAAACAATAACATTTCTGTGTGTTTTCTATCTTAACCTGATGAACAGATTTTACCCCGTTGTTTGCTCCTATTGCAGCAGTAGGGGTTGCTTTGCCGTATCCAGGCCCACTAACTGCAATCAAAAAGTGTGTATACCGCGCTAGTGATAAAAAAAATGAAAAACTAAATATTCCTGTGAAAAAAGCAGTGACACTAACATGCGATATATTCATGTAAACAAAATATGTAAGAGAAAATAGTCACGCTACTAGGATGAGATTAAAATCCTAAAGTACCCTAGATTAATTATAGTGTAATACATATACTAAAACAGGTGTACACAAGTGAATACATTACCATTAAGAGAAACCTCTAAATAAATATAAATAAGTTAGATATATGTATAAAAAAATATATGTATAAAAAATATAAAAAACATCTATATAAATATATAAAAGTCCACATATAGTGAGTCCAATTCAAAAGGTGATAGAGATTTAAAGATGGTGGGAAGATGTTCTAACTTTCCAAAACCACCAAAGGGAAATGTGGGGTGAGACACCGGGGGAAATAAAAACTCTTACCAGATGCAATGGACCTCCTATTAGTAGCGAGGTCATTCAGTTGAAAAAGAGCCTGACCACAGGCATGTTGATGCCAGTCAAGATGGATTAGGTGGGGTGTTATACCAGGAATACAAATGTCACCTGCGACCTGTTGCATATGTAAGTAGGAGCCTGGTCCCAGCTCAGAAGAATTATCCACACAAACTTGAATTCCTGGCCCTCAAATTGGCTGTTGTAGACAAGTTGAAAGACTATTTGTATGGGGCCGAATTTGTAATGAGAACTGATAACAATCCACTCACCTATCTTCTCACTACCGCCAAGCTGGATGCTACAGCACATCGATGGTTGGCTGCTCTTTCAGGATTTACTTTCATCAGTTGTGCCAAGGGAGGGTTTTGAGCCAATTTCAGGGGTTGACAACCGGAGCGTAGACCCACAACAAACCAGCAGCTCCTTCGGGGGTGTTGCTACATTGGCTTTTTGGAATTGAGTCAAGCCACAAATAGTGGCCCACTAACTATGTCTCAGCTCAAACAATGAGTTTCAGATACTACATGCGGTTTTATCCTTTGGCACATTATTTTTATACACTACAAGCTGACCTTCATCCAACAAATCCCATTGTCTTGGAGGATAAAAGTGAACCTGACCTAGTCTAACCTATATCCAATGTAGAAACAATGCTAAGGTGCAGGGATCCTGTGGTACCTGATTTCGTTTTCAGATTGATTCTTATGCTGCTTGCAAGTAAATACAATTAGCCAGATTCCCGTAGTTTGGCGTATCTTTAAGCCGGCGTAGCGCAGCTCATTTGCACTACGCCAACGTAAAATAGAGAGGCAAGTACAGTTAAGTTACGTCGGCGTAAAATAGAGAGGCAAGTACAGTTAAGTTACGTCGGCGTAGCGCAAATGGGCCGGCGTAACCCCGCCTAATTCAAAGTAGGCATGTAGTGGGCGGGCTACCGTTAAATTAACCGTGACCCCATGTAAATGAAGGCCGTCCGTAAAGGCGCATGCGCACGCATGCTCAGAATCAAGTCGCAAATACTCAATGCTTTCAACGTGAACGTAACCTACGCCCAGCCCCATTCACATACGCTTACGCAAACTACGTAAAATACGACGGCTGTTCCGTCGTCCATACCTTGCATGGGCTGCGCCATCTTTTTGGTGGTTTATCTTTACGCCGGCGTATGTCTTACGTAAACGGCGTATCTTACTGCGACGGGCGTACGTATGTTTGTGAATCGGTGTATCTTGCTCATTTACATATTTGACGCGTAAATCCACGTACACGCCCCTAGTTGCCAGCGTAAATATGCACATAAGATACGACGGCGTAGGAGACTTACGTCGGTCATATCTTGGCCAAATTTAAGCGTATCTGGTTTCCAGAATACGCTTAAATATACGACGTCGCTCATTCGGACTTACGACGGCGTATCTACTGATACGCCGTCGTAAGTCTACGTGAATGTGGGCCTATATGTTTATGAAAAGCATAAATGCTGCAAGTAAGCATTTAAAATACTGTACTTGATTTTTGTGCTTTTATCTGTAATGTTTAAAATTGATGTCAGGGTCTATTTAATGTACAGTTTTACAGGCAAACACAAGTACATGCATGCACTTCAGCAGTCTGTTTAGCTTAAAATGTTTTAGGTTAGGTTCACTTAATTGTCATAAGAGGATTGTGGCCTGATCAAGCCATTTTGTTTTGATCCATGCAATGCATGAAGGTACTTTATGTCCATTACAAATCTACAATTTGACTCAAGGCAATATAGCATTGCTGTCAGTGTATGAGAACATGACCTAATTAGTAATGGGCTTGGGGCCAAGGTTTACATGTCAATTTTATGTAATTATGTAAAGCTCCATTTTTAGCTTATTGCTTTTGTACCAAATAAAATTATTAAATATTTTAGCAGCATTTGATTTTGATAAATTGTTTGCTGCACCTTAAGAGTCCAATTTCAATTGGTTCTCATGTATGGTTCATTTTAATAACAGGAAACAGTAATGGGTCTAACTGGAGATAATGTATGTACTAGTTGGCAATGTACAGCTTTATCCAAAAATGTATAATGTTTCAAAAGGATTGAAGAGGGCCATATACATTAGATGTTTGTGGCCTGCTAAATACATTTTCAGCCAGATCAACCATTACAGAATCTGGAATCAACATATAAGATATACACACACTTGCTTTCATTAAAGAACAGAAATCTGGAAGCTGTATACAAAAAATAGACAGGGCAATTGACTAATCACCAGCATTGCCTGTGGTCTCTCTGTAGCTGATCTTGACTTGTAATAAAAACATATATTCTAAAGCTTTCCTCCAACCACTCTATATATTATTTCATATATGCTGTGATTCTGTACTTGCCAATAGGGATGAGCCTGATGTTCGACTCGGACATCGGGTGTTCGCCTGTTCGCCAAATAGCAAACAATTTGGAGTGTTCGCGTCAAATTCGAAAGCCGCGGAACACCCTTTGAAAGTCTATGGGAGAAATCAAAAGTGCTAATTTTAAAGGCTTATATGCATGGTATTGTCATAAAAAGTGTTTGGGGACCCGGGTCCTACACCCAGGGGACATGTATCAATGTAAAAAAAGTTTTAAAAATGTAATTTTTTTTGGGAGCAGGGATTTTAACCAGCTATGAAGAAGCACTAAGGCATAGTGCGAAACGTCAGCTTTTCTTTTGTTGTGCTGTTTTTTGCTGTGGCATGTATTTTGTGATTTTTAATTAAAGGAGAAGTTTTTTTGGAGTGCGGCTGTCCCAGCTTTTTTCCTTCATCCTAACCTGCATTTTGATTGCACTGCCTGCACCCTTGGCTCGGACCACAGGAATCAGATTACCTGGTTCTCTTTGAGCGGTTACCCACTCTCTCAGGGATTTTAACCAGTTCCCTACCGAGCCATAATAATATGACGTCGGCAGGAACTGTCCGTTCTTCAGAGTGGACGTCATCGGACGTTCTGTTCATCGCGGCCGCTAGGCGATCGCAATGTCCGCCGGGCACCCGTGATTGCCAGCAAACACGGCAGGAGTGTGGATCTGTGTGTGTAAACACACAGATCCACCTCCTGTCAGAGGTGAGGAGACTGATGTGTGTTCCCAGAACAGAGGAACACAGATCGGTCTCCTCCCCTTGTGAGTCCCCCTGCCCCTACAGTTAGAAATCACTCCCAGGGAACATATTAACCCCTTCAGCGCCCCCTAGTGTTAACCCCTTCCCTGCCAGTCACATTTACACAGTAATCAGTGCAGTTTTATAGCACTAATCGCTGTATAAATGTGAATGGTCCCAAAAACGTGTCAAAAGTGTCCGATATGTCCGCCGCAATGTCACGGTCACAAGAAAAATCGCAGATCCCTGCCATTACTAGTAAAAAAAATGCCATAAATCTATCCCCTTTTTTGTAGACGCTATAACTTTTGCGCAAACCAATCAATATACGCTTATTGCGATTTTCTTATTTTACCAAAAATATGTAGAAGAATACGTATCAGTTTAAACTGAGGAAATTTTTTTTAATTTTTTTTTTAAATGTTGAGATTTATTAAATCAAAAAGTAAAAAATATGGTGTTTTTTCAAAATTGTTGCTTTTCTTTTGTTTATAGAGCAAAAAATAAAAAACGCAGAGATGATCAAATACCACCAAACGAAAGCTCTATTTGTGGGGGGAAAAACATAAAGATTTCATTTGGGTACAGTGTTGCATGACCGCGCAATTGTCATTCAAAGTGCAACAGCGATGAAAACTAAAAATTGGTCTGGGCAGGAAGGGGGTGAAAATGCCCTGTATGGAAGTGGTTAATAATGCTTAAAGTAAAACAATAAAAGTGAAATATTCCTTTAAATTTCGTACCTTGGGGGTGTCTATAGTATGCCTGTAAAGTAGCGCATTTTTCCCGTGTTTAGAACAGTCCCTTCACAAAATGACATTTCTAAAGGGAAAAAAGTCATTTAAAACTACTTGCGGCTATAATGAATTGTCGGGTCCCGGCAATGCAGATAAAAATCATTGAAAAAACCGGCATGGGAGTCCCCCCAAATTCCATACCAGGCCCTTCAAGTTTGGTATCGATTTTAAGGGGAACCAAGCACTGCCACGTCCTTAACAAAGGATGAGTCATCAGCTGTCAGCGGGAAAGCTGAATGAAACAAATTGCCAAACCAGGGCGATACCCAAACCCCCATACCCTTTTTATGGCCAATAACTTGCATATAAGCCTTGGGGACTTTGGATTTTTCATGTTCAGGTCCCATAGACTTTAAAAGAATTTGCTTGAGTCCAAACTGTTTCTCTGGAAGTTCTGGTGCAAATCCTAACCAATCACTATTGGCAGGTGGAGAGAGCCGAACAGTCACAGGGATGAGCTCACTGGTCTTCTGCAGCTCCTTCACTATTTAATCACAGTCTGGGGGCTGTACGTTGACCAAACTGTATTGTAAAACTGCAGTAGAGAAAAGTCAGGTCACCAATCAGAAAGATGCTATAATGGTGCCCTGACCCATTCCTAGATACAAATGTAAATCCTGCTCACTCACTTCATTTGTATACATTGGCATCATGACAAATGCTCCTGGGAAATTAATTTGATGTTTCAGCAAGCAGCATAACCACACAGCTTTGGGCTTAGTATACTGTTCCTCGAGGGATAAAACATACATCTTAGGCCGAGTACTCACGACCAAACATGTCCGTTCGAAATGTCCGACGGGCTGTTTCCGGCGTACAAGGCTGTTTTTTCATTTGGCCCGCTGGCTTGTACACACCAGCGGACGATATTTCCCTGCGGACCTGAACGCGTGCACGTAATCCACGTTTGACGTCACTATAAAGGGAAAGGCCAAAGTCAATGGCGACGCCCTCTGTTCCGCTTTTGCTAGTTACGGCTTTGCTCGTGTTAGTGAAGGTTTGGTTAGAGCTGATTCGCGCTTCTCGGTCTCCAGGCTTTAGCAGGTAGTATTTTCTCGTTCAGTGCGTGTGCTTGTGGGTACGTAGTTGGCATTCGGGTACAGGCGTGCAGTTCGTTCTGCTTAGCAGATTCGTACTGTGCGTTCGTATCTGTGTGTCGTGCGTTCTTTGCAGGTACCGCTGGATTTGATTGTGCTTTCTGTTGGAGTGTGTTCTTGACTGACCAGCCGGCCGGTTTGAAGCCATGATGGAGCAGCAGCGTCAATTTTCGCGAGTTGGTGCTGTTTATGGGATGGCTGCTGGATATGTTCATTATTCCAGTACTTTGGCCAGAAACAGGGGGCGGAGGCGTTTCTGGACCAAGAATTGGTTGCGCCAGCGTGACCAGTTCTCACATATGCCTCTGCTTAGGGAACTCCAGGAGAATAATCCTAATGACTATAGGAATTTTCTCCGCATGACGGACCCCGTATTCAACAGTCTGCTGGAACTTCTGTCCCCCTATATCACGAGGCAGGACACTGTGATGCGCCAAGCCATCACGGCCGAGCAGAGGCTTATTGCCACGTTGCGGTACCTGGCGACTGGGAGGAGCCTGCAGGACCTCAAGTTCTCGACAGGCATCTCTCCGCAGGCGCTTGGGGTCATCATACCGGACACGTGTGCTGCCATCATTAAAGTTATGCACGAGGAGTATATGAAGGTAAGTTTCCTCATTTTAACCTCACAATGTGTCTTTAATAATGTGGCAAACTAACTTTTTATTTTATTTCCCAGATATGCTGTGTGTTTAACTAACGTTCCCTTTTCTCCCTATGCATGTTGATATCAGCTTTTACATGTTCTTTTTATTTTGGCCTACCTGCATATTTTGATCTTACCCAATATTAACCTGTCCAGCATGCTATCTTCGGGCCAACCCCCACCATGCCACTTTTTTTTTTTTTTTTGGTTTTCAAAAAACAGTTTAAACACCCCCCACCCCCCCTTCAAAGTGTTTTTGTCCCCATCAGAGGGCTGTGGAGTCTCTTATTAATTAAGTGGGCCTATATATTTGTGCCCCGAAATTCTCCCTTCATAATTTGAAAATGCTATTTTAAAAATGTAAAGTTGCACAAGGATGCTTGTAGGATTATGTTTGCTATGTTTATGTGCCAAAGTACTAAATCTCTTTTTTTGTTTGTCCCCACAGCTACCCTCCACACCACAGGAATGGCAGTCTGTGGCTTCCCAATTTGCCCAGCGGTGGGATTTTCCAAACTGCGGTGGAGCAATAGATGGGAAACACGTCCGCATTGTGCCCCCACCCCACTCGGGGTCCTTCTATTATAACTACAAGGGTTATCATAGTATTGTGTTGATGGCGGTGGTGTCGGCACAGTATGAGTTTCTATATGTGGACGTGGGGAAGAACGGCCGGATGTCAGATGGGGGAGTGTTCGCACGGACTGATTTCTATGATCGTCTCCAAACTGGTGGTCTGGCATTGCCACCAGATGAAGATAATGTGGAAGGACTTCCGTTTGTGTTCCTAGCGGACGAGGCTTTCGGCCTTGGACCTCACCTAATGCGGCCTTTTCCCCAGAGGACCCTCACCTCAGAGAGGAGTGTGTTCAATTTTCGGTTGTCCAGGGCTCGGAGGGTAGTCGAGAATGCCTTTGGGATCCTCAGCAACCGGTTCCGCCTGTTCCTGACATCGATACATTTGGCGGAATATAAATTGAACACCATTATATTTGCCTGCTGCATTTTGCACAATTTTCTACGCAGGCACTCCCAGACGTACCTAGCCTCCATGGGCTCTGAGGCAGGACTACCCTCAGAGAACATTCCTGGCCTGGACACTGGTCGCGCTGGCTTGGCCCCCCAATCTGCTCGTGAGGTACGCGACAAATATGTTGAGTACTTCATGGGTCGGGGGGCCATTGCTATGCCAGATCATATTTCTTTCTAATTCGGCCCCCAAAGAAAGGAATATTCTCACAACTAATAAATAATTAGACCATTGGACTTTATACAGTTGTTTGTCATTACTGCTTTTTCTCTATTTTTCTGTCTTCCAGGTTATCTCCAAAAATAGTGCACTTCTAGTGCCAGATTTACTTACTCAGATGTATTAACTAACCACATTTGCACATTATTCACTCATCTACTAACTGGGTATTCAGTCTAGAAATAAGAAGCCACTAATTTTTGTGCTTTTGATGTCACATTTTTATTTTATTTTTTTAGACATTTTTTAACAAGAAATGTGTATTTTTAGGCAGAAAAAATTTCCTGCAAATTTTTATAACAAAATATTGGCTTTGAATTATTTAGTTTTTTGTCTTTATTGACAGTGATTAGCAATAATACTGATCGAAACACAATGTAAGAATAATTTCACTGAAACTATACGCAAGAATTTTTGGGCTTGTCTCCTATATATCTATCTCTAGAGATATATATATATATATATATATATATATATATATATATCTATATATATATATATATATATATATATATATACACACACACTTCTAAACATAATTTTTTTAGACTTTGGTTCAAAATTAAAGTTCTTATTTAGTTTGGTTTTCAATAACCAAGACTAATTTATGTTAAAATTTTTGGGGTTATTTTTTATTTTCTAATTTTTTTTGGGGTATTTGTTTCGAAGACATTTATTTACATTTATAAATTTTTGTGTATTGTTTTTATACAAAACATTTTTTGGCTTTGTATTTGTTTGTGTCTAATTTTTTCAACAAGATTTTAAGACAACACAAATTTTTGTATTATTTTTAGAAAAATTAGTTAACTTCTTTCTTTAGGTGAGATTTCTTGTTCGTTTTGTGATCTGAAACTGGAAACATTTACAAACCAAAAAAGATCAACACCAAACAAAAATTAAAAAAAAAAACAGCAGTCAGTCATATGGATGGTGTGCTTTCACACTGGAACACGCCAAAATTTCTAAATGCACACATTCAGTGAAAACTCGCCAAATGTCATTGGTTAAACAGACAAATGGCCACATGTGCTATCTGACATCATGGGTGATCAATGTCTGTGTTTTGTGGGAGCAAACCCTTCCTCTCAACTACTTGAGGATCGAGGAGGGGTTTGTACCCACAAAGCACAGACAATAGATAGTCTGTGATGGCAGATAGCACATATTGGCACACTGTGTGTGCATTTAGAAATTTTGGCGTATTAGAAAGTACAAAAATTAAAAAGGGTTTTGTGGGCGGGGGATGGGCGGGGGATGGGCTTCTGTGGTTCAGTCTTTGACACGGCCCATCATGTCAATGATATTTTTGTAATTTTGTTCGATGACTAGCATCCTTTGTCGCATGTTCTCCATTTCCGTGCTACACTCTGAAATGACATTTCGCACATTCTGCTCCATGACTAGCATCCTTTCCCGCATAATGTCCATTTCCGTGCTGCACTCCATTAGTTGCTGTACAATTATAGAAGCACTTGCACGTGAAAAATGTGCTACACCATCTTCATCCCCTAAAAAGAAACAAATTGGCATTCAAAATATGTAAATAATTTCCAGCCTATCTGCATATGTTTGGCCCTATTAATATAGGGGTGACACTGACCTGATGGCCTGATAATTTCCACATCCCCAATTTCTTCATCTTCTATCACTCCTCCTTCTTCCACCACCTCCCCATCATCTTCTATCACTCCTCCTTCTTCCACCACCTCCCCATCATCTTCGACTCCTCCTTCATCCATCAATCCACCTTCTTGCAATTCGCCAAATTGTTCTTCCGCCACTTGCCCTTCATCTGATATAAATTCTAAGTCCAAAATAACTTCTTCCTCCTCTCTTCCTTCCTCCTTTCTTCCTTCCTCTTCTCCTTCCACATCCTCTTCTCCTTCCACATCCTCTTCTCCTTCCACATCCTCTTCTCCTTCCACATCCTCTTCTCCTTCCACATCCTCCTCTCTTCCTTCCCCAGCCTCCTCCTGCTCAACATGTGGAGGTGTTTGATTTTCCGGGTGTCTGGCCCTCTCTGCCTCCTCCAATTGCTGGCTTCTTCTTTCCCCTATAAGAAATAATAAAAAACAAAAGGGATACTCATCAGCACACAGATATTGGATATCATAAATCGCACACATTGCATAGACGATACATTTATGATGATTTTTGGTTGTTTATTCTTTCAGCAATCCTCCATTTTTGGCGTAGTTCTAGGCCAAGCTCTGATCCTGCCCCTTTTTTGCAAAGAAGTGACACAAATGGATGTCCCCCCAAAACATTAATTCTCGTCGACCCTCCAAATAAATATACTTTGATTTTTGAGACACAGGTGCTTTGCATTTCCAGATGTTAAAACATCAGCTTTATTTGCATTTTGGAGAATGAATCTTGTTTGCCTGTCACATTCACTCAATTTAATTTCTGTGATTTTGCTATTCAACAATGTTGGAAAACCAAGTTTGGGGCCAGTCAGCCATGTCCAGGTGTGTTGTTCCTGGAGTAACGTCACATTTTTGCAAAACAATGTCATATTACGCGTGTTTACTATTTAACTAAATTTGTTTAAGGTTGTTATTTGACATAAACACAATACAGTATCTACACGTGTTCAAAAGTACAAGCAGGCCAAGGAGGCAGATGTGAAAAAATACATGTCAACACATTATTGCAGACATTCCCCCCCCCCTTAAATAATATGGACTTACTTTTACGCAGAATTTTGAGTATCTTCTTCATGTGATGTGGCTCCCTCAATTTTAAATCGGACCAACGCTTCCGTAGTTGCTCCTTTGACCTGGTGACACCAAACATTCTCCTCATTCTCCTTGCCACCTTGTCCATTATGTGTGACTTTCTACGGTTTGGTGTTTTGTAGGGCCCACATTCACCATCATAATCCTTCCTCCTCATGATGTAAACCAACTCCACCATTTCTTCGAACGCCATATTAGTGGCTTTATATCTTTTAGGCCTGGATCGGGACGGTCCTGCCTCTGTCCCTTCACTTGCGCCATGAGAGCTCCGTGCCCGCTCGTGTGACATCGCCATCTTTCCTTCCCACAGAGATTAGGGGCGTGGAAACGAGGAAATGTCCCGTCAGGGGCGGAGATGAGGGCGGGGATTCTTGCATATGCGGAGTGTCGCGAATGCCAACAACGTATTGACGTAGGTTACGCGGAGAATATTCGCGCGATTCCAGAACCTACACAGTTAACGCCATATGCAATGGCAAAGGTGACGAGGGCGGCGTTTCATACATACGCGGAGTGGATAAAAGGCGCTTGACGTGATTACGTAGGTTACGTGTTAATTCAGCGAGCGGAAGAAACGAGGATTTTGAGAGAGGCAGGTAAGAAATTTAAACATGGGATCAGCAGCGGGCTCTTAAAATGTAGAGCAATGGGATGGGGGTTTGGTCTGTTGGTTGCACAGTTTTATTAAGCTATTATGTCTCTTGGATACCAGAATGTGATTTTCGTACTCAAATGCTTTTGTAGACATCACAAAATAGAGAGGTCCAAAATGCTGTGACTCATTATCAATTATGTAGGGTGTATTCAGATCAGGCCAAGTATTGTTCTGTGTTGGTTGGACAGAGGTCATTAGGAAGTTACTTTCATGTAATCAATGCTGAGGGGCAGGATATCTATACATGCAATAGTGCCTTGATGAATGCTGTCATTTGTAATAATTGTGTATGGTTGTAGATTTCTATTATTTCCTGCAATGTAACCAAAGGGGCGGCATGTATAAAAAAAATGTTAGCTAAAACCAACCAATGGGGCAGAGCTGGCCAGCATTTTCTAAACAAGAGACACTGTGTTTGTATTTCTATATAGGTACTACTTTTTAAACAACATATTCTATCAATGTAAATGCTGAGGCTTTTTTTAATAGTGTTTTTGGTTTCTTTTTATTTTTTCAATCTAGAAAAAAAAAGAGTAAATCCTAATTTCCCAATGGATCTCCTGCAGAGCCAAGAGATTATCCAGCACTTGCTGGATAAATTTAGGGAAATGCCCATCCTGTGGGATTCAAAGCAGGACCATTACCACAATAAGGACGTACGAGCGGCAGCACTTGAACAGCTAGCAGCATACATGAGGACATGGGTGCCAGAATGCAGTGCCAACATGGTGAAGGATAAACTTGCCAACCTCAGGGGCACATATAGGAGAGCGTACAAAGCTCACCAAAAGCAGCTAAGATCTGGAGCAGCAGCAAGACCACCAAAGGAACCCAAGCTGTGGTATTACAACCAGATGTCATTTTTGCGGGATCAACTGGAAGGCAGGCCATCAATGTCAAGTCTGAATCCCAACCTTTCCTCCACGCTACCTCCCAGCGGGACTTCCCCAGATCACCACAGCCCTGCAGAGTCAGATGAAGAGGGCCTGGCTGACAGAGAGGCAGATCTGCGCCTCTACGATGATGAGGTATAGTAGTTTCATAACTATTTATGTAATAATCTTAATTATTGTTTGATTCTTGACTTGATATTGGTTAATAAAATACAAGCTGGGAAGTAAAAATCTAAAATCCTGGGCAAACAAATAGGTGTCAGGGATGACAACTGCAGGGGTCAGAGGGTGAGTCTGTTTTCAAGTTTAAATTCAAGGCAAAAACTAAGATTCAAGCATGAAAATGTGAGTGAGTATATTCCTAAATATATTACAACATGTCCCTTTTTTTTACACAGGAAGAAGAGACCAGCCAGGAGGTGGCAGATCCTCTCCTCACTGTCAGCCAGGACGAAGGGGTCAGTGGCAGCCAGGAGGAGGCCGGGCCCAGTGGCGTTCAGCAGCTCCCCAGGACAAGCACCACCAGCCAGGCTCCTCCCCTTTATATTAGGCCACCAGGCCGTAAGAAGAAATTGGGGGCAGTGGAGGAAGCCAGCCTCCAAATGATTAAGGAGGCGAGTGCCATCATGAGGGCCCCCCTCAACCCCACTGAGGCCTACAGTGCCTCCGTGGCACATGACCTCAATAAAGGCACGGAGGAGCAGAGGCAATTGGCCAAGGGCATCATCAACCAGGCCCTTTGGTGGATGCAGAGGGAGATGCTGACCCCAGACACTGGGCTATGTGACCCGGCCCGGCTTGCTGAACACCATTCTCCTGCTGCCACATCATCCCCACCTGCAAGGGCCCAGGGAAGACCCGCTGGAAGGCAGCCTGGAAGGAAGGTTGCAAGGAAGAGGAGACGTTGATGCCCTGCCTTCCATTTGATCCCCCACAAATGGCATCTTGTTTGGACTACCACAGCTTGGGTTCCTTTGGTTATGTGCTGCTGCTTCAGATTTTATTTTGTGTGCTTCCTGAGGTTGGCTAGTTTATCCTTCACCATGTTTCAAATGCAAGTTTGCATGTATGTTGCTAGCTGTTCAAGTGCTGCCATTCTGTTTTTGATCCTTTTTATAATTTGCTCAAATAAAAGCCTTTTTGTTGATTTGAAAAACGTGCCTATTGTTTGTAATACTGTGGGTATTATTTTAGGCATCAAACATTACAAACAAATAAAATGTTTAATCTAAAATATTCACTAACTCATGTGGGGGGGGGGGGGGTCATTTGGTGTGCCAACATGGTAGACAATTTAAACAACCTTCAAAAAAATCCTGTTAAATATACAAACAAAAGCTAAATCAAAACTATTTCCTATTAAAATATTCTAAATGGTGACATAACTATAAACACCTAAAGAAAGTGGGAAAGATAACCATTAAACATTAAAAGCAAAACATTTGAAATGTGGAGGACCACTAAAAATATGATACGTCGGGCCAATAAAAGTTTGCAAAAATCTTACTACATCACAGCTAACAAATGTCACTTTTCAGTATGGAACAACTCAGTTGAAATAACATGAGCTAAATAACTGATTAGTTATAGCAAGAGAAGAATGAATAAAACGACGGCATCAAGCGTTGGTTATTGTGTGTTTTGCTTCAGTGTTCTATTGCTAGAATTAATCTTTCTATTGACGAATGTGCCATATCCCAAACAAACGTGAGTTTTACCTGAACGATCGCTCCCGTGGCCTCATTTAGTCTGAGCATGCGCGGGGTTTTTGTACGTTGGTTTTGTGTACTCACCACCAAACATGTACGTTCGGACAGGATTTGAGCGGACGGTTTTAAAACAAGTTTGGAAATAAATGTCTGCTGAAAAACGGCCCGGCGGGCAAATGTACGGTGAAATTCTGTACGCTCGTAACTACACACGACCAAACATGTATGCTGAAACTGGTCCGCGGGCCAGTTTCAGCAAACATGTTTGGTCGTGAGTATGGGGCCTTAGTGTTTATGATGCTCGAATAGACAGATTATTGCCATTTTGCAGAGGTGCCCTAAGATGTTTTGTAACTTTGGACCCTCCAGCACCTAGTAAGCACCAGCACTAAACAACTACACCACTATCATCAGATTAAGCAGCGTATGGCTTACACTTTGCACAATATATGTATGTCACTTTAAATGCTCAGTTATTTTAGTGGGAACTGTATATGCTTACATGACCTGTGTGTTCACGTGAGCTTAGAACAAATAATAATAGTGGTAACATTTGTCTATGCTTACTGTTTTAGAAGCAGATACCTCAAAACCTATGTTTTGGTGTGTTTGCTGTAGCTTTTACATATTGATCATTATTATATCATAAACTATACTGCACAATACTGACGTTATTACAGTTATATTGAAAATAGAGATTAAAACTGCTAATGAACTTGGAAAATTTTATGATTATGAGGCACAGGGATGGTAGGGGTTGATTTACTAAAGGCAAATAGGCTGTTCACTTTGCAAGGGAATTTTCCCCAGAACTTATTGAATGTGATAAATATTCACTTTGCTAAGAATACCGAATCATGTGCAAAGGACATAAAAAAATATGTGTTTTGCTTGCATATGTTTAGATTAGGGAAGTCAGCAGAACCTCACCTGGATAGGATGAGTCCTCTGTTCTTTGCCTCAACCTTCTCAAGAACCTGAGCCCCTCTGACACACCAGGTTGAGTCTACAAACATACAATATTATAGGAATCCACTGAAAGCAATAATTGGTATTTAATAGTAGTGCTATATCATTGGAATCAGGCACCAAACCAGTTAGTAAAGTCAAACTTAATATATTGTCATCCAATATGGTTGGTAACTAGGCAAGCATAACATGGATTAACAATGGTAATAACACAATCTATCATACAACGTGATTAACAGGAAGAACTAGGCCTAAGATGACATTTGGCATCCAGATCAGCATAAACAGTAGCAAGGTTACCTCAAGTGCAGCAGTGAACAGTAGTAAAGTTTAATCTACCAAGTGCTGGAACTATACTACCAGAGTACATTTATGGCAGCAATGCTCGGCCTAGACTGACTGGGTATGCACTGTGCAAAAGAAAATAAATATTGTAGTGGAGAGGACAGGGGAACAAAGGGGGCTTGCAGAATAATAATTATGGGAGCGTAGTTCTTTGAGATGTTCTTCTGCTAGCTATCGTTGGTGCTCTTTAAGAGCTTTGGTGCACTTACCGATAATCCCAGTTAACCTGCATGCAGTACAGGTACACTATAGATACAGTATAGTCTCAGCACAGGTGCAAGTTAGATGGGGTTCAGATGTGGTAAAGATGTAGACCAGCACCTGGATACAACTAAGCTATGAGCATAGGCCCAGAGACCAACAGCAAAGGACAAGTTTTTTTAAGCCCAACTCCAGTCAAAACTGTTTTAGGTGTAGACAGAGTGGGGAAGGAACAACATGGCTATTATGGCCCATATTCTCTCTAAATGTCCGCGGGCGGCGTGTAAGGCATTTACACTCCGCCGCCCCAAACTACAGGAGCAAGTTCTGTATTCCCCAAACACTTGCTCCGTAGTTTGGGGCGGCGGAGTGTAAATGGCCCGGCGTAGCCACGCGTATCTTCAAGGGGGCGGCTTCTATTCAAATTAAGTGCGCCCCCGATTCTAAGTAACTGCGCATGCGCCGGGCTTAAAAAAGCCCAGTGCGCATGCTCCAGTTCTCGGCGGAAAACGTCAATGACGCCGACGTGTGCGTCATTGACGTAAAGTCGTATTCAAGAACGACTTAGGGAAACAACGTAGCCGACGGAAAAACACGACGCGGACCCGACGTAAATGCCATCTAGCGGCGGGCGGCGTAATTACATTAAAGATCCGACAGTGTAAGTGACTTACACATGGCGGATCTTAAAGCGGGGGTTCACCCTTAGAGGGCACTTTTTCCCCTTAGATTCCTGCTTGTTTTCTCTAGGGGAATCAGCTATTTGTTTTAAAATATGTGCAGTACTTACCCGTTTACGAGATGCATCCTCTCCGTCGCTTCCGGGTATGGGCTGCGGGAATGGGCGTTCCTTCTTGATTGACAGTCTTCCGAGAGGCTTCCGACGGTCGCATCCATCGTGTCACGATTTTCCGAAAGAAGCCGAACGTCGGTGCGCAGGCGCAGTATAGAGCCGCACCGACGTTCGGCTTCTTTTGGCTACGAGTGACGCGATGGATGCGACCGTCGGAAGCCTCTCGGAAGACTGTCAATCAAGAAGGAACGCCCGCTCCCGAAGACCCATACCCGGAAGCGACGGAAGAAGATGCAGCTCGAAAACGGGTAAGTACTGCTCATATTTTAATACAAATAGCCGATTCCCCTAGACCGAACGAGCAGGAATCTATGGGGAGAAAAAATAAAATTTAATACATGGGTGAACTCCCGCTTTAAGTGTATCTATGCGAAAATGATTCTAAGAATCAGTCGCATAGATACACGGGCCAAAAAAGAGAGTGGAGATACTCCATCGTAACTTCTCTCAGAATATGGCCCTATGTCTTTATTTGAATTCTGCGTCCTAGTTTAAGTGGGTTCTGCTCACTTCCTGTTAAGAAACTTGTTTCTAGTAGGAACAAGGAAAATTAGGTAGTAATTTAGGAAAGAGTTAAAGCTTCTGCCCATTACTGTCTGTGTCTTGCTGTCCCGGTGATAACTGTTCTCTCATTCCTTGTCCTTTATATCAAATTGGACAGGAAATAAGATGAAACCTCTCCAACGGGGTCACAAACAGCAATAAAAACTTCACAAAAATATTTATTCTTCCCAAGTGTATTTAATATATTAATAGTAAAAAAAAAACAAAAAAAACCCTTAACTGGAGTTTGGGCTTTAATTTGAACACTTTTCAGATGGCTTTGTTCAGTATTGAATTAGGTTTTATGCCTAAACGGAATTCACAGGAGCCAAAAGTACAGACTACATTTTCTGTTGAAATGGTGCTTCCCAAAGTAGAAAGTTGATGCAGTTACAAACTGAGTGCCTTGCATATTTATAACTTAATTTTTGTGTTTGCTTGGAGTTCTCCTTTAACAATTCTATTAGTGGTACCACCATGTGTAACCAAATCGCTTTTTTCGAACTGAGAGGCCCCGATTCAGAAAGATGCGCGTATCTTTAGGCGGGCACGAAGTTACGGCGGCGTAGCGTATATGGTCCGGTGTAAGCCCGCCTAATTCAAATGATCCAGGCAGTGGGCGTGTTGTATTGAAATGAGCCGTGACCCCATGCAAATGAGTTGGGGATCGAACGGCGCATGCGCACGCATGCTTAGAGTCATGTCGCAAATACTCCCAAAGATACGTCGGCTCAATGCTTTGTCGACGTGAACGTAACCTACGCCCAGCCCCATTCACGTACGACTTACGCAAACGACGGAAAATACGACGCTGTTCGTTCGTTTCCGACGTCCATACCTTAACATGACTTACCCCTGCTTTATGAGGGGTAAAGTTACGCCGGACCGACGCCTTACATAAACGGCGTATATAGATGCGCCGGACTGAACTACGTTTGTGAATCGGCGTATCTAGGTCATTTGCATATTCAACGCGTAAATCAACGGAAGTGCCCCTAGCGGCTAGCGTAAATATGCACCCAAGATATGACGGCGTACTAAGACTTACGTCGGTCGGCTGAAGACAGATTTCAGCCGTATCTACGTTCAAGAATACCGCGCAGAGATACGACGGCGCATCTTTAAACTTACGTGGCGTATCAATAGATACGCCAGCGTAAAGTCTTTCTGAATCCGGGCCAGAATTTTTATAAATACACAGACCTGTGGCATATGTTCCAATGATGATAAAGTAAGCTATATGAACCAAATTAGATCAATAATTTGTAGGCTTGCTACATTTTTGAATACATTTTTCATGGAACAATAAGAATGATTTAACACCGCTTAGCACTTCTAATTTGATAGATGTAAATTTAAATTACTTGGAATCACAATCTGCAAAAAAATATGGACATGCAGAGTTTGTTAAAATATATCAATTATGACAACTGTGGGACAGTTCCGTGCTCTGTACAGTGAGCAATATTTCTAAATCTTGCGTGACCGATGAAAGTTAATAAGTTCTGCAAAGCTGGAAAGCACTGTGCAAAAAAATAAGCAAAGAAAAATAAAAAAATACAAAACAAGACACATAGGTAATAAAAATAGAGAAGTGTATAAAAAGTCCCCATTTTGAAGGCTTATATGCCAGTTATTGGCCATAAAAAGGGTATGGGGGTCCGGGTACTGCCTTGGGGGACATGTATCAGTGCAGTAGATTGCTTTAAGAAAGGCCTGGATACTTTCCTAAATGTACATAAAATAACTGAGTACTAAGATTTGTAGGTAAAGTTGATCCAGGGTAAATCCTCTCGGGGGATCAGGAAGGAATTTTTCCCCCTGCTGTAGCAAATTGGATCATGCTCTGCTGGGGGTTTTTGTCTTCCTCTGGATCAACTGTGGGTATGGAGTTGGGTGTATAGGATTGTACTGTGTTTTTTTATTTTGTTTTTTTATTTTTTGTGGTTGAACTGGATGGACTTGTGTCTTTTTTCAACCTTACTAACTATACAGGGAGTGCAGAATTATTAGGCAAATGAGTATTTTGACCACACCATTCTCTTTATGCATGTTGTCTTACTCCAAGCTGTATAGGCTCGAAAGCCTACTCCCAATTAAGCATATTAGGTGATGTGCATCTCTGTAATGAGAAGGTGTGTGGTCTAATGACATCAACACCCTATATCAGGTGTGCATAATTATTAGTCAACTTCCTTTCCTTTGGCAAAATGGGTCAAAAGAAGGACTTGACAGGCTCAGAAAAGTCAAAAATAGTGAGATATCTTGCAGAGGGATGCAGCACTCTTAAAATTGCAAAGCTTCTGAAGCGTGATCATCGAACAATCAAGCGTTTCATTCAAAATAGTCAACAGGGTCACAAGAAGCGTGTGGAAAAACCAAGGCGCAAAATAACTGCCCATGAACTGAGAAAAGTCAAGCGTGCAGCTGCCAAGATGCCACTTGCCACCAGTTTGGCCATATTTCAGAGCTGCAACATCACTGGAGTGCACAAAAGCACAAGGTGTGCAATACTCAGAGACATGGCCAAGGTAAGAAAGGCTGAAAGACGACCACCACTGAACAAGACACACAAGCTGAAACGTCAAGACTGGGCCAAGAAATATCTCAAGACTGATTTTTCTAAGGTTTTATGGACTGATGAAATGAGAGTGAGTCTTGATGGGCCAGATGGATGGGCCCGTGGCTGGATTGGTAAAGGGCAGAGAGCTCCAGTCCGACTCAGACGCCAGCAAGGTGGAGGTGGAGTACTGGTTTGGGCTGGTATCATCAAAGATGAGCTTGTGGGGCCTTTTCGGGTTGAGGATGGAGTCAAGCTCAACTCCCAGTCCTACTGCCAGTTTCTGGAAGACACCTTCTTCAAGCAGTGGTACAGGAAGAAGTCTGCATCCTTCAAGAAAAACATGATTTTCATGCAGGACAATGCTCCATCACACGTGTCCAAGTACTCCACAGTGTGGCTGGCAAGAAAGGGTATAAAAGAAGAAAAACTAATGACATGGCCTCCTTGTTCACCTGATCTGAACCCCATTGAGAACCTGTGGTCCATCATCAAATGCGAGATTTACAAGGAGGGAAAACAGTACACCTCTCTGAACAGTGTCTGGGAGGCTGCGGTTGCTGCTGCACGCAATGTTGATGGTGAACAGATCAAAACACTGACAGAATCCATGGATGGCAGGCTTTTGAGTGTCCTTGCAAAGAAAGGTGGCTATATTGGTCACTGATTTGTTTTTGTTTTGTTTTTGAATGTCAGAAATTTATATTTGTGAATGTTGAGATGTTATATTGGTTTCACTGGTAAAAATAAATAATTGAAATGGGTATATATTTTTTTTTTGTTAAGTTGCCTAATAGTTATGCACAGTAATAGTCACCTGCACACACAGATATCCCCCTAAAATAGCTAAAACTAAAAACAAACTAAAAACTACTTCCAAAAATATTCAGCTTTGACATTAATGAGTTTTTTGGGTTCATTGAGAACATGGTTGTTGTTCAATAATAAAATTAATCCTCAAAAATACAACTTGCCTAATAATTATGCACTCCCTGTATAACTATATAACTATAATTAAAAAAAAAAAAAAACAATAGTTTTTAAAGGAGCAGTGATTTTTAATGATGCTTAAAGTGAAACAATAAAAATGAAATATTCCTTTAAATATAGTGCCCGGGGGGTCCCCTTAGTCTGCCTGTAAAGTGGCACATCTGTAGCATGTATTGAACATGTTGAGGGAAAAATTAAATTTCCTAAAGAAATGCATTTAAATGTACTTTGCAGCTGCAAGTTATTGCCAACACCCGGCAATATAATAAATGTATTTATTTTTAAATGGCGTGGGATCCCCCCCAAAATCCATATCAGACCCTTTTCTGAGAACGCAGCGTGGCAGGCCAGGAAAGCAGGAAAGGGGGGTGATTAACTTTGGGGGGGCACTGGTGCATGTTGGGTCAGTGATGTCACAAGAGGGCGGTACCACCAGGTGACATCGCTAGGTGGCTTCACCCCTTACCTATATAAGAATTGTCAAATGGTGGAGCCTGCAGTAGACAGTCAGCCTTTATTGACAGTAGAGCATTTTTTTCTTTTTCCGGGTCTGGTGGTGGTGGCAGGCGTCATATCTACATCGGGGGACATTGTTTTTTTCCTTTTTTTTAATAAAGAAACAGTCTGGTACTGTTGGCTGGTACTGTTGCCCAAATTCAGCACCTGCAATGGCCATGCTGGCTAAGGGCGCCTTCTACTGTCCTCCTACAACAGGACCAGATTAGTATACGCACACACCTGTAACAAGAAATAACTCTGCCATTTTAGGTCACTCACATTTTCCTGGGCTGAGGACCCTCCAGAAATAAGGAATGTCTACACGTATAGCCTTTTAATGTTCTTAACGGTAACAGAAGCATAACAAGAAAAAACAAAAAGGAGGGGTCCTTTGCCAAAATCCACACCAGATCCTTAACACAGTATGTAGCCTGGCTAATCAGGAAAGGAAGTGTTGGGGGGAGTGCATTCAGAGTTAGCCCCCCTCCTAACTCATACCACGTCAAATGCCCTTTGTATATAGATGGTACCTTGCCATGGAGTATCCCCTTAGCAGAGCCCCTTATCCTCTTTGATTACATTTGGCTATTGGACCAGGAGCTATTATTCACAGGGAGGAGTCCATTAAGAGCGGTCATAATGATGGGTCGGTGTGTTTTGTTTCATCGGGTCATTGGAATCGTTGCTCATTGCGATCGACATAGATCTGGAACTTTGGATGAAGTGATTGATGATGGATTTACACTGTGGAACATATTTATTTATATATCTAATAATTTTTAATATAAGATTTTTTCAGTAGGCCATGGATGTGTTTTTTTGGGAGGTAAGGGATAAAAAATGGGGCCCCAGGTACAGCCCATAACTTTGTGAAAAAGTTTTTTATTATTAAAAAGAATGTCCCACAGTGTAAATCCATCATCAATCACATCATCCAGCAATGTAGATCTATGTCAATCACAATGAGCAATGATACCGGTGACCTACTGAAACAAAACACACTGACCCATTAACATGCCCACTCCTGGTGGACTCCTTGCTGTAAATGGCAGATTTGGGCCCAACAGATAAATATAAAGGGGCACAGTATTCCCTTGGCAAGGTACACTCCCCATGCTGAGGTCACATGGCCTGGTATGGTGCAACAGGGGGTGAGTGTGCATACTTGCTGTACCCCCTTTGCTGACCAGTTAATATGCATGCTCAGATAAGGGGCTGGTATGGAATTTGGGGAGATCACCCTACATCTTGGCACCCCACCTTGTTTTTTTAGTGGGATTGCCTATAAAATCCCTCATCAAGCATAAGGCTCTAATATGTATTTTTTGGGAGGAACCACATAGCTTTTATTTGTGGGATCCCTTTTTACAATTCATAGATCACCCTCTAGGTTAATGGCCATGAAGGGGAGTTCCAGACACTTTGGGCCAGATCCACAGCCCCGCAGCGCAACGTAACTTAACAGATTTAAGTTACACTGCCGCAAATTTCCTAAGTTAGGTATCGATCCACAACACACTTACCTGGAAATTTGCGGCGGTGTAACTCAAATCCGTCCGGCGCAAGGCGTTCCTAATCTAATGGGGCGAGTCCCATTTAAATTAGGCGCGCTCCCACGCCGGACGTACTGCGCATGCTTGTGACGCAAATTTCCCGACGTGCTTTGCGCGACGTGACGTCATTTTTTGATCGGCGCGTAGCGTATTTCCGTACGGCTTACGCAATCGACGTAAAATTTAAAAATTAGACGCGGGAAGGACGGCCATACTTTACACAGCAGTACGCCTGCTGTGTAAAAGTAGGGCTGCTTTACAAAAGTGTAACTAAGCAATGAGAAACTAACGTAGCGGCGATGTAGCGAACGCGAAAAAGCTTTGAGGATCGACGTAACTCCTCATTAGCATACCCGACACGTAATTTCGACGATGAATGCCCCCAGCGGCGGTCGCGGTACTGCATCATAAGATCCGGCAGTGTAAAACTATTACACCTGCCGGATCTTCTGTCTATCTCTTGGAAACTGATTCTGTGGATCAGTTCCAAAGATAGAAACAGGGATACGCAGGCGGAACAGCAGATCCGCCTGCGTATCTCTTTTGAGGATCTGGCCCTTTGTTTATAAGGAAACAAATTGGAAAATATTACTTACTGTAGAAGAGCCCACAATTTAAATGATATATTTTGTCTTTTAAATGTCCCACAGATGCACCACAGATGCCCCACAGATGCACCACTTCACAGGTAAACTTAAAACATCCACTAGGCATGTTATTTAAAAGAATTGTGCATTTTTTATTATTATAAGCCTTATTAAAGAGCTGCTCCCTGTGAAACAGTATTTAAGAGAAAAATTGCATTGCTACATTTGCCCCCTTGCAGTTTCCAGCTCCCTATGCCCTCTGCGTAACAATTCCTTGCCTATTATCCTTGAATATGGAGAAAAATGATTTTTAAGATCCAGTTCCCATTGACTTTAATGGGGTTCACATTAAAGTTTGCAATTTACAGATTTTTGGCCTTGTTCCCCAAACCTGCCATTGAATGGGGCCCAAGCAGACTTAGCCATAACTACTTTTGGGTAACATGTCCAAGAATCTTTGATTAGAGCTTTCATAGTTATCTAGTGTATAAGATATTTGATAAACAAAACCTGCAGTCCGGTGCGAGAAGAGTTGGTTTTGATGTGAGAATCTTTAGCCATAAAGAGATTTAAGATCTATGGCTTAAGGGAAGTGCTTGCAAGAACGGAGTTGGAAGTGCAGAGGATGACCGTAAATCTCACTGATAGTAAGATGATTAGATGTTCATTTATTACAGGTAAATCTCACACCGAGGATGCAGAAATGACACATGCAAAGACTTCAAATTAGCCACTTATTAGCAATATTAATTGCTGACATATTATGATACAAACTCTCTGGCATTTTTCAATAACAACATTTCTATTCAAATGCATCTCTTCTCCAGATATACTCGGGACTGGCATTATAATGTAAAAACCTGCATAGTGTAGTACAGTATGTTGATGTTCAGATAATTACAATCTAAATATTTACATAATATTGCATCTTAAATAAACCATAAATATGCAATATCAACAAGGCTCATCAGATGTAAATGACCCCCCTTCATTTGGAATAATCAAGTCAATAATGTTCTCCAACATTGGGCTAGAAATCTATACAGTGTCTGTAAAAATGGATGCTCATCAGAATTACATGACTCAAAATAATATGCAATGTATCACAGTAACCCACACAAGAACTCTCAGATCCACACCTCCCCTCCTGTGGCCAGAATCTGGGTCCACCTGGGCTTTAACCACTTCGGTTTTGTGATAAAATGCATTGGGCAGAGTCTGGAGCAATCATAGAGAGAAGAGGCATGCTGGGGTCTAGATGAGCTTAGAGACGATGTGAGAAACAAAGCCTTTACAGCATTAGCACGGCCACTTTTCTTCGAACATCATACTTGTGGTTTGAATTTGTCATATGTAGCGTGATTTTATGGTCTTAATTTATTAAAACATTATGGCAGTGAGCACTAGACATGTGCAGACTGGAAAATTTAGTTTTGTTTTTTCGTTTTCGTTTGGAAAATACATTTATTTAGTTACTCCCGAAAATCGTTTTGATTCATTTCGTTTTTCGTTGGGGAATAGCTTTCGTCCGAAAATCCAATAATACTTGGTTTCTGTCGAATGGTCAAACGATTATTCGACGGAACGTTGAATCTTTACGTCGAATCGTATATTTCCGTTCGAATATTCCACCTACAAGAATTCTAATGTTGTATGACTAGTAATAATGACGAATCTATTCTCTATAATGTCGAATCTATTTTCTCGGTTTTCGTTTCTTGCACTTTCGTTATCGTTTGTTAAAACGATAACGGAAAAAAAAGATTTTCGGACGAAAATGCATTCTAACGAAAACGAATGCACATGTCTAGTGAGCACTATGTCTCCTCTCTGTCTCCTTTTAGCCCTTGTTGGTGATATTCATCCTATGTACCTGAGCCTGCCGACCAGATTGAGCTGCTAAGTTGATCTCACTGAAATATTTCTGGCGACAATTTCCTTGTGATTGCTCACAATCACACTGTGGTACCACTACCTACCTGTGATTTGATTTGAATGTGCATATATGACCTTTTTTGGAGAGAAGGGTCATATACTCAAGGTGAGAAAGTGTCAAGGGGAAAGGGGAAGGTTTTCCCAAGAATGCACAGCGTTTTATTTGTTGCTATATTCATCTAGAATTAATTCATGGACTTGCATGGGTTTACTCTTCTTCACCTTTACCAATACACAGATATTATTGGACTTAAAACCTAAATAATTAACTATTTCGCTTCACACATACATTTATTCAGACTTTTATATTTTGCACTAATAATATTAATGTTGTTTAAGATTTTTGTCCCAAGCCCAAACATATAATTTTGTGATTGCATTAGATTTTTGGTTTTACAACTATTTTAAACACCCTGTTTGTATTTGCAATACAATAAGGGGTCAATTCAGTAACGTTTACCGATGCAATATCATGGTCGTAAAGTCCAATTCACAAAAAAGGAGTATGTGGTATTTACCTCAAAAAAAAAAAAATATGGCAGTAAATATTGTAAAAAAGAAATGCGGTAAGCTCTAAAGCCCAATTCTCAAACAGAACATTGAGTAAAAAAAATATGCAATATTTATCACCAGGGTTTTGCTGGCAGTATCACATGCGGTATCACATGCGTCACTGACTGGTGCATGCTGGGTCGGAAACATGCGGTACCACCAGGTGACGTCGCTGGGTGGCCCCGCTCCACAGCTATTTAAGAAATGTCACACGGCGGGGCAGCCAAACTGCGGGAGCATTCATGGCGAGTCAAGTTTGTTTCTTCTCTTTTTACGCTGGTGGCAGCATCATTATTGACGATGGATCTACATCGGGGGACAGGTTTTTTTAATAACGGAATTGTCAAACTTTTTTATTGTCTTTATTCACTTTTATACTTTTCCTGATAAAAGGTTAGAGGTACTATGTACCCCATACTTATTCACATAAGAAAGTGGGATCCAGGGGCCCCTTGATTCTGATAAGCCCCCTTCCCACTGACCCCCACAGCCACAGTCCAGGGTTGTGGGGAAGTGGCCCCTGTCCCCATCAAAGTGGGGCTGAGAGCACCCTCCCCAAGTTGAGGGCTTTTGGCCTGGTATGGTTTGGGGGGAGGTGCTCGCTTATCCCCCCCTTTTCCTGACCTGCAGGGCTGCATGCTTGGATAAGGGTCTGGTATGGACTTGGGGGGGACCCCATGCTGTTTTTTTTCATAATTTTTAATTGCTGGCATGTTTTTTTTTACATTCAACTGTCAGCGGGGAACCTGCAGACAACTGATGAGTCATCTGTTGTTAAGGATGCGGTGGCTGGCTTCCCGGCCTGCTCTTTAGCAACCAGATCAATGCAGTAAATTATCGCATGAAACAATGCGGTAATTATTGCTCAATCGAACAAATACCACATTCGTTATTTAGCTCAAAATTCTTAGTAAAGTGCACTTTCAAAACTGATTTAACACAAGCGTTATTTTACCAAATTTTATTGCCCATTATTTAACTCTTAGTGAATTGACCCCTACGTTTTTTTAGTGCATAACTAGTTTAACTATTACAAAAAAAAAATGAAAAAAATAAGCATACTTTTCTAAATGTGTATTGTTGTAGATTTTGTTCTTTTATCATGTGCATCAAATCAAATGCCTATCTCCTTCCTAGGATGTATATGGGTGAATGCAAGTAATGTGCCTGAAGACATTATACGTGTCTTGTCCAGATGGCTGAATATTCTTTTACTTCATCTTAAGCAAGTTTTAGCAGCTATTTCAGTTGGAAATGGAATAAATGGAAGCAGTGCAAAGAATAGCAAGTGCTGGAATGAAATGGGACATTAGCTGGTACGGTGCACTACGCATAATTTCAAGACCAATAAAAAAGCATATTAAAGTGCTTCCATGTTATTTTTGTTAATGACAAAGTATAATTTTGAACTCCCCTGCAGATAATAAGCGTGCAACAGCAATCTTGTTGTAAGTATTTGTAATTTATATTGACATGAGACCATTAAATGAAAACAGGATGTGGCTCAGTTTCCAGATGACTTCTGTAACAGTTCTTTGTGACCTTAGACAGGTCATAATATCCATCCAAGTCTCAGGCTAACGAGAGAGATCATATTTCTGCTGTGTGCCTGAAAGTCATAATTAATGCTATTTCATAAGATGAATGTATAGGCAGCTTTACATGCTGCATAAAAATAGCTGCTATGTGATAAAAAAAAATTGTGATTATACAATTACATATTAATTGCAGCTTTAAAATGATCCTGTCATTTAGTAAAAATATGTGCATACTGGTAATTCAACCCAAACATTATGAATTAGGGCAGGGGTCAAGTCCTGGGGAAATAGGTGTGGGAACTCCCACCCAAGATTCGATATGAAGGCGGGGGAAGAAACATAGTGGGCAGTATATATATGTATATCTGTGTGTATGACTGTGTGTCCCAAGCGTGTCACAATCCTACGGGGTAAAATGACCGCACCAGCCAAGCAGACACTGGCTGGAAAAAGCGCCCAGAGGCGATTCAGTTCGCATGAGTAGCGCTATACAAGTCATTCATTCATTCATTAGGGTTGGTGTCCCCCCCTCCACCTCCCTCAGTACAGACCCCACCCGAGCCCCCTCCATTAGTACAGAACCCCCAGGACAAGCCACCCCCTCCATTAAGACAGACCCCCCCACAGACCCCCCCCCATTAGTACAGACACCCCCCTCCATTGGTACAGACCATCCCCCACAAATCAGTGTACTATCCTCCTCTGGCTTCACCCCCAGTAATGTCCTCCTGTGTCCTGTGCCTCCTACAGATAACATGGCTGAAATTGCAATTACATTCGGACTAAACTCACACAGGACTTTTTTTTTTGGTTCGCACCAGAATCAGGATTGCATGAGTGTTCACACCTATGCGATCCGATTCATGTCCGAACTGACAGTTCGCAGTAGGGTTGCCACCTCATCCCTTTAAAACAGAACACATATGAATTACACAGGTTCTGAGGCTAATTTAATTTAGATAAGGCTCCACTTGAGTTCAATTACCACCTTAATCAGCCACAGAACCTGTGTAATTCATATGTGTTCTGTTTTAAAGGGATGAGGTGGCAACCCTAGTTCGCAGTGCGATATGCGATCTGAAATGGGGGTGTCATTAACACTGTATTGACACTCCCCAGCAGCTCATATATGGCAGTGTGAACTGCCATGCGAGTTGGGTGTGATGTGGGAACCCGCAGTGGATTCGCAGGGTTCCCGCATCGCACCTGTGTGAACCCGGACAGTATGTGAAAGTGGTGATCTGTGAGTGCAGGGCTACACAAGGCTGAAAAAAAACCTGGGGAGGGGAACATTTAACTGATCCTGACTCTTTATATCTTTTTCCCAGCCAGCAATGCATGTCAACTTCTGGCTGAATAGGACCTGCAGCAGTGTGAACATCCAGCCTGCTGGTTGAATAAGAAAAAATTAATAGCGTGTTCCCAATTCAGTTAAATGTCAGCTTTAATGTCTCCCCACACCAGGGATGGTGGGCGGGGCCTTGGCACAGAGCAAAGCATTCACCAAGTGCCTTACAAACAGACAGACGGCAGCAGAGTGCAGGGATGGTGTCAACAATGGAGGCGCTCAGCTGTAGTACTTACCTTTTTACTTTGATCTGGACAATGACAGGTTCTCTTTACCGACATATCCCTAGGTGCCTGATCCCCCTCAGATCTCCTGTAGGGGGCCCTGGAGCCCACACACTGGACAGATCTTCAGAGAGATAGAATATCTGCAATGAGAGTTCCCACTAATGCATACAGAGAGCTGAGGGGGAAACCAGCCTGACACATCATTCCCCCACCAGCACAGCATGTAGTACACAGGAAGTGATCTCCTCAGCACTGTACATTGTTATTGTGCCATCACTAACATCAGGGCTGCAGACACACAAACCTTGTCAGAAAGCAGCTGACATGCTGGGACCTGTAGTTCCTCCCCTGAGGGAGCCTCCTCTCACCTCACATTCACCTGATGCCTATGCCAGAAAGAACGTAGGGGGAGGGCGGGGCTTAGATACAACTTGCTAGAGGGGAGAGGTCGCTGTGCTCTGTGTAAGAGAGGACTGGGCAAGTGTTATGGGATGTGATAAGGAGTGCACGTGAGCCGGCTCTTTCATTACACTGGTTGTTTGACAGAGGGGGTGGGTCTGAGTAGCAGTCCCGCCCATACCCGACATCACAATTTGGATCTGACATGTGAAGTCTTTAATTGGAGCTGCACAGTGCACTGCACATCCAGCCAGCTTGCTCTCCAATCCCTGGATGTGCTGGATGTTCAAACTGCTGCAGGTCCTATTCAGCCACAATTATGCAGGAAAAGCCTTGCTGCACAGCTACTCAGGAGCGCCCCCTTTATATGGCCCCCATAGGTGCCATACCCTGGATACTCCACTGCCCACAAACCAACCCCCCCCCCCTCCATTAGCACATAAGAACCCCCACAAACCACACCCATCCATTAGCACAGACCACCACCTCACCCCCCACAGTGCAGACAAAGATGCAGAGAGAAAACCAGAATAATCATATCTCCAAACACATACAGAGAGAGGGCTCTTCTATTGGGAAATCACAGAACTAATAGATAAATAGTGGAGTGCCAGAAATTACATCTGATGTAATTATACAGTATAGTAGGTACACTCAGAGTGCTAGCTTGGTGTAAGGGTTGTCAGCTAACTGCTTTAGAAGAGCAATTATACTCACTTCTCAGATGGCACATGTCTCCTACCTTCAGCACTGCAGCCTCCATCAGAGGCATTCAACAGCATTGCATTCGTTCCCCATCATGTGCTGTGGCTTGCTCCTCTAGACTTGGGCAGGAAACTGACATAGAGAGGAGGAGGAGGAGGGAGGGGTGTACTCTGGCGCCTGGGTGAACTGCACCCATACAGGAACGGGCTCGGGAGGATCAGCTGCTCGAGTCCTGCAAAGGGAACGACGTTCCCGCTGTAAAATAAGTGGAGGGACGTCGTTCCCATGCGTTCCCGCAGGACTCGAGCCCTGAATTAGGGGGAGAAAACCCTATTTGACCAAGGATGCAGATTGTTCCTCCTCATGTGTCCCTCATGTTGGTCTGATCTACTGTATATAGTTGTATATAAAATGCACTTTTTTTCTTTTTAAAAGTGTTTCCCAGTGCTAAACCTTTCACCCAATTTCTAAAAGGCTGCATTTGTACTCTTTAAAAGCCAATATAAAGGAATAGGAGTGGTAAAAAAATGCACTTGTGGATTTAATTAACTTTTTTTGGTTAATCGTCCTTTAAGGGTGTGTGGTAGGTGTCCCTCATTCCTATCTCAAAATGTTGGGAGGTATGAGCAAGCCATTATGATCCTTATAGTCTCTGATAAAGCTTGGTGAGGCAGTTTGGTGACCATATACATCAGTGGTTCTCAACCTGGGGGTCGGGACCCCCTTGGGGGTCAAATGATGATTTGCCAGGGGTCACCAAATCCTGGGCTGTTCTTGAAGCCCGCACCACTCTCCCAGACGTTTTGCGGTCTCCACTACAGTTCTCAGACCAGCAGATGACCTTGATCAAGAGTACCTAAGTAGGCTGATCAGAACTCCCCCAGAATTGCCACTCATCCCATCCCCCCACCAAGGAGTAAGAGAAGGAATACAAATAAAGAAAACATGGAAGAGAGAGGAAACGAGGGGAAGGAAGAAGGAAAAAGGGAGAGAAAGAATTAGAGAAAGAACAAGAAAGACAGCTAGAGAGAGGGATGGGGGAAAAAAAAAAGAAATTAGGATAGAGAGATAAAAGGGAAAGAAAAGAGAACAAAGAGAAAGAGTGGCACATCCTAAAATGTACCATATCAGGTTTTAATACTGTACGAGTGGAGGGGACTCAGGGAACGCTAAATTTCCGTGGGTTAGGAGCGTAAATTGCTTGTCTTGCCTTGGGTGCTGACAACCCCCGCTACAAAAATAATGTTACTGTTAGGGGTCCCCACAACTTGGGGGTCGCGGCACTAGAAGGTTAAGAACCACTGATGTAGATGGACCATGCACCAGGGAAAATAGATAGATAGATCGATAGATAGATAGATAGATAGATAGATAGATAGATAGATAGATAGATAGATAGATAGATAGATAGATAGATAGAGATCTCTTTTAACAATGGCTTCTTCTGACCATCTCTTGATGACTGCTATTCCAAGAAACATGTTGAGATTGGATATTACTTGTAAGGCCGACAATACACGGAGCAATTTTCTGTCCTGCAGCCATGGGATTCTGGAAAGTAATTTACTTGATTCCCCCATCCACACAGACAGGGTTGATGCGAGAATCCCTTCTGCTGGGCCATTTTCTTCTCTCGGCGGGGCAAGCCATCTCTGGCCGTGAGAAGAAACTGATTATTGATAGTGGCTATAGCAGCCGCCAGGGCCGGGGAAAAAAGGCAGGAGCAGAAGGGACGGATGCCCTGGACACTACCATTTGCGGACATGAGGGGGGCGCAGGTGAAGTGCCGTCAGTGTGCTTCACTGTACACACTAGCCGGCGCCACTAGCTGTACTGTAGTCATCTGTAACTTACTACTGTAATGTGCCGAGTGCGCTCCTGCACCCGCCTACACAGTTCACACCAGCCATACATGTCAGCACTGCTCCTTCTCTCCCCCTATGAAGGGAATTTGTAGTCCCGTCCCAGCAGCGTGACATCACTCACAGCTGGAGGCGGGATAGGAGGAGAGAAGAGGGCTGCTGCCGAAACTGCGGGAGGAGCCGCCGAGGAGGAACCAGGAGAAGTTCAGTAAGTTCAGTGTGTGTATCACTCCTGTCTGTACTAAGTGTTTCAGCGACAGTACGTGGAGCAGCAGGCAGGGCACGTGAGGTTGGGAAGGGATCAGCTTTCATGTGTCAGTCTACAACTTTCCCTCCCCTGGACATCTGATTCTCTCCCCCCTCTCCAGTCATTTCTATATCTCCTGCTGTCACTTTCACAGTGTCCCGATGACTGTGGGAGATATGCGATGCCCCCCCCCAGCCTCCTGTTATCTCTCCCTGCTCTAGACATCTCAGAGCCTATTCCTCCTCTGTATGGTGACCCCCCTCCTTTCCTGTGCCCTTCTCACTGACCCCCCTCCTTCTACCTGCACAGCAAAACGGAGTGATGTTTTCTCCTGTCTCTGTGCTGCTGAACCTGCCTCTACTCAGCCAACAGGTAATAACAGTGAAGCCTCGTACACACGACCGAGGAACTCAACGGGCGAAACACATCGTTTTCCTCGTCGAGTTCCTTGTTAGGCTGTCGAGGAACTCGACAAGGCAAGTTTCTCCATTCCCATCGAGGAAATAGAGAACTTGCTCTCTTTTTGGCTCGTTGAGTTTCTCTACGAAAAATGTACACACGACCGGTTTCCTCGGCAAAAAAAAAATCCCAGACAGTTTCTTGCTGGTTTTTGCCGAGAAACTCGGTCGTGTGTACGAGGCTTCACACTTTCAGGCTTCATATCACTGCTAATTGTTGTAAAGACAAGACAACTGTTATTTTAGATTCTATTTTTAGTGAGGGCCCATTCACAAGGGGTACAAACATGCATCTCCGATGCAGGGCTGTCATTTATCAGCAGGGGGGTACATAGGTGTTGTGCGTATCCCTGTGTCAGCACCCCATTTATATCTACTGGGACGTGAGGCTGCATGGACTCGGCCTCTGTATCCTAATATGACATGCAGGTACGGGTCCAAATAGAAGTGAATGGGACGCTGGCATCGTGATATGCACACAATGCCCATACATCCCTGTGCTAATAAGACAGGACACACATGTCTGCACCACATGTGAATGGGCCCTAAAGAACTTGTGTACATGGAGGCTTAGTGAGCTCCCCAGGCATACGAAGACAGGAGCTACTAAACCTGGCCATAGATGGATGGAAATTTAACGGGTCCAGCAAGGACCGGACAAGTTTCAATCCTTCTGTAGTCATTCTTGCTAAAGAGACATCAATTTAATGATCAACTTCTCTCAAATCAGCAGGAATGTTCCCCTTTAGATTCACAGCACCGACATCGAAGACTCAGCCAAAGGGATTCCCTCATCCAACTTAGTTGTGTGTATTGGGGGATCCATTAAATTGTTTTCGATCAGATGAAAATAAAAACGATCTATGGCCAGCCTCCAGCTTACCATACATTATACAATCTGATTGTACAATATCTTTTGTATCTACCACCAACTATGTAGTACAAAGGCCTGCCTGATTGGATACTACTTAAATTAATTGTTTAGGTTGTCCATATATTACAAAGTTTACATAAATCTAAAAGAGATTGTACAATCAGATTATATAGAGTATGCTATACCTACAGTATAGTGTTCTTCTGCATGAGTACTAACAGTGACAAATGTTTTCCCTGTTATCTTTATTCTCACCTATGTAGATTTGTTTGCCCAGGAGCTTTGTCTTTGAGTCCATTAAACACCCTGACACATCGTCTAAAGCTGGGTACACACTAGGGTTGCACCAATACCTGTTTTGTACGCCACTAGCGATAATCTCAAGAGAACCGGTAGACCGGTTGTACCCAAGTTGATCGATCAATTTTGTACATTCAGCCTGCTCATTATGGGTTTGAACCGTGTATAGCCGGCCTAATAGATATAAGGATCCTGCCGTTAAATCAACCTGGCAACAACTGTTTAGAAGTGATATAACAATTTTGGGTTGCCTAATACTTTTTTGGTATTGTGGTTAGTTACCCTATTATAAACTTCTTGTGCTCTCCAGTAATTTTGGAATATTATTTCAGCATTCATGTATGAGCACCTTGCAAAAGTTACTGAAAGTTCTACAGTGAAAACCAGAAAAAAGCACCCAGAGTTTTCTATATTCTGGCCCATTACAACAACTCACAATTTCGTTTTGAGATATATAAAGTTCTAGGCACATTTAGCAGCATCTGAAGGCCCCTGGGCACATATATACTACACAAAGATGTGCTACTTTCTACTAGTAATAAAATATAATTGTTTTCTGTTAAGCATAACATATGGGCAATTTGTATTTCCTCAAAATGAAACAATTATATTTGTCTGTAGCCATATACAAACCATTCCAGAAGAGCAATCTTAGTAGTGATGAATATTACAAAACAACTAAACAGAACATTTAGATCTATCAAACAGAAGTGCTAACCTTAGAAGTTAGGTCTGTAGAGAGTTTTTTTTTGGTGCGTTTATTGTTAGCATCAAAATATTGGTTTACAAAATTTGGTTGCAAGGTTTACAACTCCAAAAATCTGAATGAGTTTCACTGTAAGCATCTATGGACACAGTAAGGCTACAAATGGACAAAGTGTGGCTGCAGATGGCACTGATAGATGGCACTGACTGATGGGCACTGATAGGTGGCACCTATGGGCACTGGCACTGACAGGTGGCTGGCACTGATGGGCGGCACTGACAGGTGGCACTGATAGGTGGCACTTATGGGCACTGACAGGTGGCTGGCACTGATAGGTGGGAGTTATGGGCACTGATGGCACTGACAGGTGGCTGGCACTGATGGGGCACTGATAGGTGGCTGGCACTGAAAGGCGGCACTTATGGGCACTGCTGGCACTGACAGGTGGCTGGCACTGATGGGCAGGCACTGAAATGCAGCAATAAATGACACAAGGAAATGCTATGCTGCAGCGCCCATCTTGGTACACCCTGCACTCGGCATCAGCAAGTATCAGCAGACATCTTGTTACACCCAGCCTAAACTACATGGGCTGGGTGTAACAAGATGTCAGCTGCTGGCTTACTGTGGCCAAGTGCAGGGTGTGCCCAGATGACGGCGACCGCTCCACCCACTGAGGCCACCCGCCCACTCTGTCCGATCTGCCTACTGACGCCAGACCCGCCCTTCCCGCCCTCTGAATCGGATATCCGATGAAGCTGACTTTCATCAGTCTTGCCTACACACCATCGGTTAAAAATCCGTTCGTGTCCAACGCGGTGACGTAAAACACTACGACATGCTGAGAAAAATGAAGTTCAATGCTTCTGAGCATGCGTCGACTTGATTCTGAGCGTGCGTGGATTTTTGACCGATGGATTTCCCCACAGGCGATCGTTTTTTTTTATCGTTTTTTTAACCATAAGAAACATTTAAAACAGGTTCTATTTTTTTTTACAGATGGATAAAAAAACGATGGGGCCCACACACGATCAGTTTGTCCGATGAAAACTCTGCATCGGTCCGTTTTCATCAGACGAACCGATCGTGTGTACAGGGCTTTACAGATTTATCAGTTACAGGGATGAGACAAACCATTTAATGCTGGCAGAGGAGCTTACAATGATCTTTTTTTTAGATTATATTTTATATTTTTTTATATTATTTATGTCAAGCCTTTTTCACAAAGGAAAAAAAAAACAGTTTGCTGTAACTGCGTATAATGTGTTAGCTAGAGTTTGGCTTCAACTTGTTACTATTTCTAAATATGCTAGTACATCTGAGGCCGCGTACACACGGTCGGACAAAACCGATGAGAATGGACCGAGGTTCAGTTTAATCGGTCCAAACCGACCGTGTGTATAGCCCATCGGTCTGTTTTCCTTCAGGCCAAAATTTTAAAACATGCTTCAAAATCGAACCGATGGACCGCTGCCCGATTGGGCCAAACCGATGGTTAGTACAGAAAGCATCGGTTCAAAACCTGCGCATGCTCAGAAGTCGACACATGCTTGGAAGCATTGAACTTTGTTTTATTCAGCACGTCGTGTGTTTGACGTCACCGCATTCTGACCCGATCGGTTTTTGGAACGATAGTGTGTACGCACATCAGACCATCAGGCCACTTCAGCGGTGAACCGATGGAAATGGCCCGTCGGACCATTCTCATCGGTTTGGAACGACCGTGTGTACGCAGCCTCACATTCCCCCTCCCCCAGACTGACAATGCTGCTGTGCAAATGTGCCCCCTGTTCTCCTTCATCCAGAGTGGGGGTGCGCTAATATAGAAGGTGTGTCACTGGCTAGATCACCGGGTGAAAATCTTAAATTAAGAAAACAAATTTTGCACCACATTAAATATTTGGTGAGCTGCAATACATTACATTTTTGGTCAGAAATGGACATTTCTAAAAATCTGAATCTCCACTCTTTACTTGCTACAGTACTTCTGCCTTTCTTCTCATGAATACCAATTTGTCTTGTATCCTCTCCCACTTAAAGCCGAAGTATTAAACTGGGTGCTCTTACAAAGGCTTTTTCTTGTTGAAGCACAGTGCTGATAAAAGACACTCAGAAAACTGTCAAATAACAAAGGAGCTGACACATCTCTTCTAAGAAGGAGAGAATATATGCATATGAACAGGGGAACAGCTATCCATGAAGAGTAAGGCCACATTATGGTAACAATTTACAGTTAGTAATACAAACTATAACTAAAAACAAATGATCATTCTTGATTTTTTCCTCATTAACCTTGCTATAACTAATTTAAAACCAAAAGCTAAGCCCCTTATTGGCCAAATACTTGTGCAGAGGGTATTAGAGTCCAACGCTAACACTCCTGTACTGAGAAACACCTGTGCTCAATAGTGGTGAAGAAAATGTATGATCTCAAGCTTTGTTCTTTTAGAAGTTGAATATCATGCAAAAGTGGAATCTCCACTTTTACAAGCCCCCCCCCATCACCACTTTTGGACATTTTTATTTGGGGGGGGGGGTTCTTGGTTGGTTTTGCCTAGGTGATCCAAGCAGAACATTGCCCCACCCATTTTCCCACAGCCTTCTGGGGAACGTCACAGGTCCCAGAAGGCTGTTGGACCATTCCCAAAGAGCAGCATGGCATAATGGGAAGCTGGCTGTGAAGCCACGAGGAGTCACAGTCAGCTTCCCTTAGTAAAAATGCTGGCACCGGGAACCCAAAGACTGATGGAAAACTGGCCTAGCTGAGGACAATGATGGAACCTTGGACAGTTAAGTATCATTTTATTAAAAGTCAGCAGCTACAGCATCTACTTTTTTTTTTTCGAGGGGGGGCTGAAGATTATTTTTAAGGGTCTTTATCCCTATGTAATTAATACAAATGACACTGCATGCCACCCATACAAGGAAAACCATGATCCAGAGGTTTAAAAAGTACTAGTTAAAACCTCAGTGTGCCATTCAATAGTAGAGCATTCTCTGAGTTACCATTGCTATATTGGGAGGCTAGAAGGAACCCAACAGTTACATAACCAGCAGTAAAAGGGACATAGCAGGGTATGCCCGTTAGGGGGCAGGCATCACCCAAAAAAAAACAACACTTTATTACAACACTTTATTGTCAAAAGTATTGGGACATCTGCCTTTACACGCACATGAACTAATGGCATGCCAGTCTTAGTCCATAGGGTTCAATATTGAGTTGGCCCACCCTTTTCAGCTATAATAGCTTAAACTCTTCAGGGAAGGCTGTCCACAAGGTTTAGGAGTGTGTCTATGGGAATTTTTGACAATTCTTCCAGAAGTGCTCTTGTGTGGTCAGACACTAATGTTGGACGAGAAGGCTTGACTCACAGTCTGAGTGAGTGAGTGAGTGAAAAACTTATAGAGCGCAACACATGCGAACTGAATCGCCTCTGGGCGCTGTTTCCATTCCTTCTGTAAGGAAACCCTTTACCTCAGAAGAGATGAGTTTTATTTCTCCTAAAGGCCAAGTGGTCCGACTCCAGACGGATGGTGGTTGGTAGTGCATTCCACAGTCGAGGTCCTTGGACAGCAAATCTCCGATCTCCTTTGGATTTGTATCTTGCCTTGGGTATTTCCAGTAGGTTTTGATTTGTTGATCGCAGAATGCGATTTGGGTTATAAATTTTTATTTTTTCGCATAGATATTGGGGAGCGTTTCCTTGAATACACTTGTGTGTTAGGCAGAGTGCCTTAAAAGTGATTCTGTCTTTCGCTGGTAGCCAGTGAAGTGATCTAAGCGAAAAGGAGATCGACTCCCATAGTTTTTTTCCAGTCACTAATCGAGCGGCCGTATTTTGAACGACTTGCTAATTCATCCCAAAGGTGTTCTTTTGGGTTGAGGTCAGGACCAGGGCAGCTATCACAAATTTTGGGGCCCTTTACACAGCTTTAGGCAGGGCCCCCCTGGAGCAGAGAACGGGGGGGCCCTCCTCTCTCCTGCCGTAAATTGGTAAGCGAGGGGGTGGTAATGAAAGTGTCATCTCTTCTATTCTCTCTCCTGCCGCAAGATGATAAGCGGGACAAGGGGGGTTGGTTGGTGCTGACGAACAAAACAAAGTCAAGTCAAGTCTTCTCTTCTTTCTCTCCAGTTGCTAAAGGTGGTGGGGTCAGATGAAAAAATAAAAAATAAAACAGGAGGGCATCCGGCCCCTGGTGACCATCGGGCCGCTTACAGGTGTAATGCCTGTACTCCCCTGATGGTGGCCCTGGTCAGGACTCATGTTTGGAAGATGAGCATGGCAAAAGCAACACTTTGAACTTACCCCAATGCCATTTTTGAGTGGTTTTGTCATGAATGACATGCTGGATTTATTACTGTAGCTTCTACAGCAGAGTGAATGGTTCCTAATGGTTGGAAGGGGTTTAAGTACAGAGGAAATCTCTTTGGTAGAATCTCTGAGTCTATGCAATTTTGGACTGTGAGCTGCTCTTTTAGTTTAATACCCAATCTGACAAGAAACATATTTTTTATATTCTTTCTGACAGCTAACAGATTAGAAATACAATGGTATATTTTTAACATAGAGGTCTAGATTCAGTAAGAATCGCCTATCTTTAGGCGGGCGTAGCGTATCTCATATACGCTACACCGCCGTAACTTTGAGAGGCGAGTCCCGTATTCTGGCGGCGTAGCGTATATGGGCCGGCGTAAGCCCGCCTAATTTAAAATAGGCTGGTAGAGGGCGTGTTGTATGCTAATTAATCGTGACCCCACGTAATTGACGCTTTTAACTAACGGCACATGCGCCGTCCATGAAAGTATCCCAGTGTGCATTCTCGAAATCACGCCGCAAATAGTCAATGCTTTAGACGTGAGCGTAACTTACGCACAGCCCTATTCGCGTACGACTTACGCAAACAACGTAAACGACGCAAAATTCGACGCTGTCCCGCACGTACGTTTCTGAATCGGCGTATCTAGCTCATTTGCATATTCTACGCGGAAATCAATGGAAGCGCCACCTAGCGGCCAGCGTAAATATGCACCCTAAGATACGACGGCGTAGGAGACTTACGCCGCTCGTATCTAGGCAACATTGAGGCGTATCTGATTCTATGAATCAGGCGCTAAGATGCGACGGCCCGCAATCGGAGTTACGACGGCGTATCTGGAGATATGCCGACGTAACTCATTTATAAACCCAGCCCAGAGTTTCCTATTTTTAACCAATTTATATAAATTAGTATCATAATAATAGTAGTATGGTCCCTAATGGAAAGTCTGTGCAGTACAGGGAATCAGTCCTTCTTCACTCCTTCTTCCACCCACTTTCATTCAGTGGCCCAAGAAACAATAACCACCAAATGATATAACTTCATCCTTTAACCACTTCCATACCGGGCACATATACCCCCCTCCTGACCAGGTGAAATTTCAGCTTCCGGCACTGCGTCGCTTTAACTGACAATTGCGCGGTCGTGCGACGTGGCTCCCAAACAAAATTGGCGTCCTTTTTTCCCCACAAATAGAGCTTTCTTTTGGTGGTATTTGATCATCTCTGCGGTTTTTATTTTTTGTGCCATAAAACAAAAAAGCAACAATTTTGAAAAAAAATTCAATATTTTTTACTTGTTGCTATAATAAATAGCCACATTTTTTTTTTCCAAAAATTTTTTTCTCAGTTTAGGTCGATACGTATTCTTCTACATATTTTTGGTAAAAAAAAAATAATAATAAAAAAAAAAAAATCGCAATAAGCACTTACAAAATATGGGACAGAATTATTATTATTATTATTTTTATTTTTTTTACTAGTAATGGTGGCGATCTGCGATTTTTTTATTGGGACTGCGACATTATGGCGGACACATCGGACACTTTTGACACATTTTTGGCGCCATTCACATTTATACAGCGATCAGTGCTATAAATATGCACTAATTACTGTATAAATGTGACTGGCATTGAAGGGGTTAACACTAGGGGGTGAGGAAGGGGTTAAATGTGTAGCCTGGGTGTGTTCTAACTGTGGGGGGTGACTGGGGGAGGTAACCGATCTGTGTCCCTATGTACAAGAGACACAGATCGGTCTCCTCTGTCCCCTGACAGGACGTGGAGCTCTGTGAAGCGCGCCCCCCAGTGGCCGGAGGAATCCAGGACGTCAATTGACGTCCTGTTGAGTTTCCAGAGCCACTGTGAAGCCGTCATTTTACATGCGGCTGGTATTCAAGTGGTTAAAGCACAACTAAAGTTTAGATGGAAATTGCAAGTTAAAACGTGAGCATTGTCCAATTTATATTATCCATATGTCATTCTGCCTAGTATCTGCATCTGCATTAGATAAAGGCAGTGCTACCATTTTATGTAAATTATGTAATCATCTTGACAAAGAAGGTTCTCTGTAGGAACTAATATTCTTCTTTGTCAGCAATTAGGTGAGTAATAGGGAGGTTCAAATGAATCCCTAATCCTCCCTTGGTTCTTTTGTCATTATCCACTTGTTACTTTTCTTATGCAGATATCAACAAATGAGAAGAGAAACCCAGAACATGACTGGGGAGGTGGCACGCTGTGTCTTTGCAGTCATGGCCAGAGCCTCTTATACAAATATATTACTGTAGTGACATACTAAGGACTCTTTCACATGATATTTTAGTTCTAGCTTCGACAACAATCCAGTGGATTTCCGTAGCTGGGTTCACAGCAGGGCTGGACTGGGACAAAAATTTGGCCCTGGACTTCATCCAGACTGGCCCACTTTGACAGGTCTCTCCCATGGTGTCCGGACAACTCCCGCACCCCCCCAGGCCACCCAAGCCCCCTCTCCCCCTTCACTAGCCACTAGCCGTTCTACTTTACTAGAGTAGAGCGGCTGGTACTGGTACTTTTAAAGGCAGTACCAGTGGGGAAGCTAGACATTATTTCACCCGGGGAAAAGAATCAGTTCGGTGCCCCCCCCCTTATGGGACAAGATTAGGCAGAAGTGAGAAACTCCCAGGCCATAGCTGTTAAGTCAGCTGTCTGTCCACTTCCCCATACTCCTCTGTCATCCCCCCTGCTCCTCTGGTCCTCCATCTGCTTCTCTGTTCCTCCCAGGTGAGCGCTGCGGGGAGGGAGAGGAGGTAAGCGCTGCAGGAAGGGAGAGACAGAGGAGCAGAGGGGGGCGGCGGTCTGCTGTCACTTAAGCCGGCCCACTGAGCCATCGGCCCACCGGGAAACTCCCTGTAGTCCCAATGGCCAGTCCATACCTGGTTCACAGGTGGATATGGATAGTTGTAGCTCCTCAAGCAGTTGTCCACTGGTGTTCAGATGTAATCACACTTGAAACGATTACCTGAGATTAGGGATGCAAGCTTTTTGCATCCAGGGGCCATCATCTGTCCCTACCCACAGGTGATCGCTCCATGTATGATCACATCTGAACACCAATGGACAGCTGTACACACTGTCAGCCTGTCATTTCTTTGTACAGGCTGAGCAGCCAAAACTATCTACATCCACCTGTGAATCCAGCCACCAGAATCCATTAGATTTTTGCTGTGACTGGCACAAAAATACCATGTGAATGAGGCCAAAGAGAGAAGTGTGGAACGCATATGGTCTCTGGATTGAGCTGCCAGAAAATCTGTAGCCAAAAGGTCATATAGAAACTCAAGTCCTGCACAGCAGATGGCTGAACTCAAAAGTCACACACCACATACACTGGAGTATATCAAACCTGGAGAAACCAGAATCTAGAGCAGTTATGCATGGCAACCTATTAGATTTAGTTTTTCATTTTCAAAGCTTAAAGTGATACTAAACACACAGGGCTGGATTCACAAAGAGTTACGCCGGCGTATCAGTAGATACGCCGACGTAACTCGGAATCTAAGCCCGTCGTTAGTTTAAGTGTATGCTCAAACTGAGATACACTTAAACCTACGCCGCCGTAAGTTAGGAGGCAAGTGCTTTGTGAATACAGCACTTGCCTCTCTGACTTACGCTACGATACGCTACGCCGCCGTAAAAATGTGCCGATCTATGTGAATCCAGCCCACACTGTTTAATTTACATTGTCCATTCTATTTCTGTATACAGATGATGGCACTGTCATTGTTTTAATAAAAAATAAAATAAAAATCTAAGTACCCTTTTCCTAATCAATGTACATCTGTCACATGACCAGCTCTTTCCCAGCCTGTCTGCAGGGAAACATAAGCAGGAGGATCTTCTAGTTCTTTGCTGCTGGTCACATGTAAAAACAAAAAACAAACAGCCTTTGGAATACAGTGTAAAAATAAATAATTAATATCAATAAACTGTGTATATGTATTTTAAATAAAATCTTTATTATTTTTTGTCGATAACATGGTGTGGGCTGATTTCTACCAGTCACAGGCTGTGTCACACTCCTCCAGCCTGTGTCTTATGCTGGCCATACATGCACAGAATTTCAGTTGTTTGCAGATTGAACGATTATCCGCCGGTCGAAAGTGACTTGGCCACTAACTGACAGAATAAACTTGTTTACATGATCGTAGTGACCGTTGGATAACAATAAAAACGTATATAAATCATACAAAAAAAAATATTCTTATTGTTTCGATTAGAACATACACATATACACTTTAGTTAAAACAGTAAAAACATTTGCTTTGGATCTATCGGCATTAGCCAGGCTCACGGCACGATTGTCGAACGATCTTTTGGAAAACAAACAGTTTCGGACAAAATTCTGTGCGTGTATGACCAGCATAAGAATAACAGAAAGGTGAAGCCTCTATCAGACTACATGTAATAACCCACCCTTATTGTGTTTAGCTGTTTTGTAGGCATAGAGGAGGAGGGAGTGGGTTGTCCTTTACCACGATGTAGACACCCACATGTGTGACTCTGTGTCACATGAACTGCTCAGATGTGATAGGGAGGAAATGCTCAGGGTGAAAATACACAGAAAACTGAGCATGTGTACAGCTGTCAACACTGCTCTGCAAAATCCCTAGCTGAATTGGGGTCTTGGACAGATGCGGGAGATAGAGAGAAGCAGGATCAACTATTTTTTTTGCAGTACAGAAAACAAATCTCATAGTGACTGAGTGAGTGGGTTACGTAAAACTTCAACTTAAGAAGCTGAAGATAGAAGCTATGCACAACTGCTGCAGATTATTGCTGCTATAGTTTTGATAAATTCCTCCTACGTACCCCCAACTTTATGATATGGTAATAAGGGACAACTGTTAGCAAAAGTATGTAGGCATAGGACACACCCCTTGTCACGCCCCCTAAAGGAGAATTATACATAAAATAAAGATTAGTTAAACCCATATGTGCTTTTTTCCCCACTTCTGTTCCCTTATACTGGCTTTTGGAATTTACAAATGCAGCAATTTAGAAATCAGATGAAAGGTTTAGCACAGGGAAACATTTTTTGAAAGATAAAAAGTGCATTTTATATACAACAATATAGATCAGACCAAAATAAGGGACAAATGAGGAGGAAAGAGTGACAGAGGGACTTTGTCCCAAATCAGGGACAGTTGGGAGCTATGCTCCTATTGTTTTGCAAGTATGCATGCACTATTTTTAACATGCAGCTTCAAAGTGTCTGCATTAAAACAAATCTGATTTAAAGGGGTTGCAAAGGTTCGTTTTTTATTTTCTTAATAGGTTCATTTAACCACTTCCATACCAGGCACTTACGCAGCTTCCCGCCCAAGCCAATTTTCAGCTTTCAGCACTGTCGCACTTTGAATGGCAATTGCGCGGTCATGCTACACTGTACCCAAACAAAATTGGCGTCCTTTTTTCCCCACAAATAGAGCTTTCTTTTGGTGGTATTCGATCACCTCTGCGATTTTTTTTTTGCGCAACAACTAAAAAAAGGCTGAAAATTTGGAAAAAAAAATAAGTTTTTATTTTTTTTCTGTTAATTTTTTTGTAAATAAGTTTTCTCTTTCAACTACGGGCACTGATATGGCGGCACTAATGGGCACCGATGAGATGGCACTGATGGACATCGATGAGGTAGTACTGACGGGCACAGATGAGGTGGCACTGATTGGCGGCGCTGGTATGCGACACTGATGGGCACACATAGGCGGCACTGATGGGCACACATAGGCGGCACTGATGGGCACACATAGGCGGCACTGATGGGCACACATAGGCGGCACTGATGGGCACACATAGGCGGCACTGATGGGCACTCATGGGCGGCACTGGGCACTCATAGGCGGCACAGATGGGCACTCATGGGCGGCACTGATGGATACTTATGGGTGGCACAGATGGGCACTGATAGGTGGGCACTGGGCATGGATGGGCACTGTGGGGTGGCACTGATGGACACTGGGGTGGCACTGATGGACACTGGGGTGGCGCTGATGGACACTGGGGTGGCAGCACTGATTTTTGCCAGGTTGCCAGTCAGTGCCCATTTGTGGGCACTGACTGGCATCTTTTTTCTTTATGCTTTTTTTTTTATTTATTTTTTAGACTTTTTTTTTTTTTTCTGGCTTTATTTTTTTTTTTGCCCACCCTGGTGCTCCAGGGTGGGCATCCCTGGTGGTCCAGTGTGGCGATCCGAGGGGGGGCTGCGCTGATAAACAATCAGCGCTAACCCCCCCTGTCAGGAGAGCCGCCGATCGGCTCTCCTCTACTCGCGTCTGTCAGACGCGAGTGAGGAAGAGCCATCGACGGCTCTTCCTGTTTACATCGTGATCAGCCGTGGTTGGACACGGCTGATCACGTGGTAAAGAGTCTCCGCCGGAGGCTCTTTACCGAGATCGGAGATGCAGGGTGTCAGACTGACACCCCGCATCACCGATCGCCGCGATGCGCGCCCCCACGGGCGCGCGCGGCATGAAATCCTGCAGGACGTTCTAGAACGTCCTGTCAGGATTTCATAACCACTTCCCGGACGTAAATCGGCCATAGGCCGGGCGGGAAGTGGTTAAGCGAGTGCATTGTTGGTTCACTTACCTTTTCCTTTGATTTCCCTTCTAAATGTTTTTTTTTCTTTGTCTGAATTTCTCACTTCCTGTTTCTCCTCAGTAAGCTTGCCTCCACTTACTGAGGAGGAACAGGAAGTGAGAAATTCAGACAAAGAAAAAAAAACATTTAGAAGAGAAATGAAAGGAAAAGGTAAGTGAACCAACAATGCACTCGCTTAAAGGAAGCTATTTATAAAATAAAAAAGAAAAACCTTTACAACCCCTTTAAAGCAGAGTTGTACCGGAAAGTTTCAAAATGAAAGCATATTTTCCAGTGTTTTCCTTGTGACATCACAGACCACCTGATCAAGCTCAGTGGATTCATTGGGAAGCATCACTGTACTTTAAGAATTCTCTCAACAGCTCCCTACCCAGCTCTACTGTAAAGGATAATTGGACAGCAAACTCCCCTCTGTGCACTCCGCAGTGCAGTAATTGTTATTGATTTTAATGGTAGTAAATGGAAAACTGCAAATGAACCTGCGGCACCCTGGGGCAGGTACCCAATTGCAGTTGTCACTGTTGGAAAGTTAATCAGTTTATGGTGCTAACATACGAACATTATTTATATTTCCTTCATTCCCAATTTTAGGTGTACTAAATTTGTGTCACCTCCAGAATTGAAAGGCAGCAGTACATAGTACATAACCCAAGTGCACTAGAGCAACAGCAGCTCATAACTGTGAATGCACCTTTATCTCATATGGATTTTGATAAATAATCTGATACATCTCGCAGACATTTCCTTTTAAATAAATGCAGGCATTGGCAGAGTTAAAGTATAGGTCTTTAGAGTTGTTGTGTTTTAAGTTATTTTGTGTCTGCTCAGCGGTCATGACCATTTCAGGCCTCTCACTGTGCTTTGCAAATGGTCGCAAGTAGCTGTTCTAGAAGCCTGACAGAATCCATTAGCATATTAGTGCAGATCACATTACCATGACTCTATCACAATTTTAATGTGCGTTGCATAGACGCAGCGTTTAAAGCAGCAGTGCATAGTAAGTCTAATTCAATGTGTTTAAGATTTTTTTTTTCCCTTTATTAAGTGTATTCCTTTTTTGAAACAACACCCATCAGCTTTTAAATTCATATTAATCAATAACATTTATAGGAGAAGCTGCCACAATCAGCTATATCATCTGCTTTCCCCACCTGCTTTTAACCTAATAGAAGTATTCTTAGGTATACCTTATACATATGAAAGAAATGCACTCTCCATGCTTAATATTCCTTCTGAAAAAGAAAATAGTGATATTGCTGATTTGAAGGCTTCAGTCCACAGTTTTCTTTACACTAGAAAATAGCACATATGTGCAGACTGTATGACTGCAGACTGTGCAGGTGGCCATTTTTATATAACATATGTATTCTGTTAGGATGGAGTGCTCTCATAGAATCTCTTGGAGCTGGTGATAAGCAGGTGACACATGACCTGTGCTGCTTTGACATAGTTAATCATGTACTGGTAAGGAATCATTGCAATATGGTAGAGGTTACATTTCTATAATATATATATCAATATATATATATATATATATATATATATATTTATATATATAAATATCTATATATATATAGGGGCAAATCCACAAAAACGTAGCCTAACTTAACTTTTACCATTTAAGTTACACTGGCGGAAAATTTCTACCTAAGTGCCCGATCCACAAAGCACTTACCTAGAAATTTTCGGCCGTGTAACTTAAATGTCTCCGGTGCAAGGCGGTCCTCTTCTGCAAGGGGCGATGACAATTTAAATGAGGCGCGCTCCCGCGCCGGCCGTACTGCGCATGCTCGTGACGTCATTTTCCCGATGGGCAGCGCGCAAAATTACGTTACGCCGGGCTTTGTGGATTGCGACGGGACAATAAAGTTGCGTCGGGTAAAAAAAAATTACGCGCCGAAAAATAAAATTCAAAATTTAAAAAAAATAGCGGCGATCGAAAAAAAGGTCTGTTTTTACAAGGTGTAACTAGTTTACACTTTGTAAAAGCATCCCTAATTTTACATATGCAAACGTAAACTTACGCAGAAAAAACAAAGCTGAAAAGCTTTGTGGATCTCCGTAAGTCCTCATTTGCATACGCAAAGCGGCATTTCAACGCAAAATGCCCCAGCGGCGGATGCGGTACTGCATCCTAAGATCTGACAGTGTAAGTGTCTTACAGATGTCAGATCTTCTGCCTATCTTTGGAAAACTGCTTCTGAGGATCAGTTCCAAATATAGGCACAGGGATACGCAGGCTGAACAGCAGTTCCGCCTCCGTATCCCTTTTGAGGATTTGGCCCATAGTATATAAAAACTAAAAAGAGTTGAAGCTGTTATAGCTGCAAAGGGTGGGCCAACTCAATATTGTACCCTACAGACGAGACTGGGGTGCCAATAAAGTTCATGTGCTTGTAAAGGCAGGCGTCCCAATACTTTTGGCAATATAGTATATATATATATATATATATATATATATATATATATATATATATATATATATATATATATACTGTATATATATTTAGAACACATTTGGGATGTGAATGAAACATGTGATTTAATCTTCTGCATTAAGTTTCCTTGGCTGACCACTGTATCTACGGTTTTGCCCGTTTCTTTGTGTTTCTTCAAAAGAGCTTGAACAGCAGCCTGCTTTGAAATCTTTGTCTGGGGGAGACCGTGCTGATGCAGTATATCTACATTGTTTCTTGTTGTCTTGCTGTGGTGTATGACCTGTGACATGAAAGTTTCCCCAATCTCACCTTAGTAGCAGAGTTTGGCTGTTCCTCACCCAGTTTTAAGACTCCCACACAACTGTTTCTGTTTTGATTAATGACCTACATTTCAAATTGATGATCATTAGCACCTGGTTGGCATAATTGGTTAATCACACACCATAAGTCCAATCCTACAAAATCACTGACTTTGTGCGTGTGTTGATCCTGGTTTGAAGCCAAAGGGTAGTCACACCAAATATTGATTTGAATTTGATGTTTCTTTGCTCACTGCATTTTGTAAATTGATCGAAATAAACGGAAATATATCTTTTTGAAAGCATACCTATTTACTCTACAGCATTTCTTCACACCTGCCTAAATGTTTGCACAGTACTGTACATATATAAATGAAACAGGATTTATAAATGGAGGGGGTGGAGCTATTAACCACTTACTGACCGCCGCACAAACACTTATACAGAATGGCACAGATAGGCAAATGGGCGTACAGGTACTTCCCTTTAAATTTGCCGTCCTGTGGTCGTACCTGCCACGAGCTCCCTGATCATGCCGCAGGACCGGCGGACTCGATGTCCACCGGTGTCCCGCAATTGTGTGTCACAGAGCTGCAGAACCAGTTCTGCCTAGTGACACTGAGACGTCTGCTCCCTCTCATCGGGAGCAGTGATCAGTGTCGTGTCACTGCTAGCTCATCCCCCAGACAGTTAGAATCACTCCCTAGGACACACTTAACCCCTTCATCGCCCCCTAGTGGTTAACCCCATTCACTGCCAGTCACATTTACATAGTAATCAGTGCATTTTTATAGCACTGATCGCTGTATAAATGTGAATGATCCCAAAATAGCACCAAAAGTGTCCGATATGTCCGCTATAATGTCGCAATCACAATAAAAATCACTGATCACCGACATTACTAATAAAAATAAATTTTTTATAAAAATGCCATAAAATTATCCCCTATATTGTAGATACTATAACTTTTGCGCAAACCAATCAATAAACGCTTATTGCAATTTTACTAAAAATTTGTAGAAGCATATGTATCAGCCTAAACTGAGCAAAAAATTACTTTTTTATATATATTTTTGGGGGATATTTATTATAGCAAAAAGTAAAACATTTTTTTTTTTTCAAAATTGTCACTCTTTTTTTGTTTATAGCGCAAAAAATAAAAACCGCAGAGGTTATCAAATACCACCAAAAGAAAGCTCAGGACGTCAATTTTGTTTGGGAGCCACATTGCATGACCGCAAAATTGTCAGTTAAAGCGACACAGTGCCAAATCGCAAAAAGTGCTCTTGTCTTTGGGCAGCCAAATGGTCTGGGGCTGAAGTGGTTAATCATCTACTCAACCTCCATTCATAGATCATGTTTCATTCATAGAAGTTGTAGTATGGCTTCTATGAATGGTGGAGCTAGGTTACAAGGCCAGGCATTTTCAGGCTCTCTTGATGAGAACTCGTGACCCGGTTCACATAGGGGCGAAACGACTCTTTGCTAGGCGACCTGGACGCGACCCGAGCGCGCATCACAGGGCGATTTGGGGCAACTTAGAAGGCGACTTCAAGTCGCCTCCAGGACAGGCGACTTTCCAGTGGCCAATCAAACTAAAATCAGCTCTGTGGGAGGGAGGGGTTTGCCCCAAAAACTATTTTCACTTCCTGAAAAGTCGCTACAGTAAAGACAGTGATCCGACTTCTGAGGCGACTTCCATTGAAATCAATGGGTACAAGTTGCCTAGAAGTCGGATTGAAGTAGTACAGGAACCTTTTCTGAAGTCGGAACGACTTCAGTAGTGTGCAATAAGACGGCTCCATTCACTTCAATTGATTTTCTCAACAGCGCGACTTGGGGCGACTTCGAAATTGAGACTCCCGACGAGGAAAAAGAGAACTCGTTCTTTTTTTTTCTCGTCGAGTTCCTCGACAGTTTTCTCGATAAAAAACATGCACACGGCTGTTTTCCTCGGCAAAAAAGCTCTGCCACCAAGTTTCTTGATGAATTCTGTAGAGGAAAACGGTCGTGTGTACGAGGCCTGAGGCTTTAAGCTGCTTGGAAACTAATTTGACCTGTTACAGATTCCACTCTTAATGGTAAGAAATTTATTTTGCACAAAGTGTCTATTGGTAATTTCTATCTGTCCTATTCAAAGCACAACAAAGACCTAAAAATGAACAAATAGCTTGCATAACAGATTACTAAATGAGGATGTGTATTGTCCTAATTAAAAAATAATCTTTATATAACTAGTCAAGTGTATAATTGAATAGATTCAGTACTGAAAAATTAACTGTACACAACTTGAAGTATAACACAATAAATAAGTCATCATGAGAGTTATCAATAAATAAACAATGGAAGGATAACAAAATAGGAACTGGCAGTCACATTTTTGACCATTGAAAATATAGACCTAAGTCTATCGATGCATATGTTTTAAACCTTTGGCAGCCAAATGGAAGATATGTGTATTACATAAAGTTAATTATTTAATATATAAAGTGTGCTGTTTGTTGCATGTCTAATGAACTTCTCAAATTGTTAGCATACACAGGATACAAAAGTTATAGGAGAACTCTATTAAAAACCGAGAGGAAAAAAGAAAAGTAAAGGTGCTGCCAATAGTAGCAGCTTGCTAAAAGTGCTTTATCTATTTGCTGTTCTTATTGGCTATGGCTGTAATTGTAAGATCTTCTCCATGTTGTACTGCATTGTGTATGCTTGCTTACACATTGCATTCCAAGAACGTGCTGCAGGCATATGCCAGGCTGTTAATGAAAAATCTTAATTGGACTCATTTGTTATATGGCATGATGAAGTCATAATGTACCCTTAAATATTAGCTAATTAAAAAAAATAAAGTATGTAAAAGTGCAAAAATACTGAGTATATGACCCATAGCAACCTAAGAGTTTCATATTAAATTGGAAAGTGTTTCTTGTTTTCTTTAGCTTTCTTGCTATAGTTTTAATGAATCAGTTCCAAAATGAAAAATTGAGAGTCATGGAGAGCTTTTCTGGGCTTTTAGCATACCATATCAGTTCAAGCTATGGTGTTCCCTGCATCTTGGTCCATGTTTGGCCGGTCTTTATGATCCTTTTCTCTTCTACTGTTCTCCCACTAAGCATCTGCATGCATTGTAAAATGGGATATACAATGCATATACAGTATACAGTGCTCTGCGAAAGTATTCGGCCCCCTTGAACTTTGCGACCTTTTGCCACATTTCAGGCTTCAAACATAAAGATATAAAACTGTAAAACAATTTTGAAGAATCAACAACAAGTGAGACACAATTGTGATGGAGATGATTATAAAATCCCTATTTTCAAATCAGGCTAATTCTTTTTATGATTAGAATCACTGAAATGTTCCTCTTTTCTATATTCCTTATACTGTTTATTTGTTTTATACGCATTATGCATATGTATGTATGGGAATGATCAATACTGCTTATTTTCCTTGATAAGATTTATCAGATATTGTTTTAAAGTAATGAACTCAACATTGAAAATACAAAGGATTATTATTAAGAGCATCCTCCATTTTCCCCTCATGTTACAAATGTGTTCAGACCTTCTTCCCATCCCTCCTCCTTCCTACTACATTCTAAAGTAGGCTTTAACCCTCCCTCCCCCTTCTTTTCACTGATCTCCTGAAAGCTTGTGTGACGCTTGGAAGGAAACGTGCAGAGCTGAATGAACTTTTTTACATTGGATGATGTGGGCAGCATGCCCAAACATGGACTTCCATCTCCTTGCTCCCATGGCCCCTGCCATCGTCTGAAATCAAGATGGCTTCTGGACTTTAGCAATATGTGCCATGTGCTACAGAGTCACAAAGGGGGTGGGTGAGTGGGAGGGTAATAAGGGGCTGGAATGTATAATGTGAACCTATCAAATGTGCTTGTGATGTCATATTGTTTATAAAAAGACCAATAAATGGGTTTGGCCTCTCTGTTGGGACTGAGCTGAGAAAAGGTGAGGATGTGAAATCTTTTTGTCTATAGATTGCACTGTCTCACCATAGTAATTTGAATCAAGCGGTAGAATGGGTTTCCCCCCTGAGAAATTGTGTCAGGGAAATTAATTAATCTACATCACAATCATGAAGTGGAACAAAATTTATTGGATATTTCAAACTTTTTTAGCAAATAAAAAACTGAAAAATTGGGCGTGCAAAATTATTCAGCCCCTTTACTTTCAGTGCAGCAAACTCCAGAAGTTCAGTGAGGATCTCTGAATGATCCAATGTTGACCTTAATGACTAATGATGATAAATAGAATCCACCTGTGTGTAATAAAGTCTCTGTATAAATGCACCTGCACTGTGATAGTCTCAGAGGTCCGTTTAAAGCGCAGAGAGCATCATAAAGAACAAGGAACACACCAGGCAGGTCCGAGATACTGTTGTGGAGAAGTTTAAAGCCGGATTTGGATACAAAAAGATTTCCCAAGCTTTAAACATCCCAAGGAGCACTGTGCAAGCGATAATATTGAAATGGAAGGAGTATCAGACCACTGCAAATCTACGAAGACCTGGCCGTCCCTCTAAACTTTCAGCTCATACAAGGAGAAGACTGATCAGAGATGCAGCCAAGAGGCCCATGATCACTCTGGATGAACTGCAGAGATCTACAGCTGAGGTGGGTCGTATACTGCACATATCTGGCCTTTATGGAAGAATGGCAAGAAGAAAGCCATTTCTTAAAGATATCCATAAAAAGTGTTGTTTAAAGTTTGCCACAAGCCACCTGGGAGACACACCAAACATGTGGAAGAAGGTGCTCTGGTCAGATGAAACCAAAATCTAACTTTTTGGCAACAATGCAAAACGTTATGTTTGGCGTAAAAGCAACACAGCTCATCACCCTGAACACACCATCCCCCCTGTCAAACATGGTGGTGGCAGCATCATGGTTTGGGCCTGCTTTTCTTCAGCAGAGAGGGAAGATGGTTAAATTGAAGTGAAGATGGATGGAGCCAAATACAGGACCATTCTGGAAGAAAACCTGATAGAGTCTGCAAAAGACCTGAGACTGGGACGGAGATTTGTCTTCCAACAAGACAATGATCCAAAACATAAAGAAAAATCTACAATGCAATGGTTCACAAATAAACATATCCAGGTGTTAGAATGGCCAAGTCAAAGTCCAGACCTGAATCCAATCGAGAATCTGTGGAAAGAACTGAAAACTGCTGTTCACAAACGCTCTCCATCCAACCTCACTGAGCTTGAGCGGTTTTGCAAGGAGGAATGGGCAAAAATTTCAGTCTCTCGATGTGCAAAACTGATAGAGACATACCCCAAGCGACTTACAGCTGTAATCGCAGCAAAAGGTGGCGCTACAAAGTATTACCTTAAGGGGGCTGAATAATTTTGCACGCCCAATTTTTTAGTTTTTTATTTGTTAAAAAAGTTTGAAATATCCAATAAATTTCGTTCCACTTCATGATTGTGTCCCACTTGTTGATTCTTCAAAAAAAATTACAGTTTTATATCTTTATGTTTGAAGCCTGAAATGTGGCAAAATGTCGCAAAGTTCAAGGGGGCCGAATACTGTCGCAAGGCACTGTATATACAATATATATATATATATATTGGTATTGGGGAGATTATATCATGTGGTTAGTGATTTTTTTTAATATGTTGTCTCAGATTGAACTGTATTTTAGGACATGGCAGCCCACTTTTTTTAATTAAACGGAAAGTTCACATAGACATCAGTTGCCCATGTAGGAGTTTTTCCACATCAATATGAACAGCAAAATTAAAATACCGAGCCACCTGGCTCGCTTGTTGGCAGTACCGCTGCTTACCAGTCCCTCTGGCAATCTTGTCCAGCTCTACTGGTTCACTTGGCTCTCTTAGCCTTTAGTCACAGCGTCCTGCTGAATAGTCCAGTTCTGGCTTCTGGTTAGGTGTTTTCCTATACACCTCTGATAAGAGCCCATCTGACTCCTGGAACAAGACCTCCTGTCTCCTGGCTGCTTGCTGGGGGAACCTCTGACCCCTGGGTGAGGTCTTCTGTCTCATTGCTGCTGGCTGGGGCACCTCTGACCTATAAGTGAGACTTTCTGTCTCCCACACTGGTAGCTGTCTCCAAACTGTGAGCTATTCTCAGGCCTGAGTATATAACAATTCGGCACACTTGTGTAAAATTCAGACACAGGATAATAGGTTCTGATCCAAAACTACAGAATATGGAGAAAACCAAAAACACAGTTTTCTTCACTCAGAAATAACAGTCTGGAACCTTGAATTAACCCTCAATGTGAATCCTGTGTCATATGCTCCTCCATTTTTGCAGTGACAGATACCCTCCCCCTCTTTGTTTTCTAACCAGAGGACAAAAGACATAAGCTCCTCTCTTTTGGCATCTCTGTGGATAGGTTTTTGTTATTTTTTTTTCTGAATACTGTACAGTACTGTATATAGACTTGTATTTATCACCAATAAACACCACACTGTTTGTCACTAATTCACTGGATTTGGTTTCAGTGCCTGAAAGACTGCTCATCCCCGGGAGCTTTGTATCGGCTACCTATCCCCCAGGTTACAGTGTGTTCTGGTGTTTTTTTCCTGCCTTTCCCCAACTTCCTGTCCTGAAGCTAGAGGGAACCTCTTGTGCTGAACACAAATTCACATTTCTTCTCATTTGTACCAACTTCACTCTTATGCCGCGTACACATGATCGATTAAACCGATGAGAATGGTCTGATGGACCTTTTTTTTCGGGCAAAACCGATCGTGTGTGGGCGCCATCGGTTATTCAACCATCGGTTAAAAAAAAGCAAACTTGCTTTAAATTTAACCAATGGATTCCTAACCGATAGGTCAAAACCGATCGTTAGTAGGCACGACCATCGGTTAAAAATCCACGCATGCTCAGAATCAAGTCGACGCATGCTTGTAAGCATTGAACTTCATTTTTTTAAGCACGTCGTTGTGTTTTACATCACCGCGTTCTGACACGATCGGTTATTTAACCGATGGTGTGTAGGCGCGACGGAGCATCAGTCAGCTTCATCGGTTAACCAATGAAAACGGTCCATCAGTCCGTTCTCATTGGATGGACTGATCGTGTGTACGCGGCATTAGTGTACTTTTGCGTTCATCAACCCTTCTGCGGTTATCCTCGGTCACCAAATCCTCATTTACAATAACATTCAACATGGGTTGACACATTTCCCTGTTACAGTTACCAATTCTGTTAGTATTTTCTGGCAGAGTGTCTCCGGGTACCTTAACTGTATATTTTCTGGGCCCTTCCTTTTTATGAGGTCTAGCAGGGGAGACAGTACATACCATTTACCAACTACTAATCAGCCGCACCTTCAACCGCACCAGCAGGAATGCTCCTTTTCATACCCTCAAGCAGAGAGACCTCTAAGATGCCTATAATTTCCGATTTTTCTAGCAGTTTTCCTGAGCTTTCCATTCAAGTAATCAGTATTGAAGTATCCAGTTTCAATGTTGACCAATCTTGCGTTGTACAGCCTGCAGTACCTGGCTCCACTGACTTCACAGTACCAGCTGTGGTGGAGATACCTAGGTGGACGAAGAATGTGTTTTCATCAATTCCATAATTTCCAGTCATTTCTCTGTAATCTAAATACATTCCACACCTAAGCATAAGACTTCTTTAGGGACTCTTACTAGCAATATAGAGGGGCTCATTCACTGAGACTCGAGAAGTAGGAACATTTAAAGAGACCTCCTCCTCACTGAAGGTAACTGACATCACATCCTGGTGCTCCCCCTGAGCACTGTCAGATGCATCTCTTATACTCATCCCCTCTCTTTCAGCAACAGTGAGCTATTCCAAGTCATTATAAGTTACACTGTCCTTCTGACACTCCACATTACCCATCTGATGGACTATGGAAAAAAAACTCTGCAATCATGTGCCCAATCCTTCTGACTGGCATATTCAAGGCTTTGGATATCTTTTTATATCCTTTTCCATCTTTGTAAAGTTTCATTACATTGTTACGCAGGTCTTTTGACTGCTGTTTTCCACCTCCTCATGGCTCAATGTCTAGCCTGCTTAGTGCAGCCATGTGAGAGCTAACAAACTCATTGTTAATTTATACACAGACACTAATTGTAATTTAAAAAGTCACAAATGTGGGAAATTTATCTTGACTTGCCATTTTAACCTGTGTGTGCCACCTTCTGTGTCTGTACCAAGGCCATCATTCCAGGGTATATAAACTTTTTATCAGGGCCATTTGGGTCATTTCTATTATCATTATGATTTAAAAAGGATCCAAACAACTATGTGATAAAAAATGGCTTCATGTGATTGCTATCCTTAAATAAAAGTTTTTTTTTGTCATGAGCACATACCAACATTTCACAATTTCTACCAGGGGTATGCAAACTTTTGAGCACAACTGTATATATATGACTTCATGTTAATACAGCCTTCAGTTGCATAAATATCTTTTTTTCATTCTGCTTTCCTAATTCCTTGAGATTAGCTATCACTTCAAAAATAATGACAAATCTTTGTATCCACAATCTTGAACGTTTGATATAGTAGTATAATAAGTAGACTGTTTGATAAAGTAGTAATAACAACAATATAAATGGGATTTTTAGATTGATCTAAGTAAAAATGAAAATGGAGTTGGTTGGAAGTATTTATGCAAATCATATTTTTGCAGTAATTTGTATTTGCTAATCTCTAGCCTGCACACACAGTGCTACCACATTACTTCCTTCGTATCCGTTTAGCTAAAAAAATACCATGCTGTGAGCTGGATCCAACTGAATAAATATACATTTATATGTGATTAAATCTTCCCCATAATGGACATTTGTGTTTAACAAGTAATCCTGGACCATTGTTTCAAAATATAAGATAATCCAATAAAAGTTCATTGGTGGGTTTATCTTCTGCAAGGCTTTAGCTAAGTACAACAGGATTTGGAAGCTTTCTCGTCAAAGAAAATGTTGGATAAATGTATTTTTGTTGTTTTTGTTTTCAAATAAGTAGAGAAAGGAATATTATGTGTATGACTATCAAACAGTAAATGGAAACAAACATTTGAACTTGCATACTGTGTGCTGCATGCATTATCTAGTTGTGCCATATTTTCTTCTTCATCTAACGGCGAGTAACCTATGTGTAAAGCTTGAAAACACATCACTAATCCATATGTATGCAGTAGTCATCACATGTCATGACATTATCACATGCATGCACAAAAGGGTCCCCATGCCCCTTTATCCTTGGTATATTACAGAAAATACTACAATGCCTTTTTAGTCTCCAGACATACAACTATCACACACATATTCTTCTTTCTTCCTTCCTGGGTGTTCCATCCAAGCCCTGAGACATTCATTTTTCATTGAACCCTCTTCTTAATGTCACCAGGCATTCATCAGTGCTTCAGATTTTTATTCTACTTTAAAAACACATCTTCAAAAATTCACAACTTCCCTACTCCATCACCTGATATTCCCTGATTGTTTACTATTGTGTTATCTACAACTACTGCTTCAAAATCTTTCTAACTAATTTTGTTCACCACTGGGAAAGATGCTGGGGATACAAAAGTCATTATTAACCTTATTACTGCTACTGCAACAGGATGGGTGATCAGACAGCCAGAAGGTACAGTAACTGTCAGTTTACTAAACAGGTGACCGACTTTGCCACATTGAGGGGCCAATGAATGGGGCCATGTATTGTAAGATCTTGGATAAGAACCTTCTTCCCTCAGCCAGAACACTGAAGATGGAACATAGATGGGTTTTTCAGCTTGACAACGACCCAAAAGATACTGCCAAGGCAACCAAGGAGTGGTTCAAGGAGAAGCCCATTAAGGTCACAGAGTTGCTTAGCCAGTCTCCAGACCCTAATCCTATATAAAATTTATGGCGGGAGCTGAAACTTTGAGTTGCCAGCCAAGAAACCTTCAGGCCTCGTACACACCACCGGATCTATCCGCTGGGATTTATCCGCGGATCAGTTCCAGCGGATAGATCCGGTGGTGTGTACGTCCGAGCGGACATTTATCAGCGGAAAAAAATTCAGCCGACGGATTTCCAGCGGATAAAAATTTCTTAGCATGCTAAGAAATCTATCCGCTGGAATCCTGTCCAGGGAATTGATCCGGTGGTCTGTACAGACTCACCGGATCAATCCGTCCGCTCCTCTCCCTCGCATGCTTCGTAATGATTCCACGCATGCGTGGAAGTCTTTATCTTCCAGCGTCGCGCACGTTGACCGCGTCATCATCGCGGCGACGGCGCGACACGTCACCGCGGATGGATTCCGCGCGGATTTCGATCTGATGGTTAGTACAACCATCAGATCAAAATCCGCCAGAGGATTTATCCGCTGGAACGGTCCGGAGGACCGTTTCCAGCGGATAATCCTCTCGTGTGTACGGGGCCTAAGGATTTTGAAAAGATCTGTAAAAAAGGGTGGTCCAAAATCCCTCCTGAGATGTGTGCAAACCTGGTCACTAACTATAAGAAATGTCTTACCTCTGTGCTTGCTAACAAGGATTTCTCCACCAAGTACTAAGTCATGCTTTGCTTTGGGATCAAATACTTATTTTACTCACAGAACTGCAATTCAATTCATAACATTTGTATCATGTGTTTTTTTTTATGGATTTTTGGTTAATATCCTGTCTCTATCATTCAAAATACACCCATGATAAAAATTATAGACCCTTAATTTTTTTTGTAGTTAGGCAAACTTACAAATCTGTAGGGGATGAAATAATTATTTCATTCACTGTATCTCTCTGTATGGTTCTTTGGATACTCTCCCTTCCATTTTTTATGGCTCACCCATTTCACAATAATTAGATCCCTTGGGTAGGTGTGTGACATTTCATTTTTCAGAATGTCTACTGTAGTGTTACCCTGTATCTATTATATATCTGTAGCACCTCCCCCGAAGGAGCTGCTGGATTGTTTTTGGTGGCATGTTACCTCTATTTCCTCGCCATCTAGGGTATCAGATGAGAGTTGAGAAAAAGTTCAATGTCCACACTTTAGACTTCTTTTTCTTTGATTTATTTGCTGAACTTGGTAAAAGAATAAAATAAGTAGTTGAAGAGGTGGAAGGGTAACAGGTAATAGGTTCAGGTGCAAAACTTCTGTTCGGAAACACTCCTGCTTCCAGCAACGCAGCTTTCGTTGCCACTCTAGCCAGAGCGGGTATTGTGTACCTGGATAGGCCTCTCTCACTAGCCTAGCAGCCGAGATGGTGCACGGAAATTGGTAAAGTCTCTGCCACAGACCTTCCCACAGATGGAGTTATGTTCGGTCCAAAATCCTCTCAACACAGGATTCAGCACCCGGATCTCTCCCGAATAACTTCTTGTGAACTTAGAACTCACAGGCGACCATCATTCAGCCTTTCAGTAATGGTGCGTACTTCCATGAAGTTCAAGGTCTCTCCTGAGATACCAGCCTCGTCCTCGGTGCTCTCCAAGACAGATTCTTCATCGAGTGGCTTCCTCCCTCAGGATGGACAGCACAGGACCACTCTGCAAGAGTAGACCCAGTCTGACTACCAGGCCTACTTAGTAGATCACAACCCCAGACCAACGTGGTCCCAGAGCCAGGAACACTTGAACATGCACCCCCGGCCAGGAGGGCCACATGCGGGGGGTGGTGGGACGACAGACCAGCGATCGACGACCCACGGTCCAATGGCGTCTGTCCCTTAAGTACTCCTCCCCAGCATGCACAGCGGGATGATCAACCCCCACTGATTGGCTGCCGAAGGGGAACACCCAAAACACCTTGACCTGACTGCTGCCACCCTTGGCCTGGGATGGTAACGGCACCCCAGACAACGATAGTGGTCACTCACAGCACAGCCATGGCTGGAACAGAGGCCCAAATTTGGAAAAAATCATACAGTCTGAGTCAACTAACTCTCAGACTACCCTCTAAATTTAAAGCAGCGCCAGCTAAAAAGTAGCAGGTCGCTACATATCTATTATATAATACCAGATATATGTACTTCACCTATACACATTGAGTCATTGTCTGCTAATACTGCTGAGCGCTATGCTATTGTTTCATACTATTCTATGTTAAACGCTGACACTGGTGATTCTGATTATTTTGAAGAGCCTGTTACTACTTTCAGCCTGTAAATTTCCTTTATTTTTACAGCATAATACATATATTTTCTTTCTGATGAGACCATTGATATACTGCTGGCTCTGTCATATGTGCTTTGTTTTATTATTTTATGGTTTATGGCATATGACTATTGACTTGGAAGAAGATCTGCCCTGCTAATACTTTAACCCCCCCCCCCCCCCAAAAAAAAACAACAACAACTTTAGTGCATTTCTTGCATGTATACCTCTATAGCCTTGTGTCTGAAAGACATATATTTAGATACATAATTAAGTACTAATTTGTTTATGCAGTAGGTCTGTGGTCAATGAGTTAAAAGTGCACTATATCCCTTTGCTCTATTTGTATTGATTTTTTTTTAACAGAAATAAAACATACGTAGCATTAAAGGCAAAACTTTTTTTTTTTTAAGTTTAGAATAGAGTGGAGATGAATTAGAAAACCTGTCATTCACTCTTTCTCTTTGTCATAATTACTGTTATCACCAAATTTGAGAGAAAATTACAAATGTTGGGTTGTCACGAGAACCGAAATAGAGTGCACATCGTTTGTTCTGGATAACGAGGAATTCCCTCACTTTGGAATTCCTCTCACTTCCTGTTTTGGCTATGGGGCAGGAAGTTATAGTAAACCCCTCCCCAATGGGACACAGATGTCCAAAAAAACTGATTATAATGCTGCGTACACACGATAATTTTTCGGCATGTAAAAAAACAAAGTTTTTCAGCCTTTAGAAAAAAACAAAGTTTTTTCCAACTTCATCATTAAAACGACGTTGCCCACACACAATCGTTAAAAAAAAATGCTCTAGCAAAGCGCGGTGACATACAACACGAACAACGGCACGATAAAGGGGAAGTTCCATTTGGATGACGCAACCCTTTGGGCTACTTTAGCTGATTCCGTGTTAGTAAAAGACGATTTGCGCTTTTCTGTCTGTTACAGCATGATGAATGTGCTTACTCCATTATGAACGGTAGTTTTACCAGAACGAGCGCTCCCATCTCATAACTTGCTTCTGAGCATGCGTGGGTTTTTAACGTTGTTTTAGCCCACACACGTTTTTCAGAACCCGAAAAATTATGTGAAGCCCACACACAATCATTTTTTTAAAACGTTGTTTTTTACATGCCGAAAAATGATCGTGTGTACGCGGCATAACACCTTTACTCTATTCAAAATGAACAAAAACATTTTGCCTTTAACGCTACATTAAATCTACGTAATACAGAAAAAAGAAGGAAAACAAACAAAAGCAAATAGCAAAAAGAGCCCAATCCTTTTATTAAAACGAATAATCATAAATCCTTCCCTTTCTTTTCTATCTTATAATTCAATTTCTACAATCTAATAGTAACAACAAATTGATAGATAGCCCTTCTCCACTGTAAGTGATGTCCTTCGCCAACTGTGACTTCTTCAAGGTTTTCCTATCCTTAGAAAGTATTTAATGCACAGCTACACAGCATCTCAGCACCACAAACCAAAAACGCAATTTTATTCATTTTTTATTTATTCATTCAAAGAAAACTCACCCATCCACCCCTGTTTCCATGCTTTATTTTACTGAGAAATCACTGAACCCCCCCCCCCCTAGCATTTATAGGCTATCGTGAGTAGGGGAAGATGATTCATGATGTAGCATTTACTTCCTAGAATCCATCTGCCCTTAGCTCAGTCATGAGGGCAGGAGGGTATTCTTAGCTGAGTAAACCCCTCCTCCTCTCCTGAACACTCCTGGGATGTATGGCATCACTGGTCTAGGCCTGGAAAGCAGGGAGTAACTATTTTTTTTTTTAAGTTTAAAGAGAACCTCCACTTATTGAGAAAAACATTCCTCTTTGGGTGATCAATGTACATTGCAGAGTTCTACCTTTTGTTATTCTGAAGAAATAGCTCTTTGTCTGTCTGTGTCCCTGAGCTCAGTGAATCTGTATGGGGTGAGCTCATAATTCCCAATCAGCTACTGTACTTGCAGAATTCTCATGTGAAAACTGATAGGGTCTGCATCCCTTTAGACATGATTTCCCTTTAGGGAATACTTTTTATTGTTACAGGGGATGCCCAAAATCTGACTTGTATCTTAATGCAGACCTTTGGGAAAATCAGTAAGCCAATCACACAAGCAGAAATTTACATTTTTGGAGGGTTACTGTATATTTTATACAGAACTCCTCCAGGTTGCCATATTGCATTTCATTTTACAGAAAATTACAGCGGCTGCAGACTGAAAAGGAAATTACAATTTTTAATATCATTCAATCACAATATGACTGAGGTAGCAGTTGTATACACTATATATTTATTTTTATTTGCTATTTTCTTTTCCCATGAAAGTGAAGTTACCCTTTAAAGTAACTATAATATATCTATTTACTAATGCTAGCAGCATAAGGATTAAAAATGAGCAATGTTGATTGAGAGAGTGAAGTTCCACTTTAATCTACAATGACATGATACTTAGGGCCTCAGAATCTATGTAGTGCCTGATGTAATGCCCAGAAAACATGGGGTTGATGACCAAACTAAGATGGAAACTTTGACCAGGCTATGGATATTAGACATGTGCATTTGTTTTCGTCCGAATTTCAGGTATTTTTGTTATTGTTTTAACAAACGATAACGAAAGCACAGAAAACGAAAACCGAACGATCAGAGATAAACAAATGCTTTATTTTCGTTTTCATTGCGGTCGAATGTGCCTAACCTTAACTCTATTAGTCCAATATTATTCTACATAAAGAGAAAAGATTCAACATAGAGAGAAAAGATTCGACATTATAGAGACATGAAGAAGAGTCGACATAGAGAGAAAAGATTCGACATAGAGAGAAAAGATTCGACATAGAGAGACATGAAGATTCAACATAGAGAGACATGAAGATTCGACATAGAGAGACATGAAGAGTCAAATTTTTTTTTTTTTTTTAAGATTCTGTCGAATCTTCTTTTCTTTTTTCTTTTTTTCTTAGAACATTCGACAGACACCATAAGCCTTCAATGACAGATTCGACCTTAATTGTGCCTAACCTTAACTCTATTAGTCCAATATTATTCTACATAGAGAGAAAAGATTTGACATAGAGAGAAAAGATTTGACATAGAGAGAAAAAATTCAACATAGAGAGACATGAAGAGTCAATTTTTTTTTTTTAAGATTCTGTCGAATCTTCTTTTCTTTTTTCTTTTTTTCTTAGAACATTCGACAGACACCATAAGCCTTCAATGACAGATTCGACCTTAATTGTGCCTAACCTTAACTCTATTAGTCCAATATTATTCTACATAGAGAGAAAAGATTCGACATAGAGAGAAAAGATTCAACATAGAGAGACATGAAGAGTCTAAATATATATATATATTTTAAAGATTCTGTCAAATTTTTTTTTTTCTTCTTCTTAGAACATTCGACAGACACCATAAGCCTTCAATGACAGATTCAACCTTAATTTGGATTTTCGAACAAATGCTTTTTTTTTACGAAAAACTAAATAAATAAATACGAATTTCGGGAGTAACTAAATACATTTATTTTTCGGCCAAAAATGAAATTACGAAATGAAATAGTTCAGTGTGCACATGTGAGTGAGTGAGTGAAAAACTTATAAAGCGCAACACTTGCGAACTGAATCGCCTCTGGGCGCTGTTTCCATTCCTTCTGTAAGGAAACCCTTTACCTCAGAAGAGATGAGTTTTAATCATTCTCCTGAAGGCCAAGTGGTCCGACTCCAGTCGGATGGTGGTTGGTAGTGCATTCGAGGTCCTTGGACAGCAAATCTCCGCTCTCCTTTGGATTTGTATCTTGCCTTGGGTATTTCCAGTAGGTTTTGATTTGTTGATCGCAGAATGCGATTTGGGTTATGGGTTTTTATTTTTTCGCATAGATATTGGGGTGCGTTTCCTTGAATACACTTGTGTATTAAGGAAGAGTGCCTTAAAAGTGATTCTGTCTTTCACTGGTAGCCAGTGAAGAGATCTAAGCGAAAAGGAGATTGACTCCCATGGTTTTTTTCCAGTCACTAATCGAGCAGCCGTATTTTGAACGACTTGCAGACGAGTGATTTGGTATTTGGGAAGTCCTAAATAAAGGGCATTTGCATAGTCCAGTCTGGAATTGATGATTGTTCCCACCACAACTGCAATGTCCTTTTTAGGGATAAAGGGGGTAAGTCTGCGTAGTAGGCGCAGCAGATGATGGGATCCGCTGACTACTGACCCTATTTGTGCATCCATTGTCATGTAGGAGTCGAAGATGACTCCGAGACTTTTGACTTTGGTGCTAGGGGTGATATTTTTACCCAGAATGGACGGTGGGGTCCAAGTTGGGGTGGAGTGACTTTTCCGGTTTGCGTGAAACAGGAGAAGCTCTGTTTTCGAACCATTGAGTTTAAGATAACGGGATGTCATCCAGTTATCTATTAGAGTGAGGGATCTCTCTAATCCAAGAGAATGATCCTTTTCGTTGCTGACGCGGAGATATAGTTGAGTGTCGTCTGCATAGGAATGGTAAAGTAGCTTCTGGTTTCTGATGATTTCAAAGAGGGGACGGAGATAGATATTGAACAGTACCAGTGATAAGGGAGATCCCTGAGGGACTCCGCATGATACTGTATGCTTTCCTGATGTGAAAGATCCCAATTTCACTGTTTGTGATCGGTTTTCCAAGAAGGAGGAGAACCATGGTAAATCTGCTTCCACGACTTTGGCTACTTCAGCTAGCCTAGTGAGTAGTAGTCCATGGTCTACCGTGTCAAAGGCTGCACTTAGGTCCAACAGGATCAGGAGAGAGGATTCTCCTTCATCTGCGGCCTCTAGGACGTCATCCCATATTTTTACCAGAGCAGTTTCAGTTCCGTGCCCTGGCCGGAAGCCTGATTAAAACGTATCGAGTAATTTTTGGGTTTCTAAATGCAGTTGTAACTGTTGTACAACTTCTTTCTCCATTATCTTGGAGAAAACATTTAGACCCGTTATGGGCCTCCTATTGTTTGGATCTTTAGGGTCGAGGGTGGGTTTTTTTAAGATCGGTTTTATTGTGCCTTGTTTCAACAAGGAGGGCACCATGCCTTCCTTGAATGATTGATTTATAAGCTGCGTGATAGCTGGTGCCAATATATCGGCACTTTCTTTCAGCAGTTTACTGGGAATGATGTCATTGGGTGCTGTGCTGTTGCGCAGAGACTGAACAATATTTTTAGTGGCCACGATGGAGATGGGTTTTAAGGTGAATTTCGGTGCTTGAGCCGGGTATATCATGGTATTTGGGTTGGGCTTAGGGGCGGGATTCATGCAGATTCCATTTTGCTCAATGCTTGTACGGATTTTTCCAATTTTATTAATGAAATAATGAGATTGTTTGTTGCAAAATTCTTGTGAATCCGCATTGGGGGGCTCTAAGCAGGCTGGATTCATCGACTGTGAAACCAGCTTGAAGAGTTCTTTATGATATTTCTTTGTTATTGTCTTATAAATGGTGTGGTTTTTATCTGAAGAGCTCCTTTTCCACGCAGCTTCTGCTATTCTACACTCTTGCTTTAGCAACGTCAGCTGGTCGTTAAACCAGCCGGCGTTGTTTTTCCGGATGCAAGTTTTACGTTTTGGTGCCACCCAGTCGGCGGACTGAAGTAGCGCCTTGTTGATGGCGTCAAGTGTTTCTACGGCTGTTTGTTGTTGTTGTATTGTGTTTATTTTATTTCCTAGGGTCGTTTTGAAGAGTTCCGAGTGGAGCTTCTTCTGAGATCTAGTCCAGTGAGTTGTCACCAGTTTTCTTGTTTTATTTGGTCTGAGGTGGTTGGCGATTATAAACTTAATGGCATGGTGATCGGTCCATGGTAGTGGCTCATTTTCCCCGACTTCAATTTCCAAATCCTGTTTGAAAATGAGATCGAGGGTATGGCATGAGGCATGAGTGGGGCCTCGTATTAATTGCTGCAGACCTAGTCCATCCAGATGGTCGATGCAGGCGTCAGCGACGGGGTCCAACGAGGAGTTGGCCCAGAGGTTGAAATCCCCAAGCACCAAAAGATGTTTGATGCTTAGGGTGTAAGAGGAGATGAATTCTGTTAATGAGGTGAGAAGGTGCGTTTTTGGGCCTGGTGGTCTATAGCAAAGTAGAATATGGACCATGTCTTGGGGGTTTATTTGCAGCTGAAGAGTGAGGGTTTCCATGAATGGAAGCGGGTTTTGACGGACTGGTTTGGTGATCGAGAGGTGAATCTTGTGGATCTCTGCCAGACCTCCCCCTCTTTGCCCCACTCTGTTCTGCATTTGAATGCGATAATTTGCTGGCACCAATTCTTCCAGAATGGTGTTGCAATCGGCTGTAAGCCAGCTTTCTGTGATAAAGAGGCAATCTAGATCATGTTGAAGGATGAAATCATAGATTTCTTGCCAGTGTTTTACTGCCGATCTTGTGTTGACCAAAGTGCAGGATATGCGTCTGGGCTGGCGTGTCTGGATGCAGTTTTTTACTGTTAATCGTCGATTGATTCTTAACAGTTGCTCGCTCTTTAGAGTTTTTTCGGTGACAATTGGAAGTAATGAGGCGAATGGCTTTAATTCCCAAATGGTTTCTGCAGAGTATTTCAGATAACCCATAGTTGCAGAAAAAACACAGGGAAGTGGCGGTGATTGTGGGGAGGGGGGGGTATTGTCGGCGCTGGGAGGAAGAGTATCCAAGTGAAACTGTCACTTTTTACGTCTTCCCTCCCTGGAATTGGTCCAGAGGAAGGCGAAAAACCCCAGGCGTGCCAATGCCAATATGCAGCGACTGGGGAAAAAATTCCTTCCCGATCCCTGCTGGCGATCGGTAAAAACCCTGGATCAAGTACTTTTGTGAATAGGGGCGTGGGGGATGCGTACCCCTGGATTAACTGCAGGGGCCAAGTTTCAGGCTAAAACGCAGGGGGAAGGTGAGGGTGAGTGAGGGTGGTGTTGATGCTAAGGAATCCATGTCTAATGGATATTATTGTATTTCATATTCATAACGAGTAGCAAACCAAGCCCTCAATGTGAAGCAGTCCATCCCTAAGGTTCACGGTAGAAGCGCTTCAGTCGTCCAAACCTTTCTTTCAGTTAGCTCAGCTTAATTTGCTTCCCAGCAGTAATTTGACAGTTTTCCAAGTGAACTTGCAACTACAGAGGTCAGTGAGGACTTGCTTTCAAGATAATCTACTGCTTGTTAAGGTGACACCAAATTCAATTTTTTTTTACATCAATCATTCTAAAATATCAAGTACTGTATATAGTGCGCTGTCTACCGTCACCTCATTTTAGCAGTTGTTTATGGAAAAAGAGGCCTTACCCCACCTCATTTTGGAAGTCTACAAACTACTGAGTTCAGCCCCCACTGTCACAAAATCTGCCTTTATTTGAGAATGGGAGCGTGACCTCGGGACAGAGTTTTCAGCTGATCAACTTGCACAGCTCTACCAATTAACGCATTCTAGCTCCATTGACTCCAAGACTCAGGGGACCAACAACTAAGCTGCTAATGCATTGGTATCATGTACCTGCAGCCTTGTCATGTATATATCCTTCAGTCACAGATCTTTGCTCGAGAGGTTGTGGCCAGGGCTGGACTGGGACAAAAATGTGGCTCTGGACTTCATCCAGACTGGCCCAGGGCACAACATTTCAGGGTACAGTGCACATCAGGGCACAGTACAGAGCCCAGCACATCAGGGCACAGAGCCCAGCACATCAGGACACAGGGCACAGCACATCAGGGCACAGCACATCAGGGTACAGAGCCCAGCACATTGAGGCACAGCACATCAGGGTACAGGGCACATCAGGGCACAGCACATTAGGGTACAGGGCACAGCACATCAGGGTAAATGGCACAGCACATCAGGGCTCGTCAGAGCACAGTACATCAGTGTACAGGACAAAGTACATTAGGGTACTGGCCACAGCACATCAGGGCACATCATGGGGCACATCAGGGCACATTATGGGGCACATGGCACATTATGGGACACATCAGGGCACATCATGGGGCACATGGCACATTATGGGACACATAAGGGCACATCAGAGCACATTATGGGGAATATCAGGATACATTATGGGGCACATCAGGGCACATGGCACATTATGGGGCACATCATAGGGCAGATCAGGGCACATGTCACATTTTGGGGCAAATCAGGGCACATTATGGGGCATATCAGGGCACATGGCACATTATCAGACACATTATGGGGCACATCATGGGGCATATCATTTACTAGCCAGCATGCATGAGAAGAGAAGAGAGGAGGGGCCTCCGAGGAGCAGCGTGACACAAGAAAGAACTTATTACAGACGCTTCCTGCGCTACTCTGCATGCTGGCTAAATCTCGATCTACCCATCAGGTGCCAGCTGTCGGCGATTGACGGGTAGATCGCTGCGGACCTCCGATCCAATAGGCAGACTAGGCAGCCGCTGAAACTGGCCCACTGAGCCATCAGCCCCCCAGGAAACTCCCAGTAGTCCCGATGGCCAGCACATGCCTGTTGCGGCCAGCGTGACACGCTCCTGCACCTATGGTGGGAGTGTCCTGTCAATCGTCCTTTTTGGCCCAACATTAAGGATCAGATAAAATCTGTTCTGAATGTAGACATTCTGTTGTCTCCAGCTCACTTCCTGCTCCATATACCAAATCTCCCGCTTTGTCATTGTAAGTGAAGTGCCTTACCACACCGTTAAAATGTGGCTAAGAGACACCTTCCTATTTATTGGAAATAGGCCTATGCTTCTGATAGGGAGCATTGGATCAGGAAGGTGAATGAATTCATGGAAGCGGAGGAGTGGGTGAGAACATGTAAGGACAGACGAGAGCTCTTCTCTAGTACCTGGGTGACATGGCAAGATTACACCTCTTACCCTGCTCAGGTCCCTTCTAGTCTAGACGTTTCTTTGTTGGAGATAGCAGAGTCCTCGTTAAAAGAACCTACTTAAACTACACAGCCATTACCTGATTTCTGTTCTTTTACTTTTTCGTTGCAGCCTATGTTTGTTAATGTTTTCTTATTTTTTTCCAGACTAGTAGATTGGTGTGGGCGATTGCAGTCCTAGTACGCTTTACAAAAGCATCCTCCTGGTCATGTACTATGTTATCTTGTTTTTTATGTTTATTTGTTCCTAGTATCTCAGTTAATCTTGAAGCCTATAGTCTGGGTCCTCACGTTTACTGCTGCTGGAATGCCCCTCACGGGAGGATGGCCCTCCCGACTTGGGTGTGCTCTATTTCCTCAGACAGACCGCTCTCAATCTTCTGATATACTTTTTCCGCGCCTTAAGGTACCCTAGTTGGCTGCCTGACAAAACCATAATTGCACTTTCATTGTGTTTTTCCTTCTTATTGCAAACAGCGCTGCCTTGTTGCTGAGGTTGAATATTGACATCTGCTACTGTTTTTTTGTTTTGTCTTGAATGCTTTTCCTGTCGCTCTCTTTTTCTTTTGTAAGGAAAATGTTTTTTAAATAAAAATGACATAAAAAAAGAATTAGGTACCGTATATAATGGCTCTACTTTTCTGTTTAACCTCTTCCCGTCCGTACTATAGCCCAATGACTGCTACTGCGTGGACCTAGATTGACGGGAGGCCGTCAATAGACTCCCTCCCCTTTGCCTGCCCTGTGATCACTGAGTCATTGAAACACGGTTGATCACAGATTCGATAATGGGCCGATCCCAGCCCCTTACCGCGTGATCAGTTGTCAGCCAATGACAACTGATTATGTGATGTAAACAGAAGCACCGTGAACATTTTTTTTCTCTTCACGCTGCAGAGGAGAAAAAAATATATAATCACGCTACGGAGTAGAAAAAAAGCTAATCACCGGGTTCTGTTGAAGGAACATTGGTCCTGAAGAGGAAGAGGCACAGCCGCCTCATCTGTGCCTCATCTGTGTCAACCAGTACCGCCTGCCAGTGCCACCTGCCAGTGCCCACAGTGTCATCAATTAGTGGCCAACAGTGAATATCAGTGCCACCAATCAGTGCCACCTATCAATGCCTAAGAGTGCCACCTGTCAATGCCCACCAGTGGTGCCAATCAGTGACATCTAGCAGTGCTGCCTATCAGTGTCACCTACCAGTGGCCATTACTGCCACCCATCAGTAGCAGCTAACTGTGCCACCCATCATTGCCCTTCAGTGCCACCTATCAATGCCCTTCAGTGCCACCCATCAGTGCCACCCTACCGTGCCACCTCTCAGTGCCCACAAGTGCCTGCTCTCAGTGTCCACCAGTGTCTCCTCACCAATGCCACCCATTTTCCAACTTATTAGCGCCCATCAGTGCCACCTTATTAGTACCCATCAGTGCCACATATTAGTGCCCATCAGTGCAGCCTCATCAGTGTACATCAATGAAGGAGAAATATTACCTGTTTTCAAAATTTTATAACAAAATATAAAACCGTTGTGGTGTCATCACACCTGGTGGTGCCAGTGGTTTCCTGTGTCCTGGGATGGATGGAGAAGGCACAGGAGGAAGCTGTCAGAGGTTGTCTCAATGCAAAAGAGCCTGGGTCCATGCACGTGTTCGGAGCATGCATGCTCCTACATCAGGCCATCCTCTTTTGCATTGTGATGACCACTGATAGTTTCCTCTTGCACCTCCTTCTTCCAGGCCGGGACACCGGAAACCACCGTTGTTGCTGAGTATGATGACGCTTCGCCTCACAGATGCCGTTTTGGATCTCTGCAAACAGCCAGACTGTTTTTCATTGATGTGCCTATATTCTCCACTGTTTAGTGAGTGCATTACTTTTCAATAAAATTTGATTGTTACATTGCTACACTTATGGCCCGTACACACGATCCGAATATTGTATGAAAACTGTCGACCAAGGAAGAATTGTACGATTTTCGTGTGTACACTACTTTCGAGAGCCGATCATGACAGTTTATCCGATTACTATTCGATCTGACAAGCGTGAAAAATGTCATCGTACGATACCAGATCGGACAATTTTTTAGTCAGTATAGTTGTCGTCAGAAAATACAATACAAATACATTACAACACATGACATCACTTCCGTTTTTTTTTTCTGTTATACGAGAATTTTCGTGACTTTAGTAACCTATTCAAATTCTACTTGTGACTATTAAGTGAAAAAAGTCGTACAATCTGTAGTTCGATATTCAGCTCGTGTGTACGGGCCATTAGACTGGCACTGCTCCGCTCTCCTTTTCTGCAGGTAAATGTGTAGTCCATTTCAGGGGCCAGCAGGGAAGGGTGGCAATGTTCACATACACATGAAGAATTCATCTTCAATTTGACGCCCATGCTATAGCCGAAAGATGGCTGCAGCGCGGGCCCTAATTGCCGAGAGGGCATCCATGGACGTCCTCCTGAGCAACAATGTCTGCGCGTCCCTGCGGGTCGCGTGTGGCGTGCTCTGTTATCACTGAGTCTATGATACTCGGGTGATCACAGATCAGAGTAAGGAGTCGATCCCGGCCCCTTAGCACGTGATCAGCTGTCAGCCAATGACGGCGCTGATCACGTGATGTAAACAGAAGCTCAGTAATCTGTATTTTTTTCCCTAAGGCTGTCAGCGTGAGGGGGGGGGGGGCTGATCTACGGCTTCTGTAGGAGGGACATCGGTCCCTCACACAGAAAGCCATGGCTGCATTGTTTGTGCCCTCCAGTGTCAGCTGCCAGTGCCCACTGTGCCACCTACCAGTACCCACCAGTGCCACCTACCAGTGCCCACAGTGCCACCTACCAGTGTCCAGTTTCACCCATCAATGCCCACCAGTGCTGCCAATCAATGCCCATCAGTGTCTCATAAATCAGTGCCACAGATCCGTGCTGCCTATCAGTGCACCTACCAGAGCCTACCAGTGCCCTTCAGTGCCACCCATCAGTGATAATCAGTGCCCATCATTGCTGCTTATCAGTGCCACCCATCAGTGCCACCCATCAGTGTCATCTCTCAGTGCCACCTCTACAGTGCTTATCAGTGGCACCAATTAGTGCCGCCTTATCAGTGCCCATCAGATCAGCCTCATCAGCACACATCAGTGAAGGAAAAAAAAATACCTGTTTTCAAAATTGTATAATAAACTATAAAACCGTTTTTGTTTTTTACATTTTGGTCCTTTTTTGTTTTATTTAGCAAAATATAAAAAACACAGCTGCAATTAGATACCACTAAAAGAAAGCTCTATCTGTGTGAAAAAAACTATACAATTTCATTTGGGTACAGTGTAGCATGACTGTGCAATTGTTATTTAAAGAGTGACAGCGCTGAAAGATTAAAATTGGTCTGGGCAGGAAGGGGGTTTAAGTGCCCAGTAAGCAAGTGGTTAAAATACATGCTAGTGTGCATTAAGCCTTAAGAGGACAGAGATTTCCAGACGCATAGATATAATTAGGGAAATAAACTCTAGAGCTGTAACATGTATTGTAACAGATATTCCAGAATCATTTATTTGTCTCATATTATTACAATTTACATTCATTACATGTTTGTTCTAAGGGTTTTAAGGTCACAGAAAAATGATACTGCTTCTGTACGTGAAAGGTTGAATTAACCCTCATCTCCCTGCCCAGCATACTTTACAAATTTAGTATCTGCAGAATATATTATTTCCTGCATTGAAAGGCACAAAACCTATTTTAATAACCAACACAACACAGTTTCTATTTGTCACCAGAAAGATGGCTGAGAATCCATTTGCTCAGACTAGATGTGAGAAGCAGTGTATCTCACTACCAGCGGGAGGACTAGTCCCTGCTATTGGAAGATGCAGAATTAAACAGCAGAACAGGAGATGAATAATAATGATCTCTCCAGACATCTGCAAACATAGTCCATAATAAAATCTACAGTTCTCATTCATATGTGAGAGATATCGTCTGTTATCAGCCTTTTCCATATGGCTGCATCTCCTACAGTAAATAAATGGAAAAATCAGACTAGATCAGATTAGCATTATAATTTTTGCAAGAAAATGCAAACCTGGTGTTTCACCTTCCCCAGATTTAAAATAAATTCCTGCACAGGTATGATTAAATATCGATGCAGATTTTATGTATAAGCTCTTGATGGAATTAAAGTGAAAGTATAGCATAAAATATTCCCATGGGAAAACATAACATTTAGGTAAAAAAGTTGCAATCTCCTGGAAATGTTTTTTTTAAATTGTATTTATTTTTTTAAGTGTATTTTGTGCGTGTACTCGAGAGAGGAGCCGGACTGCAGGAGTTGGGAGTAGGCAGGCCTCCCCCAGAGGCAATCTGCCACCTTTCTCCATGCCCTGGGTGGCAATAGCGGATGTGTGAGGGGGTCCTCCCACATAGCCCGCCCTACCTGCTCCACTTTGAAGCCCAACGGGGCAGAGGGACTCCCTATAAGGGAGTGAGAGGATCTAGCCCGCGCAACCAGCCCCATTAGTCCTTTGACTCTCTTTTTTAGAGACCGCGTGGTCAAAGTGCGTGCATGTTAACCCAATTTCGAGTGCGTGTAAGTGTGGTGGTTTTTGTGGGAGGGGGGTGGGCGTACTAAGCGCAGGCTTACCTCGCATAGCACACCCACCGGGAGCCGGGCTGAGACCACCAAACTCAATTCACATGTAGCCGAGACCCGAACCCCTAGCTGCAGAGGTGAATGGCTTATCAGAGCAGTGCCAATCGCGTTGAGCCACCGCAGCTCCCTAGTGTTTGGAGGTTTTTAATCAATATATGCAACATTAAAACACAGTACCAAATCAATACAAATGATTCCCTACAGGTTAAAATTGTGCCTATACTGTATTATTATATAAAATACATGTGTATTTACAGTATATGTAGTAAACTACCTATGTGATACAGTAACAAGTACCTGTATATATCATACAATGAGCGATTAAAGCAGAATGGGGCCCGTTTGGTCTCCTTTCAAATTACGTTAATAAAGATTAGGCAATAGACACAAGGGATTGGGCACACATGCTTTGTTTGTCCTGCCATGGAAACCCCATCAGACACCGATTGCCTACTGATTGTGAATTTATTGGGCTGGTGGCCATCTTTCATTTGACTAATAGTGCCATTCACCTAGTTTACTGCAAGGGCTTGAAGGTCATAGCTGACCCCCTGGACATCCATTCTAAGCTAGGCCTGGGTTGCCTTTTGAATGATTCAGCTCTGATAATATCAGTTATCTTTCAAGCTGCCAGGGATCTAGGAACTTGCCCTTTACTCTCACCCTTCCTCACTCGGAGGCAGTAATGCTCCCCATCACATATACCAACCAATAATGATAATAGGTTAGGTTAACCACTTAAGCCCGGACCTTTAGGCAGCTAAATGCCCAGGCCAGGTTTTGCAATTCGGCACTGCATCGATTTAACAGACAATTGCGCGGTCGTGCGACGTGGCTCCCAAACAAAATTGGCGTCCTTTTTTCCCCAAAAATAGAGCTTTCTTTTGGTGGTATTTGATCACCTCTGCGGTTTTTATTTTTTGCGCTATAAACAAAAATAGAGCGACAATTTTGAAAAAAATACAATATTTTTAACTTTTTGCTATAATAAATATCCCCCAAAAACATATATAAAATTATTTTTTATCTCAGTTTTGGCCGATACGTATTCTTCTACATATTTTTGGAAAAAAAAATTGCAATAAGCGTTTATCGATTGGTTTGCGCAAAATTTATAGCGTTTACAAAATAGGAGATAGTTTTATTGCATTTTTTATTATTATTTATTTTTTACTACTAATGGCGGCGATCAGCGATTTTTTTCGTGACTGCGACATTATGGCGGACACTTCGGACAATTTTGACACATTTTTGGGACCATTGTCATTTTCACAGCAAAAAATGCATTTAAATTGCATTGTTTATTGTGAAAATGACAGTTGCAGTTTGGGAGTTAACCACAGGGGGCGTTGAAGCAGTTATGTTTCACCTAGTGTGTGTTTACAACCCTAGGGGGGTGTGGCTGTAGGTCTGACGTCATCGATCGTGTCTCCCTATAAAAGGGATCACACGATCGATGCAGCCGCCACAGTGAAGCACGGGGAAGCCGTGTTTACATACGGCTCTCCCCGTTCTTCAGCTCCGGGGAGCGATCGCGAGGGGGCGGCTAGAAACAAATAGCCGCGGCCTCATCCCGGATCGCTCCCTGACGAATTCCGACCGCCGCATGTACCGGGGGGGTCCCGATCGGGCCCCCGACCCGCGGAAAGGCAGGGACGTACATGTACGCCCATATGCCTGTATGTGCCATTCTGTGGACGTACATATACATGCGGCGGTCATTAAGTGGTTAAAGATGTAGATGGTGTAAAAAAAAAGATGTAGATGGTGTACACAAATACAAATACTTTCCTATTAGACCCCATTCACACCTCCGCGACAAAACGCCCGACGCCGGACGCTTGTGCCGCTGGAGGGGAGAATTCCCATTGCTGTCTATGAGATGGTTCACATCTCATAGACGCCGTACGCCTGCCGCCTGAAAAAAAGTCCCGGACCCTTTTTTTCAGGCGGCATTGGCGTTCGGCCATACAAAGCAATGGGAAGGCTTTGTTAAAAAAAAAAAAAAAAGTTACACACTCGCGGCAAAATACGCCGCGTACGCGGCGTATCTTGTCGCGGAGGTGTGAATGCAGCCTTAAAGTATTTATTTTCATAATAGAATATTTAGATTTTCCAGGGCTCTCTAGTAGACATGTGCACACTGAAATATTTTGTTTTGGAATTTCCTTTTTGTCCGAAAAATACATTTATTTAGTTACTCCCAAAATGTGTTCTTATTTATTTTGTTTAGTAAAAAAATGCATTAGTCAGAAAATCCGAATGAATTAAGGACGAATCTGTCATTGAAGGCTTATGGTGTCTGTCGAATGTTCTAAGAAGATTAGACGGAGCAGCTAAACTGTACAACGCCGCAAATGCTCCGCCTACAAGCTATAAAAGAATTCTAATGTTGAATGACACTAGTAATAATTATATTTATAGATTATTATTATTAGTCAACCAACATTCAAATTCTTCTATAGCCTATGGGCCGAGCATTCGACCAGAAATGTATAATTGCGGCGTCGTACAGTTTAGCTGCTTGTCGAATCTTCTTAGAATTTTCGACAGACACCATAAGCCCTCAATGACAGATTCAACGTTTGTATGTTTTTCTCTGCTTCGTTGAATCTTCGTCGTTCATGTCGAATGGTCTACCCCAACACTGTCTCTATAATGTTGAATCTTTTCTCTCTATGTCGAATCTTTCCTCTCTATGTAGAAAAATCTTGGACTAATAGAGTTAAGGTTAGACACATTCGACCACAGGTTCGATAGACACAGATTGCTATTGTCAGCAACATGTCAAATCTCCTATCTATATCTAACTGTTGTAGCAATGAAAACAAAAATAAAGCATTTTTTAATGTCGGATCTTTTGGATTTCGGATTCTGCACGTTCGTTTTCGTTTGTTAAAACGATAACGAAAATACCCGAAATTCGGACGAAAATGCATTCGGACGAAAACGTCTACTCTCTAGTTTCTAAGCAATTTTGCACCCTACTGTGCACCTTAGGTAATATTTCAGACAGGTTTAACTGGACTTTTAAATACATTCACAGTAACATTTTAAAGTCTAAGGAGGACTTGTAATGTGGAAGCTTTGCCCAATTAAGCAAGCAGAGGGCAAAATGTTAATTACCAATATTGCCTGTAGACTCCTTGCATCGGATCTTTTCCTCATTACTGACTTACTGTGCCTTTTTCCACACTGTATACCTTAATGGAGGTTACCATCTTGGTAAAGAAGAAGGGATTTGCTTCCTCATGTTATAGCTGTCCCCCAATAACTGGTGGAGTAATATACTGTAAGCAACTAGAGAGATGCATTACATTGGCAGATTTTTGCACTGCACTTCCTCAGGTACAGCTTCCTCTCCAGCAAGACCTGAGAACAGTGAGCATTGCAGTAATCAGTATTGCCAACCTACCAGATTGAATTTACTGACAGGACACCCAAAGTTTACTGGCACAGCCAAGTTTTTACTGGCATTTCCAAAATTTCAGTTTTAAAGCCGTTGTATATCCGCATATGCATTTTTTTTTCACACCTGCAAGGCAAAAGACATAATGAGCTAGTATGAATACTAGCTCATTATGAAATACTTATCTTGGAACGAGGAGAAGAGAACTTACCTGGTCCACGCCGAGCGAGATGTCATCTTGACTCGGCGTGTCTTCCGAGTATCGCCGCTCCAGCGCTGTGATTGGCTGGAGCGGCAATGTCGTCACTCCCGCGCATGCGCGCTGGAGACTTCAATTCGGCAAGGTCCGGCGGCAGCATTGAACTTCATTTTTCTCAGCACGTCGTAGTGTTTTACGTCACTGCGTTGGACACTGTCTGATTTTTGACTGATGGTGTGTAGGCAAGACTGATGAAAGTCAGCTTCATCGGATATCCGACGGAAAAATCCATCGGATCAGATATCCGATCGTGTGTACAGGGCATTATAGTCGCATTGTTGTGTTCAAATGTTACCTTGCCTGCAAATGTCCAATGGCTGAAGGAGGGGAGTGTTTAAAGTTGAACTTCACTCTCGCAATTAACATTGATTATTTTGAATCCTCATGCTGCTAGAATTAGTAAAAATATAGGGAAGGATATCATATTTACCTGTTTTAAACTTTTTTTTTTACATTTCTTTAGTTACTTTCTGGTTTCTTGCCTAGGCAAATGATGTTATACTTCCCAGGAGTCTTTAAAAGGGGATTTTCTCAGCTAAGCACACTCTCCTGCATGCATGCTTGAGCTAAGGGCAGATGGATTTCAGGAAGTAAATGCTACATTAATAATTTCCCCTTACTCAAGATGGGCATGGTGAGAAATGTTAGGGGGTTGTTTTTCAATGTGATTTCTCAACAAAATACAGCATGGAAACATAGATGGATGGGAGAGTTTGCTTTGAATATTAAAAATGGCTTAAATAGTGTTTTTGGTTGGTGGTGCTGAGTTGCGGTGTACTGTCTTGGATGGAATAACATGCCAGTTTGACCTTGACTATATTGGGGTCCACAGTGAGAAGCCGAACGTCGGTGCGCAGGCGCCGTATAGAGCCGCACCGACGTTCGGCTTCTTTCGGCAACTCGTGACGCGTAGTATGCGACGGTCGGAAGCCTGTCAATCTGTTAGGAACGCCCAGTCCCGGAGAAGACATACCCGGAAGCAGCGGTGAAATAAGGTATGTAGGAAAAAAAAAAAAAAACAGCCGATTGTCATTAGGACAACTCGGCTAAATGTAATGCTAAAAATGTATTTTTGGGTGAACCCCCGCTTTAAGGACCAGAAGGATTTACCCCCTTAATGACTAGGACATTTTTTGCGATACAGCACTGCATCACTTTAACTGACAATTGCACAGTTGTGTGATGCTGTACCCAAACAAAATGTCCTTTTTTTCCCCACAAATAGAGATTTCCTTTGGTGGTATTTGATCACCTCTGCGCTTTTTTTGCACTATAAACAAAAAAGACAGAAATTTTTTAAATAAAAGCAATAATTTTTACTTTTTGCTATAATAAATATTCCAAAAATAAATACATATAAAGAAACACATTTATTTCTCAGTTTAGGCCAATATGTATTCTTCTATATTTTTTTGTAAAAAAAAATCACAATAAGCTTATATTGATTGGTTTTCACAAAAGTTATAGAGCCTACAAAATAGAGAATAGATTTATGGCATGTTTTAATATATATATATATTTTTTACTAGTAATGGCAGTGATCAGCGATTTTTAGCGAGACTGCAACATTGCGGTGGACAGATCAGACATTTTTGACACTTTTTTGGAACCAGTGACATTTATTCAGTACTATAAAAATGCACTGATTACTGTATAAATGACACTGGCAGGGAAGGGGTTAACACTAGTGGTGGTTAAGGAGTTAAATATGTTCCCTGGGAGGTGTTTCTAACTGTGGGGCCAGTGTTCAGACTGGAGGAGAGAGATTGCTGTTCTTGATCACAAGGAACAGACAACCTCTCTCTACTCCGCTGTCAGAATGGGGATCTGTTTGTTTACATTGACAGATCCCCATTCTGGCTCCCTGTGGAGCAATTGCGGGTGGCCGGCAGACATTGAGCATCGGCTCTGGCGCCATGCACGTGCCCACTGCATCTATTGCATGAACTGACGTACAGCTATGGCTATTCGCGCAATAGAGCCAACCTGCCGCCATATAATAATGGTGGCTGGTCAGCAAGTGGTTTATTGCACTGATTTGCTACATACACATTGTTATGGCTATGGATGGAGGATTATACATCTATATGCATTTAGGGCTGTCATTGTGAATGATTTTTTTTGGCAACTGCATGAATATATTCTTTTATACAGATACTATTATTTGATTTCGTGTTTGCATGTATCCTTACATGTGGGTCTGGAGCTGCTGGAGGAGGAGTAGGAGAATACAGAAGCATGCTGTAGGACATATCCCCTTGGTGTGGATGATTTAAGCTTTTATAACCTTGATATTATATAGGGGTCCATATTTGGAGGTGAGCAGATACAGTGGGTAAAATAAGTATTGAACACGTAACCACTTTTCTAGGTAAATACATTTCTAAGAGCCGGTTCACACTGGGGCGACTCGTCAGGCGTCTCAGCCGCCTGACAAGTTGCATTCCCATTGAATTCAATAGAACCGTTCTAAGAAACGTAGAAAAAGGTTCTTGTACGACTTCGGGGGCGACTCGGGGCGACTTGCATTGACTTCTATACAGAAGTCATTTTGCAAGTCGCCTCTGAAGTCGTCTTCAGGACGCCTTGACGAGTCGCCCCCGAAGTCGTGTCACCCGAGTGTGAAATGGCTCTAAAGGTGCTATTGACATGAAATGTTCACCACATATCAGTAACAGCCCATGCAATGCATACATATAAAGAAACCAAAACAAATACGTAAAAAAATTAGGTTATATGTAACATAATGGAATGACACAAGGAAAAGGTATTAAACTAAGTGAAATGTATTTATTACTTTGTTGGTAATGACAGCTTGAAAACGCCTCCTGTATGGAGAAACTGGTTGCGATTTTGGCCCAACTCTTGTAGGTTTCGTGGGCCTCTTCTATAAACTCTGAACATTAGTTCTTTCCTTAGATTTTCTATTGGATTCAAGTCAGGTGATTGGTTGGGCCACTCTAGCAGCTTTATTTTCTTTCATTGAAACAAATTGAGAGTTTCCTTGGCTTTATGTTTGAGATCTATGCCTTGCTGAAATGTCCACCCTTGTTTCATCTTCATCATCTAGTAGATGGCTGCAGATTTTTATCAAGAAAGTCTTGGTCCATTTTTCCATTCATCCTTCCTTCAATGATATGATGTTTGCTGAAAAACATCCCCACACCATGATGTTCCAAACTTCACTGATGGTACAGTGTTTTTGGGGCGATGTACAGTGCCTTTTGACCTTCAAACAAGGTGTTTGTCTCATCTGACCAGACTATATTTTCCCAGTACTTCACAGACTTGTCTAAATGTTGTGCAGCAAGCGTTAAACAAGCTTCAGCATGCTTTTTCTTCAGCAATGGAGTCGTGCGTGGTGAGCGTGCATACAGGTCATGCATTACTTGTACCTGCTAATTCCAGGTCTTTCTGAAGCTCTCCACTAGTGGTCCTTGGCTCTTGGAAAACTCTTCTGATAATTATTTTGAATCTTGCGAGGAGCACCTGGTCGTGGTTGGTTTACGGTGAAATTATTTTCTTTTCGCTTCTCGGCCTTTTGGCTAAGATCAAGTGTAGTATCTGTTCTTATCAGTTGCCAATAGGTGGTGCTAAGCTGACTGTCCCCGGTACCCTGTGGCAGGGGGAAAGGGATGGCAGTCGGCGGACGCTAAGCCTGTTGGTGTGGAGGTGGAAGCCTTCTGATGTGGACAGAGAGGCATGAGGTCGAAGCCAAGAGGCCGGGTCCCTGGCCGTTGGCCTGGATTTGGTGGTATCTGCCCCAGTCAGTTGTTCTGGAGGGAACCTCTGCTTCTCCTTTAACCGGGAAGGAGCGGGTAGTACTTCCAGAATGTGATTAGGTGGGAGAGTTAGGGGTTGTGGGTGGAGTCTGCGTCAGTAGGCTCTCCCCAACCTCTTCTCCCACCTTCCTGGCTGGTAAGGGTGCTGCCGGTCCGGACCGGGGGCTAGGGACCGTTGAAAAGCCCGTGGAGATTGTGCCCCTGGAGTGGCAGTCCAGGGGTGCCATACATTGCACAAGTGTTTGAGGGGCACTCATCGTGTGGCACCTTCAGGTCACTGATCTCCACAACACACTTTTCACACCTGCCGCTTGGGCCGGGCCTTTTGGCTAGGACCAGTGGAATTTTTATCCTGGCCGGAGGGCCGGCCAATGTATTGGTCACTTTCCTCACTCTCCCATCTTCCTTTTCCCCACTTTCTTTTATTATTTTCCCCGTGTTTGTCTGTTTTGTCACTTTTTTGTTTGGTGCACTGCACTTTATGTGTGATGAGTAGGGTGCAGGTCCTCGGACCCGCTCTGAAAGTCTTGGGAGTTGGTGGACCCGGCCTTCTGGCTAAGTTCGACTGGCTCTCATGGGGTCTCCCTTCGGGGGAGCCTCACCGAGGAGGGTTCTGTTTCGGCAGTCCCTCTGAGGATGTTGGGTCCTTGTGGCTTCGGCTGCTTGGACCAAGATGGGTCCATATGGATTTGGCTGTATGGACCACAGTTTACTCTTTTCCCTGCCAGGAGCCTAACGCCCCGGGGATCAGAGCTGGGTCATTTTCGGAGGACCACTTGACGATGCACCCGTCACAGTTTTTTGTTGCACCTCTTTATGTGTGTGCACATTTTTCCTGCACCGGGTGGAGTTTTTGGGTTGTGTTTTGCACGCCACAGGCTTTTCAACAGAAAAAAAAAAATATTTTATTTTCACTTTCAAATTATGGCCCCAACAGTGCTCACTGGAACATTCCGAATTTTAGTAATTCTTCTGTAACCAATGCCATCAGTATGTTTGGCAACAACAAGGTTGCAAAGTTCTTGAAAGAGCTCTTTGCTTTTACCTATCATGAGATGTTTATTGATGTTTTTTGTTTGACGCCTTGGTAATGAGACACCCTTTTAAAGGGCATCAGTTGAAGCTACTAGTTTGCACTGACAAGGGGCAGGATTGCTTTTTTACTACTAATAGATTTCAGCTGGTGTCTTGGCTTTCCATGTCTTTTTGCTCCTCCCTTTATCCATGTGTTCAATACTTTTTCCGTGTGTCCTTCCATTTTATTACACCTAATTTCTGAATGTATTTGTTTTGGTTTCTTTGTATGTATGAATTGCATGGGTTGTTACCAACATGTGGTGAAAATGTCATGTCAATAGAGCACCTTTAGAAATGTATTTACCTTCAATACTTATTTTACCCACTGTATATTGCACTGGGAGACACAGCACAACATTTTAGGAAGTTTATAGAAATATTCACATATGTAGCACAGTTGTTTATTGGAAGTTTGGACTTTTATTTTATTTTTTGTTTGTGATACGTCATTGTTGTATTCTGAGTGACCATAATTAATATAGTTGATTTTTAGGTATTTTTAATTACATATCTATAGCTTTTTTTTGTTAACTTTATAACTTGTAAACTTGCTTATCACCTCTAATTTATGCATGTAATTTGGTATAGAGTTCCAATTTTAGTCATTGTATTACCTACACAGCTCCAAAGAACAGACCGAATGAGTGCATTTCCAAGCTATTGACTTGGGTAGCGTAGTGTTACCTTATGTAACTTAGTCATTGTTGCAGTAGCTGTCACCCCTGCTGCTGTGTTACCACTGTTCCAAGCTGGTGATCAGATTAAGGGGGGGTTCACACCAAAATGTGGTGTGAAAAAGGCATGTTCTGTAAGCATTTCCCACACCGAGCTCAAAATGTGCTGCCTTTGTGATCTGCAGAAGGTGTCAATATATACTTAATGACATTCGCCCCTTAATGGTGCCATGTGTTTTTTAAAAGTAGTGCATGCACAGGTCAGACTGGGCAAAGATAAGACTGAATTGATGGGCACAGGTGAGGCTGCATTGATGGGCACTGGTCAGTCTGTATTGATGGGCACAGATGAGGCTGCATTAATTGGCACAGTTGAGGCTGCATTTATGGGCACAGATGAGGCTGCATTAATGGGCACAGGTCACACTACATTGATGGGCACAGGTAAAACTCCATTGATGGGCACAGGTGAGACTTCATTGATGGGCACAGGTGAGGCTTCATTGATGGGCACAGGTGAGGCTTCATTGATGGACACAGGTGAGGCTTCATTGATGGGCACAGGTGAGGCTATGTTGATGGGCACCTGTGAGGCTGCACTGATGGTCACTGATACATTTTTTGTTCATATTTATTTTTGTAACCTAATTCTGCATAAAACATTGACATGAAATGACAACATCATCAAAACAGTGTCATTGCATGAGATAATTTACAAGGACGTGTTTAGGGGTGGGGCAGGGTAGGGTTTGATAGGGCAACTAGTGGCGAGTAACCCTTAAGGCCTGGCTAGTACAGTAGCTCAGTACTTGACATTTTAAGCCCTGTTATAACACAATATAATATTAATAATACAATATAATAAGTACAGTGTGAGAGGCATGCTTGCTTCCTCCCCATAACCCACAGCATTTTAAAGTTTGTTTAAAAACTGGAGTGCACTCAGTTTTAAGATTAATTTAGTTTTTGAGATAATTGTCTGGAGACTGGACATTTAGGTATACTGGATACAGATAGGTGTAAGGAAGGGGGCTCCGTACCTATCCCATTTGCAAATTCATATAGGCAAGTTGGCAACGGTGTTTTATGGCAAGTTTGCTTTTACAACATAGGTCCTTTGGGCTTACACTGAAAGTATAACCTTTCTGTAAATAAAGTAATTAGGTACATAATAATCTGTGATTATCCTACCAGTTTGTCAGTACCTCCAATGATTATTTCTCCATGTTTATGTTAGTTAGAGATGAATAGTCAGCTAATTCACTATCTAACTTTATATCATGCTGTTTCAGGTCACAATGACCCCAAGCCGACTCCAGCTATTTCTGATCTTTTCTACAGCAGAATGCGTATGAAGAAACCACAGTAATCTCCAAAGGTACATGTGCAAGCTAGCTTTCAGCATGTACCTTAGGTGCCAACTATTATTAAAATATTCATCAGTGAATTGTCTCGGGGGCTTTCTGTAACCACTACATTTAGTAAATTTGACAGATGTGAAAAGCAAACATGATCACTTTATGTTTGTGGTTTCTGCAGGGAAGAGAGGTGTGACTGATTGCTAGTTAGAAGACGCTGCATGAAATAGAAATTGGTGTGTCAGAGAGTTGTAGAAAAACTTGGAATAGGACTTGAGATATATGGGTGATCTAACTGTATTACTTGGACACTGTGCTAATAAAAATCACCTTGAACACAAGCTGATTGCCTGCAACTGATCGCAAATATGTCTATGTCCTATTGAAATGCGTTGTGTCTGTCAATGGTCATGGGTAAAAATGAACTACAATTGCAATATAAGTGAAGGGTAGGAGTTGACTGTAGCTAATCGCTGGAATATGCAATCAGTCAAGGCCGCGTCTAAATCATGCTTAACCACTTGCTTACTGGGCACATAAACCCCCTTCGTTCCCAGGCGAAATTTCAGCTTCCGGCACTGCGTCGCTTTAACTGACATTTGCACGGTCGTGCGACGTGGCTCCCAAACAAAATTGATGTCCTTTTTTCCCCACAAATAGAGCTTTATTTTGGTGGTATTTGATCACCTCTGCGGTTTTTATTTTTTGCGCTATAAACAAAAAAAGAGCAACAATTTAAAAAATATATATATTTTTTTTACTTGTTGCTATAATAAATCTCCCATTTTTTTTTAAAAAAAACTATTTTTTTTCTCAGTTAAGGCCGATACGTATTTTTTGACGTATTTTTGTAAAAAAGAAAAAAAAATCGCAATAAGCGACTGGTTTGCGCAAAAGTTATAGTTCCTACAAAATGGGGAACAGAATTATGATTTTTTTTCATTATTTTTTTTTTACTAGTAATGGCGGCGATCTGCGATTTTTATTGGGACTGCGATATTGCGGTGGACGTATCGGACACTTTCGACACAAATTTGGGACCATTCACATTTATACAGCGATCAGTGCTATAAAAATGCACTAATTACTGTATAAATGTGACTGTCAGGGAAGGGGTTAACACTAGGGGGTGAGGAAGGGGTTAAATGTGTAGCCTGGGTGTGTTCTAACTGTGTGGGGGGAGGGGGGTGACTGGGGGAGGTGACCGATGCTGTGTCTCTATGTACAAGGGACACAGATCGGTCTCCTCTCCTCTGACAGCACGTGGAGCTCTGTGTTTACACACAGAGCTCCACTTCCCTGCTGTTACCGGCTGTGTCACCGACGATCACGTGTACCCGGCGGACATCGCGGCCGCCAGGTACACACATCGGGTCCCCAGTGGCGCGCCCGGGTAATGCATTTCAGATGACGTCCAAAGACGTCCAGTTGGCACCTGAGAACCGCGCTGTTGACGTCTTTTGTCAATATCGCGGGTCTCAAGTGGTTAAAGGAGCACTGTTATTTGTTGTTATTTTTTACAGGTATTTATATAGTATCGACAGTTTATGCTGCGCTTTACAAGCACATTATCTCACAAAAGTGAGTACACCCTCACATTTTTGTAAATATTGTATTATATCCTTTCATGTGACAACACTGAAGTAATGACACTGTACTACAATGTAAAGTAGTGAGTGTACGGCTTGAAAATTTGCTGTCCCCTCAAAATAACTCAACACACAGCCATTCATGTCTAAACCGCGGGCAACAAAAGTGAGTACACACCTAAGTGAAAATTTCCATATTAGGCACAATTAGTCATTTTCCCTCCCCGGTCATGTGATTCGTTAGTGTAACAAGGCCTCAGGTGTGAATGGGGAGCAGATGTGTTACATTTTGTGTTATCACTCTCAAGCCCCAAACACACTATCAGTTTTCCTGCAGGTTTTTCTCTTCAGGTTTACCAAATCCATCTAATACAAGGTCAAACCCTAAGAGTTTCAATTTGTATGCAATCAGGCAGGCCATTGCACTACATGGTTTTGGTAAACCTGAAGAGAAAAACCTGCAGGAAAACTGATAGTGTGTATGGGGCTTAACTCTCTCATACTGGTCATTGGAAGTTCAACATGGCACCTTATGGCTAATAACTCTCTGAGGATCTGAAAAAAATAATTGTTGGTCTACATAAAGATGACCTAGGCTATAAGATGATTGCCAAGACCCTGAAACTGAGCTGCAGCACAGTGGCCAAGACCATACAGCGGTTTAATAGGACAGGTTCCACTCAGAACAGGCCTCGCCATGGTTGACCAAAGAAGTTGAGTGCACAAGCTCAGCGTCATATCCAGAGGTTGTCTTTAGGAAATAGACGTATTTCTGCAGAGGTTGAAGGGGGGGGGGGTCAGCCCCGTCAGTACTCAGACTATACGCTGCACACTGCATCAAATTGGTCTGCATGGCTTTCGCCCCAGAAAGAAAGAATTACTGGAACCATGTCCTGTGATCTGATGAGACCGAGATAAACTTATTGGGTTCAGATGGTGCCAAGCGTGTGTGGCGGCACACAGGTGAAGAGTACAAGGACAAGGTGTCTTGCCTACAGTCAAGCATGGTGGTGGGAGTGTCATGGTCTGGGGCTGCATGATTGCTGCCAGCACTGGGGAGCTGCAGTTCATTGAGGGAACCATGAATGCCAAAATGTACTTTATCATACTGAAGCAGAGCATGATCCCCTCCCTCCGGAGACTGCAAGACCACCACTGCTTTGCTAAAGAAGCTGAGGGTAAAGGTGATAGAGTGGCCAAGCATGTCTTTAGACCTAAACCCTATTGAGCATCTGTGGGGCATCCTCAAACGGAAGGTAGAAGAGCGCAATGTTTCTAATAGGGATGAACCGAACACCCCCCGGTTCGGTTCGCAGCAGAACATGCAAAAAATTTGTTCGAACACGCAAACACATTTAAAGTCTATGGGACACAAAAAACAAAAGTGATCATTTTAAAGGCTAATATGCAAGTTATTGTCATAAAAAGTGTTTGGGGACATGGGTCCTGCCCCAGGGGACATGTATCAATGCAATTTTTTTTTTTAAAACTGCAGTTTTTTAGGGAGCAATGATTTTAATAATGCCTAAAGTGAAACAATAAAAGTGAAATATTCCTTTAAATTTCATACCTGGGGGGTGTCTAAAGAATGCCTGTAAAATAGCGCATGTTTCCCGTGCTTGGAAAAGTCCCTGCACAAACTGACATTTCTAAAGGAAAAAAAAGTCATTTAAAACTACTCGTGGCTATAATGAATTGTCAGGTCCTGGCAATTCAGATACAAGTAATTGAAAAAAAATGGCATGGGTTCCCCCTTAGTCCATTACCAGGCCCTTTGGGTCTGGTATGAATATTGAAGGGAACCCCGAACCAAAATTAAAAAAAAAATGTGTGGGGGTCTCCCCAAATTATATACCAGGCCCTTATCCGAACAAGCAACCTGACAGGCCGCAGGAAAAGAGGGGGACGAGAGAGCGCCCCCTTCCTGAACCATACCAGGCCACATGCCCTTAACATGGGGAGGATGTCCCCATGTTGATGGGGACAAGGGCTTCATCCCCACAACCCTTGCCCGGTGGTTGTGGGGGTCTGCGGGCAGGGGGCTTATCGGAATCTGGAAGCCTCATTTAACAAAGGGGACCCCCAGATCCCAGCCCCCCCCTATGTGAATTGGTAACAGGGTACATTGTACCCCTACCATTTCACAAAAAAGTGTCAAAATATTAAAAACCACAGGAGACAGTTTGGGACAAGTCCTTTATTAAAAATAAAAAAGAAGAAGAGGAGTCACTTAGGCTGCAGTCATACCTTAGCGTTTTGAGTCGCATGCACATTTGCAGCAATTCTGCCCACGATTTTAAACCACTGAGGTGTGAATGACAAATCGCAGAACGTACATTTGAGATCTCATTAATTTAAATGGCACTAAAAATAGTGTTGCGGTTCTGTTGCGATTGTCATGCGATAAATTGTGCTGCAATAGTAAAGCAGTGTACAGAGGTCAGTAGGATGTAGGGCAGTGTACAGGGAACAGTAAGGCAGAGGACAGGGTGTCAGCAGTGCAGAGGACAAGAGGCAACAGTACAGTGTACAGAGGTCATTTGGAGGTAGGACAGTGTACAGAGGTCATTAGAACATAGGACAGTGTACAGAGATGAGTAGGGCAAAGGACAGGGGAACAAGAGAGCACAGTATGGGAGGGTCAGTATGGTACATAGCATGGTGGGGGGGATATCATGGTGGGCTGAAGGGCACACACCTGGGTGGGTCAGGAGGGCACAGTATAGGGGATGGTAGGGCAGAGTATGGGGGTGGGTGGGCACACACCAGGGGGGTCGGAAAGGCCCAGTATGGGGTGGGGTGGAAAGGCAAAGTATAGTGGCTTGGAGGGCACAGTACGAGGGCAGAGGACACAAATAAGAGGGGTCAGAATGGCAAAGTATGGGGGTCAGGAGGGTACAGTACAGGGATCAGGAGGGAACACACCAGGGAGGTCAAGAGGGCACACACCAGGGGGGCTAAGGAGGGCACACACCACAGGTCGGGAGGGCACACACCAGGGGGTCGGGGGGGCACACACCACAGGTCAGGAGGACACACACCAGGGGGTTGGGAGGGCACACAACAGGGGGTCAGGAAAGCACACACCATGGGTCAGGAGGGTTTCACACCAAAGGGTCAGGAAGGCACACATAACGGATCAGGGGGGCAAACACGAGGGGTCAGAAGAGCACACACAAGGGGGCCGGGAGGGCACACACCATGGGTCAGGAGGGCACACACCACAGGTCGGGAGGACACACACCACGGGGTCAGAAGGGCACACACCAGGGGTCAGAATGGCACAAACCAGGGGGTCAGGAGGGCACACACTATAGGTCATTAGGGCACACACCAGGGGGTCGAGAGGGCACACACCACGGGGAAGGGAGGGCACACACCATGGGTCAGGAGGGTACACACCAGGGATTGGGAAGGCACATACCTTGGGTTCAGGAGGGCACACACCAGGGGTCTGAGGGGCACACACCACAGGTTGGGAGTACACACACCAGGGGTCGAGAGGGTACACACCAGGGGTCAAAAGGACACACACCAGGGAGGTAAGGAGGGCACATACCAGGGGGCAGTGACAATGCTTTAGTTAATGCTACATGAAAAAGCCATGTTCTGATTTGTCAGTTAACAGGCAGCACTTCAATGCTATACTGCAGTAACTCAGCAGACTTAGCAATAGAGGTGCCTGAAAGCTAAGCCACAATGAACCGTCAGATGATTTTACCTCGCCACCCTCTGCTCACGCTGCTGTCACACCCCCCTCTTCCATACGGGCACGATCTTGGAGCTCAGGCTCATCCCTCCCACTCAAGCAGCAGAAGCCTGGAGGCTCCACCTTGGGGATGGTCCTTAGTCCTGCTGGAGAATGGCAGGGAAACTGCTGATGGCCGAGGTAGGGGGAGGTGCAGGGGGCAAAGATGTGCAGACAGTGGGCAGCAAATAGTAACACATGTATCAACAAGTGAAATAGTTGTAAGCTATCCCGACTGCGGCTCTGCTTTCCGAAACGCAGGCGGGGACAAGAGCACGGCTGGACAGGTGGTGTACTAGGATCAGTGACAGTAGGCAAGTATGGCAGTGCAGGCTAAAGGTACAGCTGCTTTGGGCGCCCCAACAATGACTGGACCCAGTGCAGGCTGCGCCTTTTCCTCAGCATTAAAGGCGGCCCTGCTCTCAACCCCAGCTAGGCCTGCTTAAATTTACCTGCACTGGCCAAAAATCTAACTCTAGTACCTACCTAAGATAGAGGGTGCTACAAAAGTTTACGTTGAATGCAATGTGCTAATTGTAGAAGTTAGGGATAAGTGTAAGTTTAAAAAGCCTACCACCTGCAGTTTCCCTGATTTGTTACCACATTAATGTTTGTTGAATTTGAGTTCATTGATATGATTGCTTTTGGTTATTGCACTTTGCCCTGCATTACTGAACTACTGATAGGTTTCAATATAACCCTGTTATCCTTCTGTGCCTATTTATGCGCTAAATGTAGCAAAAACAAAGATACTCTGACTCAGTCAAAATATTGTGACCATGAGGTGTATGATGGGTCGCATTCCTAATTCTGAGTCTGAAGTTATAACAAAAATTGTTTTAATTTCTCAGAATTTTATGTTTTCTGTCAAATTCTCAGTGGGCCCATCCCCCTGTACTTTATCTCTGCTACCTTATAACAGGCCTTATAACATTCTTTATTTCAGACACGCGAGGGAAGTGAGGTGAAAGCAACACAAAGCTTTTCCATGCAGAAAACAAAAACATTTCTAAAGTGCTTTGCAATGAAGCTTCAATTCTCTGTCCTCTCCACCTCCCACCCCATGAGAATGTGTTCTTTGCAGGCATGAGAGGTGAAAGAAAAGTCCTATTTTCTATGAGAGAAAGCAAATGGAGGGAAAGTGTGTGTGCAGGCTAAACAAAAGGCCAGCTATCAATCACAGGCAGGTTGGAGTGGCTGGCCAAAGAGAACTGTTGAGGCTTAGGGAAACAGCTATGTCTGCTCTCCTCCCCTCTCAAACCTTTACTTTTCAATTCAGTTATTATTAATGCACTGGGAAAAAATTCCACATGCCTTTCATATGAATAACTTGAATCGCTAGGCAGTTTTTTTTTCTTTTGTTTCTTTCAGTCTGTGCTTTAGGTAGCTTGTGTGGCTATCTCTTTGGTATCTAGAGCTATTTATTAAAGGTTAGCTTTTATTTGAAGTTGACAGCCGGTATTCTAACCCTTTATTTCATGGTGTCATTGCATAGGAATTTATACTATAAGTATATACAACATGTACATCAAAATATACTTGTAGCTGTTGATCTGTGATAACAAAAGCATCTTGAAACTCTTCTGCAGTACTTGAGCTCCTGTATTAACCAACACAATTGCGTAGTAGGACATGTGCAATAGTCTTGTTCTCTGTATATAGGTTGAGCGCCAGGAAATACGCTAGATACACAGCTGAAAAATACATATGTGAGCTGTATTATCTGCCAAATAAATTGTAATTCTGTCCAGCCACATCTGTGATTCTGGCACCTCTGAGGCCCCGTACACACGACCGAGTTTCTCGGCAGAATTCAGCCAGAAACTCGATCGGAGCTGGATTCTGCCGAGAAACTCGGTCGTGTGTACACTTTTCAGCGAGGAAGCCGACGAGGAACTCGTCGGGCCAAATAGAGAACATGTTCTCTATTTCCTCGTTGTTCAATGAGGAAAGTTGGCCTGCTGAGATCCTCGGCGGCTTCAACACAGAACTCGATGAGGAACTCGATGTGTTTGGCACGTCAAGTTCCTCGGACGTGTGTACGGGGCCTGACAGGCAGCATAGACAGGAGGGTGATAGCAAAAGAAAATTCCAGATAACATTTTTCTGCAATAAAAAAGATATTATAATCATCTCAACCCAGGTCTAATGCCGCGTACACACCATCGTTTTCTGCGATGGAAAAATGCGACGCTTTATGTGCTTTAAAAAAACGTCATTTTTCAAACTTCAATTTGAACAACGACGTAGCATACACACCATCGCTTTTTCACAACGCTCTAGCACAGCGCAGTTCCGTCAATCACGCACGACGTCACTATAAAGGGTCGTTTCCATGCGGAAGACGGCCTCTTTTGCTGATATCGTGTTGCTGCGTGTTAGTAAAAGTTTGGTGAGATACGATTCGTGATTTTCAGTGACTGTGCTTTAAATTTCGTTTTCTTGTCTATAAGCTGAAAAACACCTTAACGAATGTGCTGATTCCATTCTGAACAGTCGTTTTACATGAATGAGCGCTGCAGTCTCCTAACTTGCTTCTGAGCATGCGCGGGCTTAAATCGACGTTTTTACGTACACACGGTCAATGTTTAGAACACAGAAAACGACGTCGGCCAAAAACGACACATAAAATTGAAGCATGCTTCAATTTTTTTCTGTCGTTTTTTAGAAGACATAAAACGACGTTTTTGCCCACACACGGTCAATTAAATTGACGTTTTTGAAAATGACGTTTTTTTCCATCGCAGAAAACGATGGTGTGTACGGGGCATAATACCTTTGCTTTGTACAACTGCAACCTCCATCACAATCCTAATTAATCAATGTTTCCAGGTTCTGTAATGGCACAGAGGTTGGACGACCATAGCAACCTTTTTATCATAAATAACTAGAAACATTTTAAATAACACAAACATTTACACACCACCTTTATTCAAGCCTTCTTGATTCTGTCAACAGAACAAACAAGGCGTCAAGTTGTGTGGGCATCAATATCAGACCACACAGTTGTTGAACCTGAAAAATATGTGCACAGCCTCAAATAGGCTCCTGCATGGAGCAGAGGCCTAAATCATACCTGCTTGTATTCATCACCGGAATAGCAGAACTTCATCCTAATGCCGCGTACACACCATCACTTTATGTGATGAAAAAAAATGACGTTTTTAAAAATGTCACTTTAAATGACCGTGTGTGGGGGAAAACTTTGTTTTATGTCTTGTAAAAAACGACAAAAAAAAATTGAAGCATACTTCAATTTTATGTGTCGTTTTTCAAAACGTAATTTTTTACTTCACAGAAATTGATCGTGTGTAGCAAAAAACGTTGTTTAAAACAACGTTTTTTCACCCGCGCATGCCCAGAAGCTACTTATGAAGCGAGCTTCAATGGAAAAAAGTGGTGAACGTAACCTCGCTTTGCTAGAGCATTGTGAGAAAAACGATGGTGTGTAGGCAACTTCGTCTTTGAAAATTGAAGTTTCAAAAACGTCATTTTTTACTTCACAGAAAATGTCGTTTTTTTTCATCACATAAAGTGATGGTGTGTACGGGGCATAAGGCTTGGTTCACACAGGTACGGCTGCGGTTTGCAGTCAGTTTTTAAGAGGAGTCCGGTGCAGCTTCCTTCACCAGTTCAGGTGCGATTCAGATGCAAATTTTTACTTGAATTAGCACCTGAACCAGACCTAAAATTGCACAGGACTCTTATAAAAAATGGGCCACGCCCATCCCGGATGGTCGCGGCCCATCCTGGATAATTACCACTCACTGGTTGGTAGAGGTTACTGCACATTATTAATGCTCCATAATTGGTTTCTAGAGGTTACAGCACATCATTACAGCTCACTGATTGGTTGCTAGAGGTTACAGCACATCATTACAGCTCACCGATTGGTTGCTTAACCACTTAAGACCTGGACCATTATGCAGGTAAAGGACCTGGCCAGTTTTTGCGATTCGGCACTGCGTCGCTTTAACTGACAATTGTGCGGTCGTGCGATGTGGCTCCCAAACAAAATTGGCGTCCTTTTTTTTCACACAAATAGAGCTTTCTTTTGGTGGTATTTGATCACCTCTGCGGTTTTTATTTTTTGCGCTATAAACAAAAATAGAGCGACAATTTAGAAAAAAAAATATATTTTTTACTTTTTGCTATAATAAATACCCCCAAAAAAGATATAAAAAAAAAAATTCTCAATTTAGGCCGATACATATTCTTCTACATATTTTTGGTAAAATAGCGTTTACAAAATAGGGGATAGTTTTATGGCATTTTTTTTTTTTACTAATGGCGGCGATCAGCGTTTTTTTTTGTGACTGCGGCATTATGGCGGACACATCGGACAATTTTGACACATTTTTGGGACCATTGTCATTTTCACAGCAAAAAGTGCTTTAAAAATGCATTGTTCACTGTGAAAATCACAATTGCAGTTTAGGAGGTAACCACTAGGGGGCGCTGTAGGGGTTATGTGTGACCTCATATGTGTTTCTAACTGTAGGGGGCGGGGCTGGATGTGTGACATCACTGATCACCTTTCCCTATATCAGGGAACAGACGATCAGTGACATTGCCACTGTGAAGAATGGGGAAGGTGTGTTTACACACACCTCTCCCCGTTCTTCAGCTCCGATCGTGGGACACCAGCGGCGATGGTCACGGATTTTGGACCGGGTCGCGGGCGCGCGCCCCACGGCTGGGCACTTAAAGGGGGAGGTACAGGTACGTGCCTGTGCCCATGCGTGCCATTCTGTCTACGTAAATGTGCAGGAGGCGGTCCTTAAGTGGTTAAGGTTACAGCACACCATCTCACTGCCTTTTCAGTATGTATTGTCAATTCCATGTGCTTCCATATGTGACACGATTTTAATCATGTTTTTTAATAAATTGTTATATTTTTATGGAACTTAAACTTTTGGAGCGCCTCAAAAGTCCCACTCCAGGGGTTCATTCTTTCTCCTCCACATGCCACACGGTCACTCCAATCCATGGGTTCATGGATAGTCTTCACTTCAGTGGTATCACCGCTGGAGCATAAGCCAGGCCCAGGACTCCACAACAACAGGTCTTCTTCCTCTTAGCGAAGAGCTCTCACTCTCCTGGAGTGCACAGTGCAGAAGACGAGGTGCCGGTAACTGCACCCCTCTAAATGTTGCGCCCAGGGGAAATACCCCCGTATCTTATTTTGTTTTTATGTCTTCTTCCAACATCCTTGGTGAGCTCTCAAACCTCTCCTTTTTCCTGCTCACTTCTGTTAGTTTGGAACAAGTAGTGCATGTTTAATTGCGGTCATGAGCACTGCTCTATGCATACTACAGGTCCCATAGTCCATACTCCCTAGTCTATCTCAGAAGTGAGCAAGAGATAGTGGCTACACTCCTTAGAGAACAATTTCCGCTCCAAGCCCAAGACCTCTAAAGCACACGCCCTATTAAGAACTTACAGGTGCCGGCTCTGCAACAAATTCGGAAGGAAGAACAAGTCCTGGACGGCTGTACACCGTTGAAGGCATCTTTATTAATATCTTGTATAGCAGATGAAATCCAATACAGTTACTTCATGTTACAGAAAACAGGAGAAGCCACTGATGCGTTTCACACCGTATAGAGGTGCTTAATAATACACTCCTTGGGGCAGATCCACAGACAGAGGACCCAAGGAGATACTTTCACATTACCCGCGTTGTATCTTTAGTTTGAATCCTCAAACCAAGATACGACGGCATCTGGGTTAGATCCGACAGGCTTTGTATGCCTTCGGATCTTAGATGCAATACTTCGGCGTCCGCTGGGTGGAGTTCTCGTTGTTTTCCGCCTCGGGTATGCAAATTAGCTATTTCCGACGATCCACGAACGTACGCGCGGCCGTCGCATTCTCTTACGTCGTCTCTAGTCGGCTTTTTCCGGCGTATAGTTAAAGCTGGTGTTTTGCGGCGTATAGTTAAAATTGCCATGTTAAGTATGGCCGTCGTTCCCGCGTCAATTTTTTTTTTTTTTTTTTGCGTAAGTCGTCCGTGAATCGGGATGGACGTAACTCACGTCTAAGTTAAAAAAATTACATCCTAGCCACGTCATTTGGCGCAATGCACGGCGGGAAATTTCAGGATGACGCATGCGCAGTTCATTCGGCGCGGGGACACGCTTCATTTAAATGAAACCCGCCCCCTAATCGCCGATTTGAATTCCGCCGCCAGAGATACACTACGCCGCCTTAACTTAAGGCGCAAATTCTTTGAGGATTCAAAATTCCGCCAGGTAAGGTACGGCGGCATAGCGTATCTCTGATACGCTGCGCGGGTGCAGATCTCTGTGGATCTGCCCCTATGTTACAGTGGGACCATAGAGAATGAAGGTAGCCACCCTCTAACAGAAAGTCATATCAAAGCAAAAAAAAGGATTTGGATGAGTCTGAAAGCAATAGAAACACTGTTTGAGTTAAAGCGGGGGTTCACCCTAAAAAACATATATATACAATTAAATCCAGCATACCTCCGACATGTACAGTATGCTGTTTTTTTCTTTTTTCGCTGTACATACCGTTTTATAGTTCTTTTTCTTTTCTCACTCCCGCGGGGAATAGGCGTTCCTATGAAGAGGCGTAGATGATTGACGTGCGGCTAAGGCGCGAAAATATCCGAACTGGGACTCGGCTCTATACAGCGCCTGCGCACAGACTAGGAGCCGTGTAGAGCTGACTGCGCAGGCGCCGTATAGGGTCAAGTCCCAGGTCGGATATTTTCGGAACGCGTGACGCACCTTATCCGCACGTCAATCATCTACGCCTCTTCATAGGAACGCCTACTCCCGGCGGTAGTGAGAACCCGGAAGCCGGGTGAAAAAGAACTATAAGACGGTATGTACACCAAAAAAAAAAAATACCAGCATACTGTACATGTCGGAGGTATGCAGGATTTAATGGTATATAGATGTTTTATTGTGAACCTTCGCTTTAAGAACAAACTTGAATATAATTTTTTAGACCAGAGTTTAGTGCCACTTTAATTATCTAATGTGTCATAAGTAAATAAATGTGTTATCATTTAGGTCATAGGAATAAGCATTATATCACTGCTTATGTTGTCTTCAGAGAGTCCTGATATTATGGCAGTTCTGCAGTACTGATATTTCCCAACATTATACTTTTAACAAAAAGCTTTTTCAGTCTTCTCAACAAAATGAGGATACCTTTGCCATAGGGCACAACCAGTGCTGAAATGCTAGCTGTGATACCCAGAGCACTTTGAAGTCAGGCTGCAAACCAATTTCCTTTATGTTAAATATTATGAAAAATGGCTGAATTCTTTTTTAAAAGGTTGCTGTTGTTAATGCTAGATTTTTACTGGCGCCTATTTTTTCATCTACATAATGAGCATGTTTTCAGGCAATCCTGTAGAGATGTTACACCTTCAAGGATGCCTCATTATGCGAGCTGGAAATAAAATAAAATAAAATAGAGGAAAAGTGGATCTAGTTTAAGTACCACCACAAGCATATGCATTTCAATATTTATCTGCTTTCAATTAATAAATGGTGTTTCTAATTGATAATCATCTCTGGATATACATAATTAGATTAACGTTTTTTCTTCAGACTCAGTTACGTTTGTATTGTTGTTTATGTGCTTAATGACAAGAGACTGCTGTGCGACTGGTCAGAAAGTGGGTTGCAAATAAGTTATAGTCTGACAACAAGCATCAATTCACTTTATTAAAATAACTAGCTTGTGCCCATAGCAGAGAATTGAGCACCCCCTGTGCAATACAGCGTTAAAGATTTGTGCTAGTGGTTACCTCTGTTTTGCCTAATTGCAAACAGTCTTTCCTGTGACAAGCAATGATTAGCGATAAAATAATAACAATAATTTTCATTTCGAGCTACAGACATTGTGCAAAAATTGTGTATGGAATTAGACGTACACAGCCGATTCTCTCATCAGAATACATGCACATGTAGTTAAAGCAAAAAGTTAGGAAGACATTTTCATATTTAATTTTCTTAGATGTCTGCAATGCAAATGTTTAAAGCTGAATTCCATGTATGCCAATTTTTGCATAGGTACAGTTTGATCCAGCTTGGACCAATGTTAGTGTCAGGTCTCGTACACACGACCGAGTTTCTCGGCAAAAACCAGCAAGAAACTTGCTGTTTCTTTTTTTTTGCAGAGGAAACCGGTCGTGTGTACATTTTTCGACAAGGAAACTGTCGAGGAACTCGTCGAGCCAAAAAGAGAGCATGTTCTCTTTTTCCTCAACGGGAATGGAGAAAATTGGCTCACCGAGTTCCTCGACAGCCTCACAAGGAACTCGACGAGCAAAACGATGTGTTTCGCCCGTCGAGTTCCTCGGTCGTGTGTACGAGGCCTAACTGTCTTTTGGGGGGTTATGAGAAATGGCCCTCCCCAAACAGGATTCTGTGCTAAACCTAGACCATTAACAGATCTTTTTAATCAATCTCTTCTAACAGGAGAAGTTCCCCATGATTGGCAGACAGCTAATATTGTACTTATCCACAAGAAGGGCAGAAAGGTAGAAGTTGGCAATTACAGGCCAGTGAGTTTAACATCCATCGTATTCAAGTTAATGGAATCACTCCTGATCACCTTCCTGGGTGATTCTACCCAGCTCCCCCTCCAACCCCAAAGCATGCCAGGATATTTTGTTTGGACGCTTGGTCACTCCATTACATGGCTGTTGCTTTGGACTACACCTCTCAAAGTTCCCAGCGTCCTGCATGAATTCTTAGGCCCCTTTCACACTGGGGCGGGAGCTGCGTCAGCGGTAAAGCGCTGCTATTTTTAGCGGCGCTTTACTGTCAATTTCACTGCGGTTTTACCCCCGCTAGCATCCGAGAAAGGGTTAAAAATCACTGCAGTGGTGTAGCCACAGCAGTATAGCCACGGTGCCCCATTGATTTCAATGGGCAGGAGCGGTGGAGGAGCGGTGTGTATACACACCGCTCCTTTACCGCTCCAAAGATGCTGCTAGCAGAACTTTGTTTACCGTCCTGCTAGTGCACCGCTCCAGTGTGAAAGCCCTTGGGGCTTTTACACTGGAGAGACAGCATCGGCTGGTTCAGGTCGGTTTGCAGGCGCTATTTTTAGCATTATAGCGCCTGCAAACCGACCCAGTGTGAAAGGGGTCTTATGGGTTCTCCTGACTTTAGTTTTCCCACTGCTGACCAGAGGGAGGATAGTGCAGCATGTCTTCAGTACCACAGAAAAAAAAGATATAATAAAGTAATGTAACAAGACCCTTGCTCACTTGCTTCCGCTCTCCCGTCACTCCTCTGCTACTATTGAGTCAGCTTGCAGATTGCAACGTCTGATGGTTCGGTCATCCAAGGCTCCGGGATCCGAACTACGGCTATGTGCCATTCGTAATCCATTAGAACAAACACCAGGCAGGCTGTATGTAAGTTCAAACAGGAAGACCTTTATTGGAAGTACACAACATACTTTTAAACAGAATTTGGAACATCCCGCCCCCAACAATCGCTTTTCTATTGGTCAATTGTAAAGTACAAGTAGTCCTCCTTCAGGTCCTCCTTAGCCATGCAAATGAGGACTTGGAAATGAGTCAGCAGGGATTGGTCCGGAGGGACTGTTATGTGTAATGAGACAGAAGCCCCAGGGGGCAATCAATGTACACAATAACCAGACACAGAACAATGGAGCCGTCTGCAGCTTTAAGACAGGGAAGAAGACCCCCCACTGTGTAACAGCTTTCAAGGAGGAACACTTCTGCATTCCAAGGTCCATGACAAGTAACATCTTGATCAGGGCTCAAAATTTCAAGCCCTGAGCTTCTAGCCAGGCCTCAAGTGTTACTCGCCACCAGTTGCCTCACCTAACCCATACACTGCCCCGCCCCTAAAAACGCCCTTGTAGATTATCTCTTGGAATGACACTGTTAAATGTTTTATGCCGAATCAAGTTACACAATTAAATATTACCAACAACAACTTTAACAAAATGGGACAGGGCACTGAGGCAGACCAGAGGGACAGGGCACTGGGGCAGACCAGAGGGACAGGGTACTGGGGCAGACCAGAGGGACAGGGTACTGGGGCAGACCAGAGGGACAGGGTACTGGGGCAGACCAGAGGGACAGGGCACTGGGGCAAACCAGAGGGACATGGCACTGGGGCAAACCAGAGGGACAGGGCACTGGGGCAGACCAGAGGGACAGGGCACTGGGGCAGACCAGAGGGACAGGGCACTGGGGCAAACCAGAGGGACATGGCACTGGGGCAAACCAGAGGGACATGGCACTGGGGCAAACCAGAGGGACATGGGACTTTTTTACTTCTGCAAATATTGCTCTCCCTCTTCTTATGTACAAGGTCCCATGACTTAATGAGAATTGTAAGGAGAGCACCTGTGTACTGCTCTGCATGTGTGCGGCTCACCCGACTACTTTTCCTGGGCACGCACCTTTCCTCTTCGGCCGCCAATCGCAGCGTGGCTCTAAGTGTAGGCACAGATTGGACTGTTGGTCATGCAGAACTGTTATCACTCGCCCCCAGCTTAAATCCACTCGCCAAATGCTAGCAGGCGAGTGGAAATTTTGAGGGCTGATCTTGATCTTCGTGTTACTGTAGTCCAGAGCCTGGCTACATAAGGATATTAATAACTTAATTGAATAGTAATAGTAGCAACAGATATATATATATATATATATATATATATATATATATATATATATATATATATATATATATTTTTTTATAAAAAAAGCAAGTTGCAAAATCAAAAATTTTGTTTAATGAATGTGCCAGAAGACCATATGTGCTATACCAATTAATATAGAAGCATGCAAACTGATCTTTTAACATGACACTATGAATAGCTGAGGATTTAAAGAGCACTTGCATGGGGGTGGTTATAACGTAGTTTAAGTTGTAATACACAGGGAAAAACAGACTTTCACCACATAACAACTTGCTGAAAGTCACTGTAGGATATGTATGTGTTTACAATCAACACCCACGCTCAATAGAGAGACATGGGCACAGATAGGTTAGGTTGTCAGCTTTTATAGCATTCTATGTCTGAGAATTAACAAAATAACTGGTATCAACTGAGCTGCAGTCAGATTCTTTCAGAGAAGAATATAAATGTACAAGCATAGTCTATAGTAAAAATATAAAGTCTCTATCCAGTACTTTGACTACTCCATACAGCGCATGTCTGCTTACCAACCTGAGTTACTCTTTTCATATGCCTCTAACGTTTAAATAAAATGTACAGCTGTCCATCTGAACTGTCCCTCTGGAGACCTGCTGTCAAAGTTCCTTTGACACCTCAAAGTCACAACACTGCTAAGGAATACTTATGCCGGGTACACACGAGAGGATTTATCCGCGGAAACGGTCCTCTGGCGGATTTTGATCTCCTGGTTGTACTAACCAGGAGATCAAAATCCCTGCGAAATTCCATCCGCGGTGACATGTCGCGCTGTCGCCGCGATGATGACGCGGCAACGTGCGCGACGCTGTCATATAAGGATATCCACGCATGCGTCGAATCATTACGACGCATGCGAGGGATGGGTTCGGACGGATCGATCCGGTGAGTCTGTACAGACCACCGGATCGATCCGCTGGAGCCGATTCCAGCGGATAGATTTCTTAGCATGCTAAGAAATTTTTATCCGCTGGAAATCGGTCGGCCCGAAAAAAATCCGCTGAAAAATATCCGCTGGGTTGTACACACCAGCGGATCTATTCGCTGGAACTGATCCGCAGATAAATTCCAGCGGATAGATCCTCTTGTGTGTACGGGGCCCTACTGTATATGCTTTTTGTATATATTGACTTTGGGTACCGCATAACCAAAGCAAGTACTAGGTTGCAAAGAAAAAGAATAATAACAAAATGCAACTTTGGCTTGATAGATAAAACCATTACAGGAGCTGTAAAATGCTATGTCAATGACATAATCTAAGGCATGTAACATAGTTGCAAAATAGGGGACTACATATGGCATAGTCCAAAACTTAGACACATCGGCCCGGATTCACAAAGCACTTACGCCGACGTATCTCGAGATACGCCGCGTAAGTGTAACTATGTGCCGTCGTATCTGTGCGCCGTGCCCACAATCTGAAATACACCTGAAAATAGGCTGCATCCGACCGACGTAACTTTCCTACGCCGGCGTATCGTGGGTGCATATTTACGCTGGCCGCAAGGGGCGCTCCCATTGATTTTCTATGCACATATGCAAATGAGGGAGATACGCCGATTCACGAACGCAGTTGCGCCCGGCGCATAATATACGCGGTTTGCGTAAGACGTAAAGTTATACCCCATATAGGAGGCGCAACTCATGCAAAGGTATGGACCAGGGAACACAGCCGTCGTATTTTACGTCGTTTACGTAGTACGTGAATATGGCTAGGCGTAGGTTACGTTCACGTCGTAGGCAGTGATTCGACGTATCTTAGGCTGTTTTTTCGACGTGATTCTGAGCATGCACACTGGGATGCGGCCACGGGACGGCGCATGCGCCGTTCATTTAAAGTACTTCTATGGCGCTTGGCCCATCATTAGCATGGGGTCACACCTCATTAGCATGACTCACGCCCACTTCCACCTACGACGGCTTACGCCGAGGGAACCCAGCGCAGTTTGGGAGGCAAGTGCTTTGAGAATTCGGTGCTTGCCTCTCTGCGCGACGTCGGCGTAGCGTATATTAGGTACGCCACGCCGGTATAAATATGCGCCAATGTATGTGAATCCGGGCCATCATTTCCAATGAATTACAGAAGTAGAGTAGTGGGGGAGATGAGAAACCAGAGAACATTTTTTTTTTGGTGGGGGCGGGGGATAAGAGGAGGAAAACAGCAGACATGTGGGGAAAATGGGTGGAGGGAAAGAGGGGGTAAGAAGGTAGGGGATAGGTGATGGTGGAAAATATTGTCTATAAAAATTGCCAACCCAGAAATTAAATCCAGGCATCAAATCTGTCTGATCTGGTTAAGCTCACATTGTCATAGAGTCTCCGTGAAAAGTAGAAAGTAAGTAGGACTTGCCCCACAGCTCCCAAATTTTCAGAAGTGTTGGTATAGTGTCAGTTTGTATAGAGATACATTTCTCAAAGAACATATTCTGAAACCCAGAGCTTAATTTCTGCAAAGAATATTGTTTGGGATTTCCGTGCTCTGACTATATCCGTTCTTGTCTCTGTAAGGCTATGTGATGCCAGCTTAATTTGGTTAGTGGTAGAGACCTCAGGTTTTTCATTTAGACGGGTTTGACACTTTATGTTCATCATAGACACTGATCACTGTGTGCACATAGGATGGAAAGAGCAAGGGTTGCATCTTGCTTGTATTTTACTCACCTGCCAAAGAACATTGAGACACTTCTTTTCCAGAAAATGTGGCAACCATTGAAACAGCACTAACCTTGGTTCTTAGAATTCATACTGGGAAATACCACCAGACTTTTTTGCATTGCTAAATGTCAAACCACATATGCAAATTATCAGGTACTAGGGCCATGAGGGAGAGAGCCTGAGAAATGAGCGGTCTGCTGAGAGGCTGACCAGTTCCCTCCCACTGCCTGTAAAAGCAGTCTAGCAGCTAATTAGCCACTAGGATTGCTTTTCCATGAAAACTGACCGCCAGCTAAAAAAAATGATACCAAGATGATAACTAAACCTGCACGTAACATTCCAGTATAACCACTCAAAGTCCAGAAACATACCAGTACATCACTGGTCCTTGTCGGGCATATATTGTAATGTTCTTTTTTTTCATGCAGCCTGTGGGTTACATGAAAAAAGAGAACCTAACAGATTGCTCCATTCACACTTATTGATCAATGGTATGCCCACCATTAGAATAATGTCTAAGTCAGGTATCTACAAGCTGTTGGGGGAAGCCATGGGGATTAGATTGCATGGTGCCACAAGCTTGTATAAAAATTGTCCACATATAAATGGTACCCCTTTTGGAATAAGGGTGACACCAAGTTCCGCTGCTCCTTATGTTGTCTGGGTAGTCACGGGGCTCCAGGCTTCTATCTTTTCCCTCGTAAACCAGGAAACTATATGTATAGCCTGTTGCCCTGTTATAGAGCTTATACATCTTGATCATAAATCTGGCACACTTGCTGTGGAGAAAACACAAGGCGGGCAGAAAACTTAATCAGGGACTCATGGATGCAGACATCTTGATTGGGGATAAACACGGCTACAATTTTGTGGAGCTAAGCATATCCAGGGTCACCCCGAGGACAACAGAGTTCATTGTCGTTGAAGTGCATGAAACCACAAGATTTGCTTGTATTGAGTCTTTGCCATGACAGCAGAGAATAGGGCATGACAGCAGAGGGCATATGATGAATTGGGTCAGTGGACCAATATGACCACAAACCACTCTTTTTAGTAATGCCTATAAGGAGGGATAGGCTCAGAAAGGTCTTAATTTCAGGAACAGTTATAGGTTTCCAGACAAATTCTCTGGCAAGGGTCAAATTTGGATTTGCAATGATAAATTGACCAGCGTATACATTGCTTTGGTCCACAATAGATCTGTACAGATCCTCTGTGAAAAACAGCTCATGAAAATCAAGGGAGTGAAAGGGTTCAATGGGGAGTCGATCAGGGGGTGGTCAGAGGGTTAATAGTGTCCCTACGTGTACTGGTGTCAGTGAAGTGTAGGTGTGCTCACATTAGATGTCTTCTCCTTTCTCGCTGGAACCGAAAAGGACTCCATGAGGGGAGATTACATCAATAACTCTGCTTGTGTTTACATTACACAGGCAGAGGAGTCTATTTCATTCACCAGAACCGATCAGCATGTCCAGGCAATATATCATTGGCCTGGCCCTGGACCTTAAAGATTAATCAGTTCTTTAGCGAATCTGATCACCCCAGGGACGACAAGCATTGCACAGGCTACCCCAGTATATGTACGGTGGGCGGTACGAAACTGGTTAAAATATTTTGGTGAGGGTGGTATCACTTTCAGGTGCTTAGAAACAAGGCTGGATGTACTATTAATTCCAAGCCTATAGGCGGCAAAGACAAAGAGACAACCTTATGTAGCTATGGGTACATTTCAATTTTTTTTCATTATCAGTTTAATTAAATCATCTTATAACAGATTATTCTCACATCATGGAGTAAGAAGATAAGGAAACATTTTTATAAAAAAATTGATCCTTACTGTGGAACGTTATTTTAGGCTCCAAAAAGTTGTGCAGTTACTGGCTCTAGTGACAAAAAGCCAACCCTGCTAAGAAAGATAGCTTTAAAGTGTTACTAAACCCACAACAGTAAAATCAGTCTTTATATGCAGTAAAGCATGCTTGCTATACTCAGTGTGGAACCTAAGGGGTTAATCCTTTGCATTGTATAAAAAGGCTGTTTAATCCTGTCTTTACTGGTCCTCCCCTTCTTCCACTGCCCCAATCCATCTGCTGATAGTACAGAACCTTGGGGGGCACTCTGCACATGTTCAGTTTGATGTGTATTCCTAGAAAAAAAAATGTTTCATGGGAGAGTGCATGTGATCGGCACAGAGCCAATCAGCACTGTCCAGACAGAAGGTCAGATGCCATGCAGCCTCGTAGGACAATCAGAGGAGAATTAAAACTCCTCCTACAAGCTTTAACCAATAGAAGATAGACGTCACAAGACTGCTCTATACTTCTGATAAGAAAAGGTATTTAGCAGTTTATATTTACTAAAATAATTGCATAACCATGTTCTGTGTGTAGCGCCTGATTACTTCCAAATACCGGTGCTAGTTAAATTTAGAGGGGGGTCAGAGTGTTAACTGACTCTGATTCAATTAATATGTTCAAAATTGGGTCTCGGTCTCAGCTTGGCTGTGCTGTGGGCTCACTCTGTTGTTCCTGGGGTGCTGTTCCCACCTCAGGATGATAGGTGGCACCAGTGGAGTCGAGGTTTGGGTGCTTTTCCCCAGCAGCCTATCAGGAGGGTTCCTCCTCGCTGTGCATGTAGGGGGAGGGTATTTATGGGACAGACGCCATTTGGTCTGGGTTCTTCTTCTTCGAGTGCGGCACCCACATTCAGGGTGACCGCATTACGGCACCCTGGCGAAATGGCCTTCCAGGCCGGGGTGCATGTGCCACGCAGTGTTCCTGGTTCCGGGACCATGTTGGTCCAGAACATTTGAGCTGTGGCTGCGAGCCCAGTAGTCGACTGGGTTCCCAATCCTGAAAGATCCCAAGCAAGGAAACTGTTCGGTGTGGAGTCCATCTGAGGAGAGCCAATGAGAGGCTGGCGATCCAATAGGGTCTCGACAAACCACCAGGGATCAAGGTAACCAGATACTGAGAGGCTGGTCACCTATCAGTCAGTAACCTGCAAACTACCTGAAGGAGATCCAGACACAAAATCTATTAAAGGGGTTGTAAAGGTAATTTGTTTCCCCCTAAATAGCTTCCTTTACCTTAGTGCAGTCCTCCTTCACTTACCTCATCCTTCGATTTTTCTTTTAAATGTCCTTATTTCTTCTGAGAAATCCTCACTTTCTGTTCTTCTGTCTGTAACTAAACACAGTAATGCGGCACTTTCTCCCTGGTGTATAGAAAGCCTCTTCAGGGGGAGGGGGCAAGCAGGAGTGTCAGGACGGCCACTAACACACAGCTCCTTTCTCTATCTGCAAAGTAGAGAGCATTCTGACCCTCCTGCTCACCCCTCCCCCTCAAGAGGCTTTCTCCACACCAGGCAGAAAGTGTCGCATTACTGTGTGTAGTTACAGACAGAAGAACAGGAAGTGAGGATTTCTCAGAAGAAATAAGGACATTTAAAAGCAAAATGGAAGGATGAGGTAAGTGAAGGAGGACTGCACTAAGGTAAAGGAAGCTATTTAGGGATTTTTTTTTTACCTTTACAACCCCTTTAAGGAGGATCATCTCCGCTATCACAATTCTGAGTGCTACCAAGAAGGGTCTGTGACAGAGACTTTTCCTCTAAGTTCCGAGTGATACTCTGGCTGCCAGGCAAGTGAGAGAGGCCTGTCCAGGTACGCTATAACCACTCTGGCTAGCAGGACTGTTTCCCTATTGTTACGCCTGAATCTGCTATTTCTCCTTCTACTTCATCTCTACTCTTCACCACAAGTTTTATTGTTTTTACCCGGCTGGGTAATAAAGAGCACAGAAAAAGACACCTGTCGTGGACATTCCGTTACTGCTAAATTCACCATACACCCTTAGACGGCGGAGCTTTTCACTGTAGGTCTAATCTGTCATTACTGTGTGTCTAAAACTTAACAGAACCAATCAGATTCATTTTAAAAACAAATAACTGCCCTGGATTTGTTTGTTTTTGTTCTGTGTGTCTCTCTAGTTCACAGGAACATGAACACAGTTTAAAAGTGAAACTAACCTACAGGCACATTATATGATTGATTTTTTATCTATTTGTAATCATTTTTAAAAGGAATCAGTTAACTTTTATGTCTCTATACCCTGTAAACAGTCATTTCAGCAAAAAAAAAATTTCCTTTAGTGACCCTTTAACCCTCCTCTTATGTTAGCTTTCTGTTACTATCCATGATGTTAACGGGTCGGTTTTGACCCGTGTCTTAAATCAGTCATAAAATACCCTCTGAACAATTATTTATCATCCAATTTGTTTCTTACCTCTTGGTTACCTTGTTAGGCTTCTTTATCCTTGAAAAGATTGGTTTTAATATGTTTGGTGTGACCTTTCTTTTGATAGCATACCTCTCATTTTCAAATTTAAAAAATGGTACTCTGCAAGTCAGCAACTCTGAAATGTATTGGTCCTATGTTTCTTTACTTTATTTAGAGAAGCAGACAAGCAGGCAAAGAGATAGGCCCCTCCCTAACTACAGCTCACAGGGTTGAGAGGTGATTGGCTGTCAGTGTTACTAAGCAGAGAGAGTGTTTATGATTTCAGTTTTGGCACTTATTAGTGTCCTATAATCCTATATTATAACTGGGTCAGAATTGACCCTAAAACCATAAACGTCTTAATTTTCACCACAGTATTTTATAATTTAGTGAAAAGGATTATTTTTCTATTACATTGTTTAAATAGAGGTTCCTGACAAAGTAAAAAAAAATCTTGATGCAATAAACAAATTTATGTGATACTTATAGACATTCAAAACCTGAAAACGGGTCGGTTCTGACCCTAAAACAAGAGGAGGGTTAAAATCACCTGCGGAATGGATATAGCTTTTTGTGAGACTTGGAGTTGCATTTTAAAATAAGGCAAATGTTGGGGATGAAAAAAAAAAGAGACAGTGATGTTTTATTTCCAGAAATAAAGATATCGGCTGCCTGTTAGCTACAGCTCATCCGCTGAACATATATTGTAATGTAAAAATATTTAATGAGAGTTCTCCAGACTTTTCCTAATGGTGCATGCACATTTAAAAATCACATTCTTTGTCCACTTCATTGACCTCGAATTTTAATGAAGTCTGTTATAGATGTTGGAGTTACTTCATTACTGCAAGCTTTACTGAAGATGTAGCTTCCCTAAATCATGTATAAAGTTTCATAACGGAAAATAAACTGAAAATGCCATTGAATTAATGCTGGGGAAGAGCTTAGTGGCTGTGTCTGAATGCCAGTAGTATTTTTTTTCACTTCTCAACCCCTGACTTCTATTACTCTGTAAGGAAAATGAGAAATATCTCAATGGCACTGATTTATTAAGAAGGATTTTGAAGCGCTTTAGAAAAACACATAGAAATACATAGAAATGTTTGTCATACTGGAATGTTCAGCTTCTGAGAGATGTCTAATTAACTCTCACAAAAAAGTCTCATATGCAAATTGTGATATATTCCCATAATGCAACAGGATAACTGCATTTTATTAATAGATATTGCTTACTGAATATTTAAAGTGAAACTTCACTTTTGCTGAAAGACAAAAAACAAAACAAAACAAAAAAACAATCCTCTAGTTCGGTACACACATTGCAAGGATTTTGGCAACCATCCTCCCGGCTGCCATTGGTATTGAAGCTCAAATATTGATTCCATTCACTTTCTACTTCCCGGGGGCGCTTGTGGGAAGCTCCTTCTATGGTCCTCTTATACATAATCAGTCCCAGTATTGTCAGTGGTGGCTGGTGAAGTTTTAGGATGGGGGGGCGCCAGACCCTGCCCTTCATTTTTGACCACTCCCACTTCTCATACGTACCACCCCTTATAGAATCCACCCACTCCGATCCCTGTATTCCACTTGCTTCCACCCATAGTTTGCCAAGCCGAACACTTTAGAAGCGCATGCTAACATTTTATTTTTTGTAGTACATTAAATTCATTACCTCTGTACAAAGCAATGCACAGCAATTTGTAAAGTACAGTAGGTGTTTGTGATATTGTGTTTTTAGCACGACAGCATCGCGCTGATTCTCGGCGACATGGTGCCGAGATCTCGCCGACATCTCGCACTCACTGGAATAGTGACAGCACATCCCAGCAAGCGCGTCATAGAAGCGACGGGAGATCCGACTTGGATTCTACCCATGTGATACCTACCCACGTGGGTAGGTATCACATGGGTAGGTACAGAGCATGATGGGACTGTGAGGCCTATATAGGTCCGATGCAAGGCGCGCATCCGTCATTTCAGCGAGAAGAGCCGGCGTGTCAACATCGGGAGAAGAAGAGAAGTGAAGAACATGACGTCACAGCACGGAAGAAGAACTCACAGCACGGAAGGAGAAGAAGACGCACAGCACGGAAGAGGGCACCGGACAGCGAGAGGAAGAACCGGGGTGCGCCGAGTCAACAGCGGAGAGCGGCGAACATAGAAGGAGACCCCCGGAGAGTTGAGAAGACCCCCCGGATAGCGGAGAAGACCCGTCGGGATAGCGGAAGAAGAAGCCCCCCCGCCGAAGACGCCGGAGGAAACCCGCCGGGGGGTGGGGGCTTTTTTAAAAGCGACCCCCCCGGCGGTGGAAGAGAACCAGACGGCGGCCCCCACCCACCCGAAGACGTCAAAGAAGAAGCTCCCCCTGGTAAAAGAGCTAATAAAGAAGACAGGGGGAGGCCTCCGGAGCAGACTAATAAAATATTTTAATACCCTGTGTGGTTTATTTGTGTTTTTACCACTTTTCTTGCAGGTGAATGGGTAGGGGTACGATGTACCCCATACTCATTCACTTAGGGTGGGGGGCCGGTATCTGGGGGCCCCCTTATTAAAGGGGGCTCCCAGATTCCGATAAGCCTCCCGCCCGCATACCCCGACAACCAACGGCCAGGGTTGTCGGGAAGGGGCCCTGTCCTCATCAACATGGGGACAGGGTGCTCTGAGGTGGGGGGGCCGCAGTGCGCCCCCCTGCCCCAGAGCACCCAACCCCCCCCCATGTTGAGGGCATGCAGCCTGGTACGGCTCAGGAGGGGTGGGGGGGCGCTCGCTCGTCCCCACTCCCTTCCTGGCTGGCCGGGTAGCGTGCTTTGGATACGGGTCTGGTATGGATTGTAGGGGGACCCCCTACGCCGTTTTTTTTGGCGTAGGGGGGGCTCTCCTTACAACCCATAACAGACCTAAGGGCCCGGTATGCTCCTGAGGGGGGAACCCATGCCGGATTTTTATTTAAAATCCGGCGGGGACTTCCCCCTCAGGATTCATAACAAACGCCGCACACGTGTAGTATTGGCGGGAATCCAAGTCGGATCTCCCGTCGCTTCTATGACGGCTCTGTCTCCATCGCGGCAAGCCAGCTCGGCGCTGGCTCCCGCGATGGGGCTCGTAGGTGCTCAATCTCGCCGAGAAAGAGAGCGAGATTGACACAAAATCGGGTTCACCTACTGTAGTATACACTATACATATATTTTTGTGATTAAATTACATTTCTAATCATATGGAGTTAATCACAAGAGTCCCCCTTTACATCAGAGTCAACAGAGTTCCCCTTTGGATCTGATTCTGCAGTTTCCCTTTACATCAAAATCTGCAGGAGAGGAGTGCAGAGGGTATGATTGGGGCAGTATGTATAGGAGAAGAGTGTGGAGGGGATGATGGGTGCAGTATGTAAAGGAGAGGAGTGCAGAGGGTATGATGGAGGCAGTATGTACAGGAGAGGAATATGGAGGGGATGATGGGTGCAGTATGTAAAGGAGAGGAGTGTGGAGGTTATGATGGGTGCTGTATATACAGGAGAGGAGTGTGGAGGGTATGATGGGGCAGTATGTACAGGAGAGGAATGTGGAGGGGATTATGGGTGCAGTATGTACAGGAGAGGAGTGTGGAGGGTGTGATGGGTGCAGTATGTACAGGAGAGGAGTGTGGAGGGTATGATGGTTGCATTATGTACAGGAGAGGAGTGTGGAGGGCATGATGGGGGCAGAATGTACAGGAGAGGAATGTGGAGGGGATGATGGGTGCAGTATGTACAGGAGAGGAATGTGAAGCGTAAAATGGGTACAGTATGTAAAGGGGAGGAGTGTGGAGGGTATGATGGGTGCAGTATGTAAAGGAGAGGAGTGTGGAGGGTATGATGGGTGTAAAGGAGAGAAGTGTGGAGGGTATGATGGAGGCAGTATGTACAGGAGAGGAGTGTGGAGGGTATGATGGGTGTAGTATGTATAGGAGAGGAGTGTGGAGGGTATAATGGGGCAGTATGTATAGGATAGGAGTGTAGAGGGGATGATGGGAGCAGTATGTACTGGAGAGGAATGTGGAGGGTATGTGTCACGGTCTGGGGTCAGGCTCAGAGGCCAGTAGCTATAGCAGCAGAGCAGACAAATCGCAAGGCACTGGCTGGGAAGGCACAATAACCTGGCAAAGAGGAAGTGCAGAGACAAGGCTTTTATAGGAAGTCTGTGGGAGGAGCAAAGAGTTCAAGGTTCAGCTGCAATCAAGACACCAAGCAGAGTAGTCTAATGGTTAATAAAGGTTTATCCAGCAGATCAGGCAGGGAGCTGTCCAGCATCTCAGATAGCTCAGTGAGAAGGTTCACTGCCAGACACAGATGAGGTCCCAGGTTCAAGTCCAGGTCCTGACAGTATGATGGGTGCAGTATGTAAAGGAGAGGAGTGCTGGGGGTATGATGGAGGTAGTATGTACAAGAGAGAAGTGTGGAGGGTATGATGGGTGCAGTATGTACTGGAGAGGAGTGTGGAGGGGATGATGGGTGCAGTATGTAGAGGAGAGGGGTGCGGAGGGTATGATGGGTACAGTGGATGAGAGAAGAGTGGAGGGTATGATGGAGGCAGTATGGAGAGGAGAGGAGTGTGGAGGGGATGATGGGTGCAGTATGTATAGGAGAGGAGTGTGGAGGGGATGATGGGTGCAGTATGTATAGAAGAGAAATGTGGAGGGTATGATGGGGGCAGAATGAGGAGGGATTTCTTGCAGTGTCTATTAGGGGGGGCCAGGGAGTGATGTTGTTGAAGCTAATGGACTGCTCTCTGTGTTAGACAGAAAGGAGCTTTGGATGCCAATACATGGCACAGTGTAAGGTGTGCTGATGGTCTGTCCCTGTCCTGTACTGTCTGGGTGAATCCTGGACAGGTGGCAACCCTAAGTATATATAGCTCAGCATTACAGGAGTATACAGCCCCAGAATCACAGATCAGTGTATATAGCGCAGCAGCATAGATAGGACTAAAATCACTGCCCATACTACCCCCCACATGGGTCTTGTGCTGGCACATTGACAGTACCGCGGTGCGGAGGAGTACCATTCTAAAGCTTCCTCCTCTGTGTGTCTCCTCTTCTGCCAAAGCGCTGGGCTTTGGCCAATCAGAAAACAGGTCTCACTGACCTGCCTCCTGATTGGCGGTGAGGCACTGTGGTGCAAAAATTTGCTATGGTCACACAACACAACAGGGTGGGATCAGGGCGCACTCTCTGCGCCCAGAGCCCACCCTTTTTGAAGCCTATTAGAACCTCTGGCTCTAATCAGGTGCTTAAAAAAAACACCCCCTTCCACCCCACCATAAGTCCATGCTTCCGGGGTCCTGAAAGGGGCCGGGCACATTGATATGGAGGTGGCGGCAGGGACTGGGGGGTAGCGCTTGTGAGCCCAAAATGCACAGACGCCACTGAGTATTGTTATAATAAAAAACTGCTGGGAACAGTAATGAGACAGTCCTACGAGAATGATATGACAGACAGTAATTCAAATTCTGATTATAGCTCTAATTCTTCATAATCCCCTCCAAAACAAAAATGCTTTTATTGCTTCTTTTAAAGTATAACGCATCTGGCATTCTATTACTGCTATCATTTCCTATTTCTTAGGATCACAAATAATTTTTCAACTCACTAAAATTAATGATAATGCTGAAAAGTAAAAAATATTGCATACACGTTATGTTATCAAATGAGTGCAGGTTTTTTTTATGTAAATGCTCATTCACAAAAATGATTGCACAGGTTTTTGCTGCTTTAAATATCACTAACTCTTGACTAGCATTAATTGTGATGTGTCTGCTAAGTAGAAAGCTGAGCCAGCTGGGGGAAAAAATACTGATTTATGTGAAAAGTTTCCAACAGTTGAATAAATAACGTGTACAAAAATAACCATTCCACACCTATGCGGTATTTATGTACCAGGGAACTCTCTGCATTTGGCTCCGAGACTCCTGCTAATGAACTTGCCTGCCAGGTCTTCAAGTCTGCAGGTGTCCCCTCCAATGCTGCCGCTATAGCCTGACAGGAGTAATAACATCAATATCACTAAAAATTATAAATTAGGACCGTTGGAGCGGACCAATATCCTGTCAGATAACAAACAGAACCACAAACCCCGATAGCAAGCAATTGTGCTGCAAGTTTGAAAATGACTTGCTAAGCTTTTGCTAGCCATGCCAGGCTTTACAAGTTTGTTGCACAATTGCAGCAAGTGCTCATTGCATGACTCCATTGGGCTTGACTGGGCTCAAGCTCATGGGTCCCGTTCAATAGGGGGCCCCTGCCTATTAAAGTATCCTTACTTTTTTCTTTGATTATTTCTCCAGCGCATGCGCTTCCCATCCACTGAGTCATGGCACGCTCTGTGTGGGCCATTCCCAGGGACGATCTGCCCTATACGCTTGCTACACAAGCTGCGTAGGGTCCCCACAATGTACTCTTGGCCCCCCTCTCCCCCTCGTGTCCTTCTCCATACACGTGACGTAAATAGGTAGCGCCCGCCTTGAGCTATTGACTGTCTGACGCTGACCGTGTGTCCTGCCGAAAAAGTTCCCTCAGCAGATAAGGACCCTCCCTGTACTGTGCAGGCGCAGTGCGACGCTTGCGTAATACGAACATGAACTGAGCCTCTGAAAATAGCCGAACATGTAGAGCTGAGACGGAGTCAGCACTAGACGGCAAGCCACGCGCCACGCCTGCGATGTACAGGGGGGTCCTTATCCGCCGGGGGAACTTATTTGGCAGAACACTGGAGGCTGTTGAAAGGTAAACCAGTTTCAAGGCTCTGTCTGCACAATCACAATGTAATTATTGTATAATGAACACTTGTCGCTGCTAGTTGACCTTCGTTTTGTTGCGGTTTTTATTAGGCTGGTCCGATGGTAATTACTAGGACATGAATCATAGGGAAATGGGAATATTTCTGTACTGACTAATGAATGATTTTTATTATTTAGCTCTTGTTTTCCCAAAGACTTCGGTGAGTGCACAGGTGGGCCTTTTGTTTCTTTTCGGACCAAGAAATATTGGTTGTGTATATTTTAGTGGCAGCAGAGTCATTGGTGTGCAGGGGGTAGCAAATCGGTGTTAAAGAGCTTGATAGATAGATAGATAGATAGATAGATAGATAGATAGATAGATAGATACACATATTTTTATTGTGGTGTAGGATCTGGGCCTGTTGTCCCTCCATCTCTCTTTCGCTCTCTCTCCCTCTTTCTCTCCTTTCTTTCTCTCTTTCTCTCCCTCCCTCGTTCTTTCTTTCTCCCTCCATCCCTCATTCATCTCAGACTCTAACCACACCCCTTCCGAGCCACGGCCATTTGAGACACGCCCACTATTTTGCGTGAATCACGCCCATTTTTCGTAATGTATAGAAGGTAGGGCTCAAAAGTGACTCAAGCCCAGGGGCATCCACTACCCCAAGAGGAGACTATGATCCTTCTTCCTCCAGCTCCTTCCAGTACCAAGAAGAAGGTCTTCTTCTCGGTCGTATTGGCACCATGTGCCCAGAAAAGAGAATAGAAGATGACTCCTGCACGAAAGTATGGCAGTTAGCTGTTACTGGCTATACAAATGCTGGACTGGGGCTACAAATGTTACCTAAGGTCAGAGTATACTATTAATTTATCTGAGCAGGAGGCGTGTACAATTAATGTCTAGACATGTGCGTTCCCGTTCGTAACAAATGGATTTTCGTACAAATTTGTTAGTATTCGTACATTCGGATCAATTCGAACAAAAGCTGATAGAACCAAAATATGAAAATTACGGAATGACGAATAAGCAAAATAACGAACAAGCAAAAATACGAAAGTACGATTGGACAATCTTACTAAAATACGAAACACTGAAACAGCAAAAGAACGAAAATGACATCTATAACGAACAATTTGCATTCCGTATTTTAAATCCTTTGTCTATCCTGTCTATTTTCATTTGTGTGTTTTGTAAATCCTTTTCTTTGTCTGTTCGCAAATTTGTGTACTCGTATCGTTCTTTTGAATGGGCAGTGTAGTTAGTGAGTGATGTATCTTACTTAATATCTTAGCCAATCAGTGAGTCACATTGGACAGTGTAAAGCCTCGTACACACAATCAGACTTTGTGTACGGGGCTTAAGAGAAAGTCGATCTTAATATGGATTAGCCGTGTGTTAAAAATTAAACAAAATACGAGATTGCGAATGACCGCGTCGAGGTGTATTTACAAAAGTACAAAATTACGAATCCATTAAACTAAAATTATTATCTAACAAAATTACGAATTTCGAATCAACGAAAATAAATTAGACAGATTTACGAATCATTCAGTATAAACGAAAATAAAACTGTTACGAAAATACAAACGGGTCCGAATAGGAAAACTTGCGTCTTACTAAATACGAACGGGTCCGAATAGGAAAACTTGCGTCTTACGAAATTACGAATCTTTACGAACCTACGGAACGAGACAAAAGGAGCAGGAGGCGTGTACAATTAATGTCTAGACATGTGCGTTCCTATTCGTAACAAATGGATTTTCGTACAAATTTGTTAGTATTCGTACATTCGGATCAATTCGAACATCCGAAAAGCTGATAGAACCAAAATATGAAAATTACGGAATTACGAATAAGCCAAATAACGAACAAGCGAAAATACGAAAGTACGATTGTACAATCTTACTAAAATACGAAACACTGAAACAGCAAAAGAACGAAAATGACATCTATAACGAACGATTTGCATTCCGTATTTTAAATCCTTTGTCTGTCCTGTCTATTTTCATTTGTGTGTTTTGTAAATTCGTTTCTTTGTCTGTTCGCAAATTTGTGTACTCGTATCGTTCTTTTTAATGGGCAGTGTAGTTAGTGAGTTATGTATCTTACTTAATATCTTAGCCAATCAGCGAGTCACATTGGACAGTGTAAAGCCTCGTACACACAATCAAGCCTCGTACACACGGCCGAGGAACTCGACGTGCCAAACACATCGAGTTCCTCGGCCAGTTCAGCACTGAAGCCGCCGAGGAGCTCGGCGGGACGAGAGCTCCCATAGAACAACGAAGAAATAGAGAACATGTTCTCTATTTCCTCGCCGAGCTCCTCGTCGGCTTCCTCGGCCGAAAGTGTACACACGACCAGTTTCCTCGGCAGAATTCAGCCAGAAACTCGGTCGGAAGCTGAATTCTGCCGAGGAAACTGGTCGTGTGTACGAGGCCTCAGACTTTGTGTACGGGGCTTAAGAGAAAGTCTATCTTAATATGGATTAGCCGCGTGTTAAAAATTAAACAAAATATGAGATTGCGAATGACCGTGTCGCGGTGTATTTACAAAAGTACAAAATTACGAATCCATTAAACTAAAATGATTATCTAACAAAATTACGAATTTCAAATCAACGAAAATAAATTAGACAGATTTACGAATCATTCAGTATAAACGAAAATAAAACTGTTACGAAAATACGAACGGGTCCGAATAGGAAAACTTGCGTCTTATGAAATACGAACGGGTCCGAATAGGAAAACTTGCGTCTTACGTAATTACGAATCTTTACGAACCTACGGAACGAGACAAAGGGAGTACGAGTTGATAGAACGAGTATACTATTCATCTTAATCTGGGGAAACAGAGTGTACCATACATTTCTACTGGGGAAAGGAAATGTACCTAATATTATATAGGATGTACCGTATATACTCGAGTATAAGCCGACCCGAGTATAAGCTGACGACCTAATTTTACCACAAAAAAAGGGAAGACTTATTGACTCGAGTATAAGCCTATGGTGGGAAAAGCAGCAGCTACTGTAAGTGGAAAAGAGGGTAAAAAATGCCCATTTGTATGCCTCACTGTGCCCATTTGCAACCTCACTGTGCCCATTGCAACCTCACTGTGCCCATTGCAGTCTCACAGTCAAATGCCTATCATGGAACGGAACGTCAGGAGGAAGCCGCAAAAAATGGATGCCTGTCAAGAGTGCACTGACTCGAGTACAGTATAAGTCGAGGGGGGTATTTTCAGCCCTAAAAAAGGGCTGAGAAACTTGGCCTTTACTCGAAAAATATACGGTAAATATTGCCATTTGCCAACAGTTTGCAGAGCTTTACAATATAAAGGGAGACAGTAGAGTTAAATTACAGTTCAAAACAGAAGGATTTGGAGGGCTCTGCTCATGCTTTTTGTTTCTATCTGGAGAGAATGAGTGTACTATTCATTTCTAGCTGGGGAAGAGGAATGTACAAATCATATATTTGTAGAAGTGAAGTTGTACATTTAATTTATGCCAGACACCATTGATGCAGAGATAGTGTTTCCTCCCACTGATATCACCAATGCAAGGACTGTTTTCCTTCCAGTGACACCACAGACACAAGAAAAAAAATGTCTCTGCCACTGTTAGCCACTGTTAGCCCCATAGTTTACCAGAAATTACAACTATTCATTCCTTAATGAACTACATGTACCACTATAAACCCCATCCTCTTGCCCACCTCCAGTTTCAGTCCCATTGACTTATAAAAATTCTCAGGTATGCTTATGTATGTGAAATAGACACATTGATGCAAAAAACAAACAAAAAAAAAAACACAGTTAATTAATTTATGTATGTCAGTAAACTGGTCCTCATGCCTTCCTAAAGCGATACATCTCCTCTTGACAACAAACAATGTCAGACAGGGGTGGACTGATAACTCATGAGGCCCCTGGTCAATGGGATATTATGGGGCCCCTGGGCAATGCATACAGTATGTGTGTGTGTATACTGTGTGGCCCCATAATCTATTGCCTGGGGGGCCTCATAATCTCCTATTGCCTGGCGGCCCCATAATTTCCTATTGCCCGGGGGCCCCATAATCTCCACTACTGCATGTGTGTATATTGTGTGTCTGTGTGTGTGTATACTGTGTACACACAGTATACACACAGATACACAATATACACACACAGTATACATACACACAGAATACACATACACACACTGAAAAGGTACTGGAGAGGCGGGGCAGCTAAAATCTTGGTATTTTTTTTTTAAAAACATACTGGTTTTACTGAGGCAACCCTAGTGGCATGAGGCCCTCAGGCAGAGCCAGAATGATCAGTCCGCCCCTGATGTCAGATCAAAGCTTCCTAACAGGTTCATAACCCATCTCAACCCAAACAACAAAAAAATTAAGTATCCTCACCACTCTCCAGTCTATAATGTAATGAAACACCCATAATGACCCTGTTTACCAGAGACAACGTGGCCTTACCATAGGTTGAGAATTTGTATCGTACTAAGAAAGTGGTTCTAATCTAAGCTTAAAGGGGTTGTATAGGTTTGATTTTTTTTTTAAACAAACATGTCATACTTACCTCCACTGTGCAGTTTGTTTTGCACAGAGTGGCCCCGATCGTCCTCTTCTGGGGTCCCTCTGTGGCTGTTTTGGCTCCTTCCTTGCTAAAGCTAACCCCCTCTGGAAAGCTCCTTCTTAAGCGGGTTAGCATGCGGGCACGCTCCCCTGTCATACAGTTGGTGTTCATAGACGCCGAGTGTATGACTCGGTCCCACCCCCCCCGGTGGCCGTGTCACTGGATGTAATGACAGCAGCAGGAACCAATGGCTGCGCTGCTATCAATCTATCCAATCAATGGCCAGACTCCATGGAGAAGAGGATGCCGGGGGACGCGCAAAGCAGGTGAACGGTCTCAGGAAAGTAAAACAGGGGGCTGGTGGGCCCACCAGCCCCCCTGTTTTACTTTCCTGAGACCGTTCACCTGCTTTGCGCGTCCCCCAGCATGGTGTTTTTTCACCTTAATTCATAGAATGTATTAAAGTGAAAAAGCACGAACCTTTACAACCCCTTTAAAGCGGTAGTAAACAGCTGGATGATTTTTTCTAATCGGCAAGGTAAAGCCATAATTTGCTTGTATGCATCACATACTAGCACATTATGTAAAACGTACCTGTCATTGCTGGAGGACATTTCCATCTTCACCTGTCTTCCTTCTGGGTCCGCAGACTCCAGCTGTGTGACTTGCTGGAGCCACGACGATGTCACTACTGCGCATGCACGGTGGAGCTGTTATTTACGGCACAGGACTCTGAAGGAACGGACACTCTGTCCCGATTATGTAATCGGCTGCATATAGAGTAAATATCTCCTGAACGGTGCACGTTTAGGAGATATTTACAGTACCTATAGGTAAGCCTTATTATAGGCTTACCTATAGGTACAAGTTAGAGATGGAAGTTTCCTCCCACTTGAAATCTGCTCCCACCTTAAGTCATACAATAACTAGCCTGTAAAGGAAAGATGTGTATACTTATTTGCTCTGGTCTGGTCATGTGATCTCCTCAATGGCCACTTTCAGGGGAGGGTTGAGGGCAGTGAGCCTGGGCAGTGACATCCCCCATAGGCTTACAATGGGGCATCTCTTGTCCATTCTTTATCCTCTTATTTGAAGCTGGTGCTGGGACCCAACCACATGACGGTGCCGGAGCAGCCATAAATTAGGTAAATATACACATCTTTTCTTTACAGGGTAGTTAGTATAGGGCTTATGCACATGTAAGCTTAAATCGATTTAGACCAGAGTTCTACTTAAAGAGGTTGTAAACCTCTCTGAGGAAGTTGTACCTAAATATAAGAATAAGGCCTCGTACACACGTCCGAGGAACTCGACGGGCAAAACACATCGTTTGGCTCGACGAGTTCCTTGTGAAGCCGCCGAGGATCTCGGCGAGCCAACTTTCCTCATTGAACAACGAGGAAATAGAGAACATGTTCTCTATTTGGCTCGCCGAGGAACTCGTCGGCTTCCTCGGCCAAAAGTGTACACACGGCCGGGTTTCTCTGCAAGAATTCAGCTCCGATCGAGTTTCTGGCTGAATTCTGCTGAGAAACTCGGTCGTGTGTACGGGGCCTAAGGCTTACCTATAGGTACTGTAAATATCTCCTTAACGTGCACCGTTTAGGAGATATTTACTACTGTATGTTTTGCACCAATGATGTCATCAGTGCATGCGCTCTGAAGCAACGGCCACTCCGTGCCTTTTCTTCATGAGCGAGTGCCGTGACTACTGGCTCATGCGCACATGAGTGGGAGTGACGCCATAGGATGCATTAAGGTGAAAAATCACAAACTTTTACGACCCCTTTAAAGCGGTAGCAAACAGCTGGATGATTTTTTTCTGATCGGCAAGGTAAAGCCATAATTTGCTTGTATGCATCACATACTAGCACATTATGTAAAACTTACCTGTCATTGCTGGAGGACATTTCTATCTTCACCTGTCTTCCTTCTGGGTCCGCAGACTCCAGCTGTGTGACTGGCTGGAGCCACGATGATGTCACTACTGCGCATGCACGGTGGACCAGAGTTCTACTTAAAGAGGTTGTAAACCTCTCTGTGGAAGTTGTACCTAAATATAAGAATAAGGCTTACCTATAGGTACTGGGGTGGATTCAGGTAGGGGCGCGCAAAACTGCAGCGGCGTAACGTATGACATTTACGTTACGCCCCCGCAAGTTTTACGGGCAAGTGCTTGATTCACAAAGCACTTGCCTGTAAAGTTGCGGCGGCGTAGCGTAAAAGGGGGCGGCGTAAGCGCGCGTAATTCAAATGATCCCGTAGGGGGCGTGGATCATTTAAATTAGGCGCGTTCCCGCGCCGAACGTACTGCGTATGCGCCGTCCCTAAAATTTCCCGACGTGCATTGCAATAAATGACGTCGCAAGGACGTCATTGGTTTCTACGTGAACGTAAATGGCGTCCAGCGCCATTCACGGACGACTTACGCAAACGACGTTAAATTTTCAAATCGCGACGCGCGAGTGACGGCCATACTTAACATTGGCTGCGCCTCCTAATAGCAGGAGCAGCCTTACGCCAAAAACGACATACGCAAACGACGTAAAAAACGACCGCCGGGCGCACGTACATTTGTGAATCGGCGTAAGTATGCAATTTGCATACTCTACGCTGACAACTACGGGAGCGCCACCTAGCGGCCAGCGTCAGAATGCACCCTAAGATACAACGGCATAAGAGACTTATGCCAGTCGTATCTTAGGCTACAGTCAGCGTATCTAGCTTTCTGAATACAGAAAGTAGATACGCCGGCGCAACTTAGCAATTACGCGGCGTTTCTATGGATACGCCGGCGTAATTGCTCTCTGAATCTACCCCACTGTAAATATCTCCTTAACGTGCACCGTTTAGGAGATATTTACTATGTTTTGCACCAATGATGTCATCAGCGCATGCACTCTGAAGCAACGGCCCCTCCGTGCCATTTCTTCACGAGCGAGTGCTGTGACTACTGGCTCATGCGCACATGCGTGGGAGTAACGCCACGCGGCTGCAGCCAGTCACAGAGCCGGAATACGTGGCCCCAGAAGGAAGAGGGGTGAACATGGATGCAGCCTCCAGAGGGGACAGCATGGGCTTCATTTTCTGGTAAGTGTCACATTATGTGCTAGGATGAGATGCATCCTAGCACATTATGCTTTTACTTTGCAGGGGTAAAAAAAGGAAGTAAAACCCATAATGGTTTACTTCCTCTTTAAGCCCTGTTCACAACTGTACATTTTATGTGCGTTTTAGGCGCAGTGTGTTAGTGTTGACCATACATGAAGGATTGATTTATTTTTTGATCTCTCTTAATAAGAATAATTGAGTTATAGTCAACCACCCATTGGATTAATATCCCACACGCGGGAAAGTGGCTTCCAATCAAGGCACATTCTATGTATATTTAAACACATTGCATTTTTTTTATTTTATAAAAACTATGAGTTTGGTGTCACTTTAGGATATGATCATAACTTAAGATTGTAAGTCTCCGGTCACATCTCTGTTTCCACCATGTAATCTAATAATCCGATCAATCAAAATAGGATCGTATTTATGAACAAAGTATTTCAGTGCTGTCAATCAATACAAAACTATTGATAATTTTGCCCCCTGGTCAGATGACTCAGTTTGATTGAATCCAATTGAAATTGAGTCTAAATTGATTAGAAGGGAAGTTATGGCCGTTTGAAAAGCGGTGGATTGCAACTGATATCACAGACAGACATTTAACTTCCAGCACGAAAGGGATAATATATGTAATACTTGTTTGGTCTTTTTTCTTTGGAATAAGCCAAAAGATTGCTTAACTAGATGGACATTTGAGCACACTGTTTATATGTTTTATGTTTATATTGATGCACAGGATGATTATATATGGTTAGCGGTATTTGAATGACTGTAGCACTACACCTATTTATACTGTACATAATGGCTGTTTCATTGTTTGTAGATTCAAACACTTTGACGCACATAGATGGGATAAAAAAAAATCAAAGCATATATGACTATCATTAGCCTTACCTGGAGAATGCTCAATCCGTGTCTTAGTTCACATAAAAAACTTACTACACTTATGTAAACCCTAAAAACAAAAAATCCTGTTAAATATGCCATCAAAATATTCTGTTATATCATTTGATCCTACTAAATATCCAATGTTCTCCTGTGCATTCCTCAGTTTTATATCAGGCAATGCTATCAGATAGTATGTTACTACTACAGAAAAAATCTCCCCCTTATTATGATGAACACTTTCTTCCTAGAATAACAAGACTGTTCCTCAATATATAAAGTATGTATTATGAAGAACACTGTCTGTCCTAGAGTAACAACACTGCTCCCCCATAGATATAGTATGTATTATGAAGAACATTTACTGTCCTAGAGTAACAACACTGCTCCCCCATAGATATAGTATGTATTATGAAGAACATTTACTGTCCTAGAGTAACAACACTGCTCCCCCATAGATATAGTATGTATTATGAAGAACATTTACTGTCCTAGAGTAACAACACTGCTCCCCCATAGATATAGTATGTATTATGAAGAACATTTACTGTCCTAAAGTAATAACACTGCTCCCCCATAGATATAGTATGTATTATGAAGATCACATTTACTGTCCTAGAGTAACAACACTGCTCCCCCATAGATATAGTATGTATTATGAAGAACATTTACTGTCCTAGAGTAACAACACTGCTCCCCCATAGATATAGTGTGTATTATGAAGAACATTTACTGTCCTAAAGTAATAACACTGCTCCCCCATAGATATAGTATGTATTATGAAGATCACATTTACTGTCCTAGAGTAACAACACTGCTCCCCCATAGATATAGTATGTATTATGAAGAACATTTACTGTCCTAAAGTAATAACACTGCTCCCCCATAGATATAGTATGTATTATGAAGAACATTTACCGTCCTAGAGTAACAACACTGCTCCCCCATAGATACAGTATGTATTATGAAGAATGGTTACCGTCTTAGAGTAATAACACTGCTACTCCATAGATATCATATAGTATGTATTATGAAGAACATTTACCATCCTAGAGTAACAACACTGCTACTTCATAGATACAATATGTATTATGAAGAGCATTTACCGTCCTAGAGTAATAACACTGCTACTCCATAGATATAGTATGTATTATGAAGAACACTGTCTGTCCTAGAGTAACAACACTGCTTTTCATAGATATGGTATGTGTTATGAAGAACATTTACTGTCTTAGAGTAACAATGCTGCTTCTTCTTAGATATAGTATGTGTTATGAAGAACATTTACTGTCTTAGGGTAACAATTATGCTTTTCCATAGATATGGTATGTGTTATTAAAGAGGGGGTTTACCCTATACATTTTTTTTTCTAGCATTAAATTAAGCATAGTAGCGCGAGCTACAGTATGCCTTTATTTATTTTTTTAGCCCCGTACTCACTGTGTAATCCTATAGTGAAGATTCCGACTCCCCGCAGGGAATGGGCGTTCCTATCCAGAGGGAAGATGATTGACGGCCGGCTCTGGCGCATCACGCTTCTCCGGAAATAGCCAAAATAGGACTTGGCTCTTCACGGCGCCTGCGCATAGTCTGTGTGCAGGCGCCGTATAGCGCCGTGAAGAGCCGAGACCTACTAAGGCTATCTTCGGGGAGCGTGACGTGCCATAGCCGGCCGTCAATCATCTTCCCTCTGGATAGGAACGCCCATTCCCCACGGGGAGTCGGAATCTTCACTATAGGATTACACTGTGAGTACGGGGCAAAAAAATAAAATAAAGGCATACTGTAGCTCGCGCTACTATGCTTAATTTAATGCTAGAATGTTGTTATTGTGGGTGAACCACCGCTTTAAGAACATTTACTGTCTTAGAGTAACAATGCTGCTTCTTCTTAGATATAGTATGTGTTATGAAGAACATTTACTGTCTTAGGCCTCGTACACACGGGCAAGAATCTCATCAGAAAAAAACATTGTTTTTCCCCGACGAGATTCTTGGCAAGAATTTCTTTGCCGCTCGGATGTACAGACAGACCTTTCAAAAGAACAGCGGTTCTCTTGAAAGGCAAGAACGCGGTAACGTCATCGCGTACGACGAGCATGCACTCATCACATTCGTTGCCGTCGCTGCCATCTAGCTTCACCCTACCTATGCCGTGGAAGCTACCGCACATGCGTCAAAGTCATTTCGAGCATGCACGGGTTTCCAAGGCGACAGGTAAGTATATACACTCTCGGGTTTCTCGTCGGGAAACAGGCCGACAAGAATCTCGATGAGAAAATAGAGAGCAGGATCTCTATTTTTCTCGTTGAGATTCTGGCCAGATTTTCAGACTAGAAACCTGAAAGCCTCGTACACACGCTTGGTTTATGCTGCTATCTAAGAAGAAGCAGCATTGTTACTCGAAAGCCTCGTACACACGCTCGGTTTCCAAGAAAACCAAGCGTGTGTACGAGGCTTTAGAGTAACAATGTTGCTTCTTCTTAGATAAAGTATGTGTTATGAAGAAAACTTACTGTCCTAGGGTAACAATTATGCTTTTCCATAGATTTGGTATGTGCTATGAAGAACACTTATAGCCAGATTCAGAGAGGTTTATGCCGGCGTATCAGCAGATACGCCGTCGTAACTCTGAATCTGCGCCGTCGTAAATTTAAGTGTATTCTCAAATTGAGATACACTTAAATCTAGCTAAGATACGACTGCGGGCGATGTCGTATCTTAGCTGTCTATTTAGGCCGGCCGCTAGTGGCGTGTACGCTGATTTACGCCTAGAATGCGTAAATCAGCGAGATACGCCTATTCACGAACGTACGCTTGCCCGTCGCAGTAAAGATACGCCGTTTACGTAAGGCGTTTTCAGGCGTAAAGTTAGTCCAACAAAAAGCTGGCCCAGCCAATGTTAAGTATGGACGTCGGTCCCGCGTCGAATTTTTACATTTTTACGTCGTTTGCGTAAGTCGTCCTTGAATGGGGCTGGGCGTAATTTACATTCACATCGAAACCAATGAGTCTTTGCGGCGTAATTTGGAGCATGCGCACTGGGATACGTCCACGGACGGCGCATGCGCCGTTCAATAAAAACGTCATTTACGTGGGGTCAAGCTTTATTTACATAAAAAACGCCCACCTCTTCACAATTTGAATTAGGCGCGCTTACGCCGGCACATTTACGCTACGCCGCCGTAACTTAGGACGCAAGTGCTTTGTGAATACAGCACTTGCCTCTCTAACTTATGGCGGTGTAGCGTATATGAGATACGCTACGCCTGCCTAACGTTAGGCGCGTCTTTTTGAATCCAGCTATTACTGTCCTAGAGTAACAATGCTGCTTCTTCATAAATATATTATGTATTATGAAAAACACTTACTGTCCTAGAGCAACAATGCTGCTCTTCTATAGATACAGTATGTATTATGAAAAACACTTATGCCCTGTACACACGATCGGTTCGCCCGATGAAAACGGTCCGATGGACCGTTTTCATCGGACGAACCGATCGTGTGTGGGCCCCATAGTTTTTTTTCCCATCGGTGAAAAAAAATAGAACCTGTTTTAAAATTTTCTAATGGTTAAAAAACCGATAGAAAAAAACGATTGTCTGTGGGGAAATCCATCGGTCAAAAATCCATGCATGCTTAGAATCAAGTCGACGCATGCTCGTAAGCATTGAACTTCATTTTTCTTTGCACGTCATTGTGTTTTACGTCACCGCGTTGGACACAATCGGATTTTTAAACTGATGGTGTGTAGGCAAGACTGATGAAAGTCAACTTCATCGGATATCTGATGAAAAAATCCAGCGGTCCGTTTTCATCGGATGAACCGATCGTGTGTACGTGGCATTACTGTCCTAGAGTAACAAAGCTGCTCTTCCAGATATACAGTATGTATTATGAAAAACACATACTGTCCTAGAGTAACAATGCTGTTCCTCCATAGATATAGTATGTATTATGAAGAACATTAAGGCCCAGATTCTCAAAGACTTATGATGGCTTATCTCCAGATACGCCGTCGTAAGTCCAAATGGGCGCCGTCGTATCTATGCGCCTGATTCATAGAATCAGTTATGCATAAATTCTGCCAAGATACGAGCGGCGTAAGTCTCCTACGCCATCGTATCTTGGGTGCATATTTACGCTGGACGCTAGGTGGTGCTTCCGTTGATTTCCGCGTCGAATATGTAAATGAGCAAGATACGCCATTCATGAACGTACGTACTCCCGCCGCAATTAGTTACGCCGTTTACGTAAGACATACGACGGCGTAAAGATAAAGCTGGTCTCTAGGTGGCGCAGCCCATGCAATGTATGGCAGTCGGAACAAGTGTATCTTTTTACGTCGTTTACTTGTCGTACGTGAATGGGGCTGTGCATAGGTTACGTTCACGTCACAGGCATTGAGCCGGCGTATCTTTGGGCGTAAATACAACGTGATACTGAGCATTAGCGCGCATGCGCCGTTCGTACGGCCATGCATCTACATGGGGTCAAGCTTAATTTAATTACAACACGCCCACGACCTGCCTACTTTGAAATATGCGCGCTTACGCCGGCCCATTTACGATACGCCGCCGTAACTTAGGACGCAAGTGCTTTGTGAATACAGCACTTGCCTCTCTAAGTTGCGGCGGCGTAGCATAAATAATATACGCTACGCCGTGCTGAGGGGAGGTATTAGGATGAGTGGGGGAAGGGGGCAGTAAATGTGTAATTTACTGGTCACTTCCCTTTGTGAATGAACACCATGAGTGATCGGTGGGGTATGTTTGAGCTTGGGGGTGCACACCCTAATGCAGTAGGCTGCGCACACCTATGCATACACTATATAGTATGAAGAGCACTTAATGTCCTAGAGTAACAAAGCTGCTTCTCCATAGATACTGTACAGTGAGTGAGGGTTGTCACCCTACGGCAGGGAGTGTGGTGGTGGTGGCAGGACTACAAGGGGACAATTAAGTAAAAAATCCCAACAAGAAAACAGTACAGGCACCACATCTAAGAACTGGTATGCTGTCATATATTACATTTTGGTTCATGGGTAAAGCTGACTGCTGATATGCCTTTACCTGAAGGTACTTTTCTTTATTTTACGAAGACCCCTCTTTGCCCTTTTATTGCATTTCAGAGACTCATTTGGTTCAGAGGTACTTATCACAATGTTTATACATTACCCTTAATTTGCATGTGATTGCTCCTTGAAAAAAACTCTTCTTAGCCTTTTTCTTTATGTGTGTTTCTTTGTTAATCTTGCTTCATTATCTTTTTAAGTGCAGGGTTAGCTGGGAATGATTCACACTAGAGTTATGAGAAGAATTAGAAGTAAAAAAAGGAAACGTGCAAAACAAAGTATATCAGCAAGATGCATTGTAGGGGACTTACCACCAACATAGCAACAAATTGCAATGAATTTTTCTTTATCTGTAAGCCATTGAGATATGAAGCAAGACTGCATCCATTAGGTTGATCTGGTGACCTCTTTTAGAATCAGAGGCCTAAGTGAAGCAATGCAATCAGTCAAGCGAAAATGGGACAAAAGTTGCAGTTTTGGCCATTGGTGTCGACAGAATGGCTGGACACATTAGAGGGTGTCTATGCAAGAAGCCATCATTGAAATCCTTTATAGCCCAATCTCCTAAATCATCATTGAAGACTCATTAGAAATCTGGTAAAATAGCAGGCCACAGCTTGCTTAGGGAGAGCACAAAGCTCTTTATTTCTCTTTACAATACCTGTAATGAACTGGAAAGTCTGAGGTGGAGCTGAAAAACAGATTTCCCCCAATTCATAAAGACCCCTTTCAGGGTTGCTTTGCAAATGTGTTTGGGTGTGTTAGAATTTACATTCATATGTTGTTAAGCATCTTGGTAACAATAAAACATTTTATCTGTCTGACCTCCACCTTGCCATATGGTGGCACAAACTGTTCACACTTAAACAAGGGGCATTGGAAAGTCGTGGAAAATGAAATACGCTGAAGGTGTTGCCTTGCAAATTGTATACTGTCAGACAGAAGTACAGCCTTATCAGGAGGGGTCTTAGATTAGCATGTGTGCTTTTATTCATAGGAGCACAGAGAAAGAGAAACATCTGTTCATATAGATGGAATGTGGGAATCTAGGAGAGAACCATTATCCCTTTAATTGTGTGCCATAGCTGCTTCAAATTAGAAGTCCATCCACGGTTCAATTAGATTTTTTTAAATTTAAGAACATGGGGCCAGATTCACAAAAGAGATACGACGGCGTATCTCCTGATACGCCATCGTATCTCTGTGATCCGCCCGACCTAACTATGCGGCTGATTCATTGAATCAGTTACGCATAGCTAGCCCTAAGATCCGACAGGTGTAATTGACTTACACTGTCGGATCTTAGGATGCAATTCTATGCCGGCCGCTAGGTGGCGAGGCAATTGCGGTCGGTGTAGAATATGCAAATGACTAGTTAGGGCGATCCCCGAACGTCCGCGTTACCCGTCGCTCTAAATTTACGTTGTTTCCGTCGAGATATGCGTCGTAAAATTAGGGCTGAGCCCTAGGTGTTCTAAGCCATGTTAAGTATGGCCGTCGTTCCCGCGTCGAAATTTAAAACATCACGTCGTTTGCGTAAGTCGTCCGTGAATGGCGCTGGACGCCATTTACGTTAACGCCGAAACCAATGACGTCCTTGTGACGTCATTTAGCGCAATGCACGTTGGGTAATTTACCCGATGGAGCATGCGTAGTACGCTCGGTGCGGGAACGCGCCTAATTTAACTGGTGCCCGCCCCATTTGAATTGGGCGGGCTTGCGCCGAGCGCATTTACGTTACACCGCCGCAAGTTTACAGGTAAGTGCTTTGTGAATCAGGCACTTACGCTGCAAACTTGCGGCGGTGTAACGTAAATGGATTACGTTACGCCGCCGCTGCGTAGCGGAAATGTATGTGAATCTGGCCCTTGGAGTGCAAAACAAGAATTTATTTTTCCAGATGTCTGAAAATGCCTGGGAAAGAACGATAAGATATCCTTGATAAAGAAAATGTAATATATAGGCCCCTTATCCCTTTCTTTTTGTCTTTAGCCACTTTAAATCAGTAGTAAAGTCTCATTAAAAACGTACTCCCTGCAGATTTAAGTGATAATGTACTAGTCTGCACTGCATAGTAGCACATTATGATGGACTTACATGCAAACTCAGCCCTCCAGCGCTGCACTCTCATGGCCCCACCAGTCACCGGCACTTCCATGTCTGCCCATTCCTCCTTTCAGGTTCTGTATCTTTGTCTGCTTCAATGGGCAGGTTAAGCTGATGTCACTCCTGTGCATGTACACAGAAGTCACATCGCCGCAGCACATAGGTGTCGATTCACTAAAACCGGAGAGTGCAACATCTTGTGCAGCTGTACATTGAAACCAATCAGCTTCCAATTTTTTTTTTTTTTTTTTTGGATTGGCTACTATACATAGCTGCACCAGATTTTGAACTGTTTAGTTTTAGTAAATTAACCCCACAGAGCGGACCATAAATGTGGTCTGAGCTGCGCATATGTGGTTTAGATCACATTACTGTTGAGGGGACATTTATGACAGAAGAGACATCTAGGGTGTATTCTGTTATTAAAAACCCTGCCCGTTTTTTTTTCTATTTTTGGCTATGACGACTATGTGCGTTACAACTCCTAAGGTTTTTATGTCATTATTCGATAATTTTTCCATGTGCAATAAACCAATATGCAAAGCACTTTCTAAATATTTAAAGTTGAACTTCAGAGACATGCAACTATTGTCTAAATACAACATTCATGTATATTCCTACTGGAAGCTTAGTGTGCTTTGTGTATTTCATCCAGATCTTTGCCGTAATCCAGTGTGAAACATTGCCTCTGTATAGGTAGGGTGACCACATTTACAATCTGGCATTCAGCGACACCCCCACCCCAAGCATGCATTGGTCATTTACGTCCCTGGGTGGCCCGCCCACAATGCAGTTGGGTGGCTGTGCTCGAGAGCAGAGCAGAGTTTATATGCAACTTTAGTACCTTAGAAAGAAAAAAACATTTGTTTAATGTAAGTTAGCCTAACATTCCAGTTGCAGGCAGCCACTTAGATTCAAGAGTGTAATTGTTCTTTCAATGTTAGGCTAACATACTGTACATTAAACACATGCTCTTAATATCTAAGGCACTAAAGTTGCATCAAAAAAAAAAATTGGAAAAAATGAAGCCTCATGACAAATCTAAAATGAACTTCCCCCACTTGATATGTACAAATCCATGCACAATGCAGTGAAAGCACACACACACACACAACTAAATTCAGCTATAGGGAACTACTAGTACTTAATGTACCTGATGTCTGTAACACACTGAGGAGGAGGACTGAACACTACAGTGTCCAGTATTCTGTCCGGGAGTTGGGACGTTTGGGCCCCTCCCCTCACGGCTGTAAAACACGCCAAACACCAGTGGCTGAGGGGTGACGTCAGTGGCGGGAGGCGGGAAAACACAGCTGGCTGATGCCTACGACTCCTCCCTTGTGAAAGCGCCCAACTAGGAAGAGGAGGGGGGCTTTATCCTCCCCTTGCTGTATTTATCCAGGAGAGGCAGGGCACCACGCAGCATGCTGGGGTAACATCATCGGCAAACGATACAGCTATTCTCTGCATCGACGGCTGCTTCGGCTGTGTCAGTTTCATTCTGGGACACCTTATTGTCCTGAAATGAAGGTGCCCGAGACCTGGGCCAGACCTGCAAAATGCCGGACTGTTAGGTACAATTCGGGACTTGTGGTCACCCCATGTGCAGGAGCTTCCTGTAATAAACACTGCTTACTGCCCCCTCATGTAGGCTACTACAGAGAGCCTGTAGTGGTTTGAGCCTGCTAGGCATTTCCCATAGCTCTACTCTCAGTACAGGTTATGTACTGCAGAGTAATAATGTTACTGCTACTTTTACAAAAGTTCCAAAGTTCAGATTTAAAATATACATGGCATGTAATCTTTAAAGCAATCATGTAGTCAGTTTTCTGGTTGATGTGACCCTTAGTGGAAGTTACTTGGCCTCTTAAAATATATGTAAACCCAGTCACTAAAATCTCATATAAACTTTAACATTTAACATATTTTGAACTCTACTGCTTTCACAAATATCTAGGGATCCTGACATTAAGGTCTTTGTTTGTCTTCCTGTTACAAAGTAACTATGTTCTGTCTCTGTCCATGAGTTATTATCCCGTGTTGTCATTCTGTCACATGAGCTTCCGATAAGGAGTAGCAGAAGCTGTTTCAATACACATTACACTGTTATGGTCCACTTAAGAACCCAATCCTGATAAATGCCATAAAGCCACTGCCGTTGACAGGATGTGGCTCAAACTGCAGTAGATTAGCAGCACTTATGCCGCGTACACTCGTTTTTTGTCTTGTAAAAAAAAGGCCTTTTTTCTCATGAAAAAAACGACGTTTTTCAAACTTCATTTTAAAAAACGATGTTGCCTACACACCATCGTTTTTTTGGACCATTATTTATTTTTCAACAGGACAATGACCCCAAACACACCTCCAGGCTGTGTAAGGGCTATTTGACCAAGAAGGAGAGTGATGGGGTGCTGCGCCAGGTGACTACCTCTTGAAGCTCATCAAGAGAATGCCAAGAGTGTGCCAAACAGTAATCAAAGCAAAAGGTGGCTACTTTGAAGAACCTAAAATATGAAATATATTTTCAGTTGTTTCACACTTTTTTGTTATGTATAATTCCACATGTGTTAATTCATAGTTTTGATGCCTTCAGTGTGAATCTACAATTTTCATAGTCATGAAAATAAAGAAAACTCTTTGAATGAGAAGGTGTGTCCAAACTTTTGGTCTGTACTGTATATGTGCAGGAGGCGGTCCTTAAGTGGTTAATTGGGAAACTATGTGGCAGATGAGGTTTAATATTGAACAATGTAAAGTTATGCACTTGTGGGGCTATAAATATGTACGTATCTTACATACTAGTGGAGAAGGATCTGGGGGTTTTGGTAGATCATAAGCTTAATACTAGCATGCAATGCCAAGCTGCGGTTTCAAGTCCTTTCTTGGATTAAGGTATGGACTCCAGAGAGAGAGATATTATTAGTAAGACCTCATCTGGAATATGTAGTTCAGTTTTGGGCACCAGTTCACAAAAAGGACTTTAGGAAACTAGAGAAATTGCAGACAAGGGCAACCAAACTGATAAGAGGCATGGAGGAGCTCATTTATGAGGAAAGATTAGAGGAACTAAATGTATTCTCTCTTGAGAAGAGGAGATTAAGGGGAGATATGATCAATATGAGGTCTATATAGTGAACTTGGAGTTTAGTTATTCACTTTAAAGTGGTTGTAAGCCCAAAAAAAACCAAAAAAACTGTAAGGCAAAGGTATGAAATACTTACCTTAGAACGAAGCGCTGGCATCTCCTCCTGGTCACCGCTGAGGGAGCTGACATGGTGCCTCTGCATTTATTCCACTCACAGCGCGGAAACCACAATGACATCACTCCCACACATGTGCGTGGGAGTCCTCATTCCAGCAAGGAGCTCTGATTTTCCGAAAGCATCTGCCGGACCTTTAGAGCGCATGATGCCAGCGGCTGCATGCAAGGTGAATATCTCCTAAACCATAACAGGTTTAAGAGATATTCATTTTACCTGCAGGTACGCCATATTATAGGCTTACCTGTAGGTAAAAATGTGAAAGCGGGTATACAGCCGATTTAAGGTCATTACAGAGGACAAGGGGGCACTCTTTACGTCTAGAGGAAAAAAGATTTGATCTCCAAAAACAGAAAGAGCTGCAAGAGCTGTGAAAATGTGGAATAGACTCCCCCAAGAGCAGGTACTGTCCAGCTCAGTAGATTGCTTTAATAAAGGCCTGGATTCTTTCCTAAATGTACTTAATATAACTAGACACTAACATTTATAGGTAAAGTTTATAAAATGAATATCTGATTGCCTAAAGGGGTTTCAGGCAGGGGCGTCGTTAGGCCCGGGCTTGGGGGGCTGGAGCCCCGAATGGGCCTTCGAAAAGCCCCAAATCTATTTACCTATAGTTTGTATTGTTAGCCCCGAGTGCCAGGACCGATCGGATAGGTGAGTGCGGCTGTGGCCGAGTCCGGCCAAATGCGGCTGGGGCCGAGTTTGGCCGAGTGCGGCTGGGGCCGAGTTTGGGCGAGTGCGGCTGGGGCCGAGTTCGGCCGAATGCGGGCGGGGCCGAGTTTGGCCGAATGCGGCCGGGGCCGAGTTTGGCCGAGTGCGGCCGACTTTGGCTGGGGCCGAGTTTGGCCGAGTGTCATAGGTCCCGTCCCGCCTTCTGGAGCCTGCAGCGCCAATCCAGGAGGACCATGGGACGTGGTGCGTCCATCATAGCCTGCAGAGTCTCCAGAAGGCGGGAATTTCAAAATACAGCCGCAGAACAATATCCCTGCTTGGGCGGGCTGCTCTCCTCCCTCTGCTCGGCAGCTCCTCTCCTCCTCCTCAGCATGGCAGCTCTTCTCCTCGGCATGACAGCTCCTCCTCCTTGGCATGGCAGCTCCTCCTCCTTGGCATGGCAGCTCCTCGACCTCTCCTCTCTGACAGTGACAAGTGACTGACACCATGGCTGAGCTCAGGTAAGTCAGTGTGTGTGTGTATCTATGCCATTGTCAGTAGGTCAGTGTGTGTTAGGTCATGCAGTGCAGGTAGGTCAGTGCACTGGTAAGTCACACAACCCCACTGTCCAGCCCCAAAAAAACGCTACTCCACATACAACACCTCTAATTCCGACGACCTCCCAGCCCCCCCCCCCGGTTCCGGCTTTGGACATCGGGCTGAAGCCCCTGGTCTTTTTGCCACCTAGCAACGCCCCTGGTATCAGGAAGGATTTTTTTCCCCTGATCCTGATGGGGGAAATTGGTTCATGCTTTGCTGGTTTTTTTTTTTGTCTTCTTCTGGATCAATTGTGGGTATAGGATTGTATGCTTTTTTAGGATATTTTTTTCTCCCTTTTATTGGTTGAACTAGATGGACTTTTTTCAACCTGACTAACTATGTAATGGTGTTTGAGATCTAATCCTCTATCATAATAAGGCATCACATATGTTACTTTTATTTTTATTTTAGTGCTGATTTGCTTATAGAGAGTAAACCCCTCCAATTTCCATACATCTGTTTGTGTCTAGTGGAAGAGAGCGTTCAGATAATGCCATTTCTGTTGAATAACCCCTGTAATTTGTAAGTTCAGTGTGGGTTCCTGACCCAGAAGGTAGATGGGAGGTGATTTTCAATTACTGTGTGAGCTGGAATTTATTCTAAACTGCCAGCATTACAAAATGGTCTTCCCTGCTAACTACATTTCAAAATCCTAATGCATTTAGCTGTTAAGACAAAAAGAAAACACAATGCATTCAGAGGATGAAAAAAGTATAATAGATACTCCTGTCATAGCCATGACATATTTTAATAATTTATTCAGAATATTACAATAGCAACAGATCACAGTGGTACAGCTAGAAATGAATTTAGTGAAACACAATGGAGTTGAGCATTGTACTAAAGACAGAAAACCTAATTTCGGCTTCAGTTAAAGGTACACAATTATACCAGGGCCTCTTCTTGTTTAAAAATGGTCAAACCTCTAATATATTTTATTTCATAAGAACAGCACACACTGTTCAGTGCATGTTGAAAAGATTTCCAAAAGCAGCACTGTTGCATTAAATATGAAGGCGTTATAGCCAAAAATGGAAAACTAAATGAAAATTTCTATCTGGATGAATATTCTCTCTAATATTGTCAGGTGGTTATATATCACTGTTTTTACTCAATACAGACTTTGCTAAGATTGTATCAGAATATTTTATTTTGTGCAGTACGACTCTTTGCAAAAACAGCTCATGCAATTTAGACTAATGATATCAAGTTCAGTAGATAACAAGGTAAAACATGAAATACCAACAGCTGTATTAAGCAACAGTGGTTCATCCAAAATCAGCTATAAACCTCAAGTAACTCCTTCTGGGTTGCCACATCAAAGGAAAATGTCTGTGGTCACATCCTCAAACTAACTAAACAAAAATAAATAAGTGGAGCATTTCGATTTTGAATAGATTATGGTGGGCAGAAGCAAACTACCAACTGCGTTTCTCAGGGTTCTTGTTCATAGTACAGATACATGAATAGCAAAGAATATGCTGTAGCAACAATGCTCAAAATCTGGTCTTGCATTGCTTTTTGGTTGGATATTTAGGATTTATCTTACAAAAGTGAGGTGGGCAGTGAACATAAAATACATGTCAACATTGTAGATCAGACTGTATATATTCATAATATTACATGCGTGCAGGGCTGTCTTAATGAGATTGCACACCTGGGCACTGCCCAGGGGCCCAGCTGCATGGGGGGCCCCTGCACTTTCCCCAAAGCAGCTGGTCCTTGAGCCCACGCTGCCCCGAAATTGGGGGCCCCATGATGGCACTGAGAGTGATAGATACACAGGGGAGGCAGTCTGCATCCTACCTACTTGATGTCTGTTTACCTGCACTGTCATCATTGTAGGGGCCCCAGAGGATTACTTTGCCCAGGGGCCCATGATGCTATTTAGATGGCCCTGCATGCATGCAGAAATACATTTTATACCTGAAGCGGAATTCTGTTCCAAGTAACACATAGAGAGAATGTTCCTCCCTATTACCTATTATGTAGTAGCAGATTAGAAATACACAGTAATGACAATCTGTGTCTTGAGAAATGTTTATAAGCTGTGTACGGTATATGCTGCATGCTGATAGGTGGGGCTGGCTCATTTGGCTGTAGTTTTCCTGTGGATCACAGGAATGCAGGGTGGTAGTGACACAGTCCCAAATAATCCACAATGGCTCAAAAGTGATATGGTCCTGAAATATGGAGACAGAATAAAGGTGGATAAAGCACCTGGACCAGATGGCATCCACCCACGTATCATAAAATAATTGATTTCTGTCATTTCAAAGTCATTGTATCCAATTTTTAGGGACTCATTAATGACTGGAATAGTACCACTGGAATGGTACCACATGTGGTGCCCATATTTAAGAAGGGAACAAAGTCTTTACCAAGTAATGATAGACCTGTTAGATTAACTTCTATATTTGGGAAGATATTGAGAGTTTTATAAAAAAAAAACACATAGATAAGTTCTTGCTGGAAAAAAATATTTTAAGCAATAGACAGCATGGATTCATGAATAGTGTTGCTCACGAATATTCGCATTGCGAATATTCGACTCGAATATAGCATATTCGAGAAATCGCGCTATATTTCGAATTTCGCGGTGAATATTCGCAATTCCGAATATTCGCATTTTTTCAATTTGATTTTTAAAACAGATCACATCCTATCGACGTCTAAAAGCATTGCTGGTATGATTAGAGACCCTGGGCCGAGTAGCTAAGCTGAGGCGATCCTTTTATGTTGCCAAATTGAAAAAAAAAAAATTGCGATTTTTCGCTATTGCGAATGCGAAAATGATTGCGAATTTTCGATAACTGTGGTAGGAGAACTCTGATTGTCTCTGATGCAAAAGGGGGGGGGCTTTGTGTATGTTTCTGTTATGAATATTTGTATGTTTGATATTATTATTTTTTGTAAGAAGGAAAAAATTGCGCATACCTTAAAAAAGGGGAGAATACAGCAGCAACTCAAAAATGTTATACAACATAAATTAATACAAGACAGAAAATGGAGTCGCTCTACAAGAATAAAAAATATGTCTAGTGACAAGACATGTGGGCAAATTATAAAATAAGCAAGCGCAAATAACTTGTGAAATACACAGTGAAACAAATATATAAAGAAATATAGTCTCAATAATAGAAAAATAATCTTTCATAAAAATGTCTTTGATATGTGAAGTGAAAAAAAGTCCAAAGCATGCAGCATGAACGTGTTCAATCTTCAAGGTGTTTGATTGACAAATGGCTGTGACAGATGGATAGAGTAAAGAATCACCACCAATGCAAAACACTTTTTATTTTGTATTGTAAAATATCACGAATATTCTGAGCCAATCAGAGTGCTCCTTCCGCATTTGCCGAATATTCGCAATTATTTTGTATTGTAAAATATCAAGAATATTCTGAGCCAATCAGAGTGCTCCTTCCGCATTTGCCGAATATTCGCAATTATTTTGTATTGTAAAATATCAAGAATATTCTGAGCCAATCAGAGTGCTCCTTCCGCATTTGCCGAATATTCGCAATTATTTTGTATTGTAAAATATCAAGAATATTCTGAGCCAATCAGAGTGCTCCTTCCGCATTTGCCGAATATTCGCAATTATTTTGTATTGTAAAATATCACGAATATTCTGAGCCAATCAGAGTGCTCCTACAGCATTTGTCGAAATTGCGCAATAAATATCGCATTCGCATGTTGCGATATTTCGATAAAATATCACGAATATTCTGAGCCAATCAGAGCGCTCCTCCAGCATTTCTCGAAATTGCGCAATAAATATCGCATTCGCATGTTGCGATATTTCGATAAAATATCACGAATATTCTGAGCCAATCAGAGTGCTCCTACCGCAGTTATCAAAAAATCGCAATTATTTTCGCATTCGCAATAGCGAAAAATCGCAATCATTTAATTTCGATAAAATATCACGAATATTCGAATTTAGCGAATATATCTCGAATATTCGAATATATATTCGAGATATATCGCGAAATCGAATATGGCGTATTCTGCTCAACACTATTCATGAATGATAGAAGTTGGCAAACACATTTGATTTCTTTTTATGAGGAGGTAAGTAACACCTTGGACAGAGGGGTAGCGGTGGACATGGTATATTTGGATTTTGCAAAAGTGTTCGATACAGTTCCGCACACACGGCTCATGTGTAAGGTATAGTCTACAGGATTGGAAGTATTAGTTTGTAAATGGATAGAAAACTGGCCAAAAGAGAATTCAGAGAGTCGTGGTTAATGATTCTTACTCTGAATGGTCTAAGGTTATCAGTGGTGTACCCCAAGGTTCAGTGTTGGGACCCTTACTTTATAATATCTTTATAAATGATATTGGGTCTGGGATCAAATGTAACATTTCTGTCATTGCAGATGACACCAAGCTATGCAGTGGAATAACGTCCTTACAGGATGTCTCCAATTTACAAGCCAACCTCAATGCTCTGTCTAATTGGGCGACTATATTGAAGATGAGGTTTAATGTTGATAAATGTAAAGTTATGCACTTGGGGCTATGAATATTCATGCATCATACATACTAGGAGGAGTACAACTGGGGGATCCACAGTGGAGAAGGATCTGGGGGTTTTGATAGATCATAAGCTCAATAATAGCATGCAATGCCAAACTGGAGTTTCCAAAGCAAGCAAAATCCTTTATTGTATTAAGAGAGATATGGATGCTAGAGAGATATACAATGTTGCCCCTGTACAAATCATTAGTAAGACCTCATCTGGAATATGGAGTTCAGTTTTGGGCTCCAGTTCACAAAAAGGATATCGGGGAACTGGAGAAATGCAGAGAAGGACAACTAAACTGATAAGAGGCATGAAGGAACTCAGCTATGAGGAAAGATTAGAGGAACTGAATGTATTCACTCTTGAGAAGAGGAGAATAAGGGGGGATGTGAACAACATGTACAAATATATAAGGAGTCCATAGACTGAACTTGGTGTTGAGTTATTCACTTTACGGTCAGAAAAAGAGATTTTGGCTCCAAATACGGAGAGGGTTCTTCACAATAAGAGCTGTGAAAATGTGGAATAGACGCCTTCCAAAGGTGGTTCTGGCCAGCTCAATAGATTGCTTTAAGAAAGGTCTGGATTCTTTCCTAAATGTACATAATATAACTGGATACTAACATTTATAGGTAAAGTTGATCCAGGGAAAATGTGATTGCATCTTGGGGATCAGAAAATAATTTGTTTCCCCTGCAGTAGCAATCTGGATCATGCTCTGCTGGGGTTTTTCGCCTTCCTCTGGATAATTTATGATTAGCACTTGTGATGAGCAGGCGACCTCCTGTGTTCACAGCAGAGCAGCCACTTTTCACCTGACCCGGATGGCAGTGGAGATCAGTAGAGTAGCAGTGCTGACTACAGTGATGTCCAGCATCCAGGGGGATCAGACAGATATGGTATATGCATAGTTAGTTTGGTCTAAAAATATTTATACGTAGAATTTTTCTTTAAGGACATTTTCTTATTCCCCATCATATCTTTTTACATTCACTTTCTTTCAAAAATCACAAAAAGTACTTTTACTTTTTTATCAAAATATAAATACTCTATGAACAGTTCTCAGTTTATTTTAAATATGTCCGTCTGACGAGTACGATCAGTATAACAACACCTGAGGCTTTTCATGACAGAGATGGTGACTAGATTCTAAATTCAGTTTTAATCTAAGCAGTGTAGATAGTGAACGACAATTAATTTTAAATAGATCAATTTCCTATTTTTTCAGACTTTTTTACTTTTACATTTAATATGTAAACTGTGCTGAACCAGATGAATTTTAATCAGTGTATGGCCAGCTTTACACTCTGAGCTCTGCTGTACTGGAACTGCAAGAAGCTGCTATTAAGTCATATTTAGGTACTTGCACTGCTTGCATTTAATTTATATATTTAATAATGTATTAACGATCACAGAGCTGCATTCATTTGTGCATTTTATATTTGCCTGGAGTTCAGCTTTAATGTTGTTAATAGCATTTTTGGGACAATTTGATCTTAAAGTTAAGTGACTGTTTTATTTTTACTTCTGTATATGCCAAAAAGTGAAAAGCTTTACTAAATATGTAGAATTTTATGCATATGGGAGAGAGATTGAGATTAGAAAAACAAATCTTTGATGACATTTTTCATTCAACTCTAGTTCCTGAAACATAATTAACAAATTAATTTATTAATTAATTAGTTACTTAAATATGCAAATACAATGACTGAAAATGGATCAACATGCCACAATTATGCACCCTGACTGCGTGAACCAAAAGTTAAATGTGCTTTTATTGCAGATTACACATTTTTAATCACTGTGCTTTAATAAATCATGATAAGAAATTAACCCTATAAAGGGGCTTACTATGATATAATAAAATGTGGCATTTGCCTCTGAGCCCATCATTTAACATTCCACAGCTTCCGGCTCCACTGCTTCCTGAGGACAGCGTGCTGAGATTGCGGCTGACATTATGGTGGACATCCCCCATTTTCTGACATGCTTGTTACCATTGCACACCATGGGCCAGATTCACGTAGCGTAACGTAACCGATTTAGGTTACACCGCCGCAAATTTTCTGTCTAAGTGCCCGATCCACAAAGCACTTACCTGGAAATTTGCGGCGGTGTATCCTAAATCCGTCCGGCGCAAGGCGGGCCAATTCAAATGGGGCGGGTACCATTTAAATTAGGCGCGCTCCCGCGCCGGACGTACTGCGCATGCTCCCGACGCAAATTTCCCGACATGCTTTGCGCAAAATTACGATGCGCCAACGTTTTGTGAATCGCGACGTGAAAAAAAGACTTGCGCCGGGAATTATTTTATTTTTTTTTTAAATTCAAAAGCAACGCGGGAAAGATGGGTATACTTTTACATGGTGGAGTAATTTTCCAATTTTGTAAAAGGTGCCCTATCTTTGCGACGCCAAACTAACACTTGCGGCAACGTAACGACGGGAAAAAGTTTCGTGGATCGCCGTAACTGCTAATTTGCATACCCGACGCTGGTTTACGACGTAAACTCCCCCCAGCGGCGGCCGCGGTACTGCATCCTAAGATCCGACAGTGTAAAACTATTACACCTGTCGGATCTTAGGGATATCTATGCATAACTGATTCTATGAATCAGTCGCATAGATAGAAACAGGGATACGACGGCGTATCAGCAGATACGCCGTCGTATCCCTTTTGTGAATCTGGCCCCATGTGAGTGGATAATGTTATTGCTTTTATCTTATGTATTAAAGATACTACACTTAGCGCCACTTGTCCCTTCTCATAGATGGGGAAGCTTCCTATGAGGACACTAGTTGCGATGAGCATGGTGACACCCCAGGAATTATTTCCCTTTGGAGAGATTCTCTCTGATTTCCTGTTTTGGCTACAGGACACGAAGACAGGAAAAAAAACTCCTGCGCTGTGTTATGGTGCTGAGGGTGTGTCACTTTTCTGTTGCCTGACTGGTGCGTGCGGTACCAAAAAGTCTTGCTGCCCTCACAGGACTGTGGGCATCCTTGTAAACCCTAAAAACAACAAAAAAAAGAGGCCGCACCGACCTAGTACATTACCAACATAACAATTTTATTGGAAAACTTAAAAAGTGTTCTACTTACAAATGCATGAAAAACATGGGCATGTAAAGAGATGCAGAAGAGACCACTTCCAGATCCACAATACATAGCCAGTGATGTGGGAAACTCCTGTAGCGTCCAAAGGCTTACACGTTTCAAGGGTCAAGCACTCTTCTTCAGAGTCAAAAAGAGTATACAGTAGATGATTCCCCACCAACTTTTAAACCTCTACAAGCTTTTAGCCTAAGTGTACAATATCCACCCACCAATAAAAAAAAAAAGGGGTCAAGTGTGGGGCACGGACCACGTGAGTACATTAGTGAATACATAAATAAGTAAATAAATAAACAATTAATGGTCGGCAATAAACCAACAAGTGTGCATCAGACTCCATATGTACATCATACTTTTACTGTTGGTAGCCTTCATAAATCACCAGAACCTCTTAAAAAAACAATGTGGGTTCTCCATTTCCTCCTTCTCTCGTTACCCTCATATCATCTTTAGTTCGCTTGCAAGAAGAAGATGTAAAAAGGAAAAGATGCAATTCCATTATTGACCTGTGATTTGATCCTTTATCCATCACAGTGAGATCTCTCGAGGGGCAATCCAAAATGGCAGTTCCACTCTCCCCTGGAGTGCACGCCATGTGCCAGGACCGGAAAGTCGGACGTGTGGGTGTGTTTGTGTTCCACCCACACTTCTGGTCAGGTTGACATCACGTCCACTAATATGTTATTTCTGGTCTCTCTATACATAGTGAATTGATAGTGGGGACAGGAAGTAAAGGGAAATCTCCCCAGACTCATACAGATAGCAAAATAAAAATAAATAAAAGAGTTTTGTCTTTAATTCCTCTTTAGCATCATTAACATAACCTAATAAATGCCATATTAACCTACCTGTTCATTTTAAAATGTAAATACATTGCAGATAATAAATGTAGCAAACACTATTTTATGACAATGCTGTTCATATTGTCTTTTTCTGTTTTGTATCAGAAAGTCAGAATAACATCATTGGCAGGCGAGACAGGATCGGATCACTTCATTAGTCTAATATGGTTTGTTAAGGCATTTTCTGTGTAGAAAATCATGTACATGAAATTGAAGTATGTACATAATAGCAATGTTGAATAGTCTTGGAGAATGGAAATAACACTTTCAGCTTTCATATTTCTAAACTATCAGTACTGATGTTCCTATTATTACAGACTATCAAGTGTTCCAGATTTAAGCATTTCACTCTCTGCTGGAACTGAGCAGAATGTAATGAACCTAATGATGTTAGAGGGTCCAGCACAGAGTGCTGTGGACCTTGCAGAATTTCCACTTCAATTAATCTGATAAAAGATTTGCTACCAACAGACTAATTGATACTCATCAAAATATTTATTATCAGTCTTTCCTGTATACATCTAATTTTATGATGTCGGAATGTGAGATCTATCATAGTTCTTTCTTTGTCATCTTCCCAATAATATAATTTATACTGTTCTGTTACAGAATATGGATATTTAAATATTTCACTTTTGTAGAGATGGAGAAAGTGTAAAATATAAAGAGATGATCATTTTGCAGTAACAACATGAAGTGGAGTCATGGAATAAAATGAGTAAAACCCAAATGGTGGAATTAACTGCTGCAAATACTTTTTTTTTAGTGAAGGAACCTATAAATGTGAGATGACATTCACTTGAAGGATTCTTTTATTTGTACAAGAGGCCCCCTTCTGGCTGCCATCTGGGGGAAAAAAAATCTGAGGATTAGAAAACCTGCAGCAGAGACTATTGTTCCCTTGTCTGATCAGCAGTGCTGGCTGCATCTGCCATCATGACTCATCTCCACCCATTCCCCTATTTAACATGATCCTCGATTTGTCCTAGTCAAGAACCAGCCACCAAATCTTGGTGCCCAAAAGTTGTGCAATAGCCCTAGTAGGTTTACAGAACAACGGGCCAGATTCACGAAAATTTGCGGCCGTGTAACGTAACCCGTTTACGTTACATCGCCGCAAGTTTTCAGTGTAGGTGCCTGATCCTCAAAGCACTTACCTGGAAACTTGCGGCGGTGTAACATAAAGTCGTCCGGCGCAAGCCCGCCCAATTCAAATGGGACGGGTACCATTTAAATTAGGCACGCTCCCGCGCCGGACGTTCTGCGCATGCTCCATTCGCAATCTTCCCGACGTGCTTTGCGCGAACTTACGGCGGCCCGACGTGTTTGTGAATCGCGACGTGCGTAACGTACTTACGCCGGGAAAAAAAAAATTCAAAAGCGACGCGGGAACGACGGGCATACTTTAACATGGTGGAGTAATTTTACACCATGTTAAAGCACACCTAACTTTGCGACGGGAAAAAAAGACTTGCGCCGACGTAACGACGGGAAAAACCTTCGCCGTAACTGCTAATTTGCATACCCGACGCTGGAATACGACGCAAACTCCCCCCAGCGGCGGCCGAAGTATTACATCCTAAGATCCGATGGTGTAAGTCAATTACACCTGTCGGATCTTAGGGCTATCTATGCGGAACTGATTCTATGAATCAGCCGCATAGATACGACAGGAGATATGATGGTGTATCAGGAGATACGCCGTCATATCTCCTCTGTGAATCTGGCCCCACATACTTAAATAAGCACTGGGGACTTTCAAGCCTCGTACACATGTACCGCCGGGAAACCCAAGGGGAAAGCCGAGAACCTGCTCAGTCAGTCTTTACCCCTACATGTGGCCGGGTTTCCTGACAGGAAAACTGCCATGAGAGCTTTGGTCGGGTATCCCGGAGGTATGTATGCTCCCCCGCAGGCTTTCCCCATAGGTAAACTGCCGGGTAAAAAAAACGCTGGAAAAAAGGAAATATGTTCTAATTTTTCCCTCCGGTTTTCCTGTCAGGTAAACTGCCATGGAGCATACACGCAGCCAGTTTTCCCAGCCAAAAGCCCGATGGGAAAACTGGTCGTGTGTACGAGGCATTAGACTTGCAAGTATAGTCAGATGAAGGAAAACTTCAAACAAGCTCAAAAGCTCCGGTGAGGTGGCTCCCACATAGCAAGACTTCCTTCGATGGACACCCAATAATAGAAATACAGGAAGCAGCACCAGACCAAAAGTTGGATAAAAGAATGCAAGATCATTTTAATTTCTGATATATTACTCTTTTTTATCAACAATTAAAATTGTATTGGACACTTTTATCTGGTTTTAGTATTTCTACTAGGGCCACAGCTAGCCTTAACCAAACAGTTATACAAATAAATCAACAACTCTTATGCCGTGTACACACGATTGGAAATTCCAACAAGAAAACCATGGATTTTTTTCCGACAGAATTTTGTCTCAAACTTGTGTTGCACACAAAATTCCGACTGTCAAGAACCCAGTGACGTACAACACTACAACGCGCCGGGAAAAATTAAGTTCAATGATTCCGAGCATGTGTCGAATTGATTCCGAGCATGCGTGTTTTTTTGCGTGTCGGAAATGCATACAGACGATCGGAATTTCCGATAAGAACTTTTCCGGTCTTAAAATTTGAGATCCAGCTCTCAAATTTTTGCTGTCTGATATTTCGACATAAAAAGTCAGATAGAGCCTACACACGGTCGGAATTTCCGACCAAAAGCTCACATCAAACTTTTCTTGTCGAAAAATTTCAGATCGTGTGTACGCGGCATTAAAAACCCCAATGTATACCAACCTGGGCTACATCACTCCATCAGTTTGCTGTTCATACACCGTGCATGTGCTCTTGGATCAGGCTTGAGTAATCCGATACAACACATATAGAAGACAAAGCCTGAACCAAAGCAATCCTTTAATTAATAAGATAAAAGCACTAAAAATTCATAATCTCTTATCTAATTTCCTGAGTGGGAATCTCTGGTGGTTTCTCTACAAGTCCAATTAAATAGCTTTTTAGTACTTAAGACTAGTACACACTATGGGGCAGATCCACGTACAGCGGCGCATATTTCCGCCGGGCGTAGCGTATCAAAGATACACTACGCCGCCGTAACTGACTTTTTTTTAGAATCCTCAAAGAATCCGCGCCGTAAGTTACGGCGGCGTAGTGTATCTTTGGCGGCGTAAGGGCGCGCAATTCAAATCGATGTAATGGGGGCGTGTTTTATGTAAATACGTTGTGACCCGACGTAAACAACGTTTTTTTTTAACGGCTCATGCGCCGTCTGTGGGGGTATCCCAGTGCACATGCTCGAAATTTAACCGGAACAAGCCAATGCTTACGACGGTGATGTCATTCTACGCAGATCCCTATTCGCGAACGACTTACGCAAACGACGTAAAAAATTCAAATTTTGACGCGGGAACGACGGCCATACTTAACATTGAGTACGCCACCATATAGCAGCTTTAACTATACGCCGGAAAAAGCCAAACGCAAATGACGTAAAAAAAAAAGCTAATTTGCATACTCGACGCGGAATTCGACGGAAACGCCACCTAGCGGCCAGCGTAAATATACACCTACGATCCGACGGCGTACTAAGACGTACGCCTGTCGGATCGATCCCTCATTCCGTCGTATCTTGTTTTGTGGATACAAAACAAAGATATGACGCGGGAACTTAGAAATTACGGGGCGTATCAATAGATACGCCGGCGTAATTTCTTTGTGGATCTGCCCCTATGAGTTATTTTTTGTTTAACCCACTGTTTTTTTTCCGGTTTAATTAATATACTGTCAGCTCCGATTGGATCCACTACACTAACAACCCGTTGTTAGTACAGCGATATCCCCCACTAAGCTATTGTGTTCTGACAGGGGGAGCCCCCCCCCCAAAACACTCTTATCAGCACTCTCCGCCACTGGCTTTCCAGCATGCTTGTGAAACAGAAGCTGGCCTGACTGCCATACCCACAGCCGAATGTTGGCTTTTTTTTATTGAACCGGCCAATGTCGCCCAACATTCGGCCTGTGTGTACTAGGCTTTAGGCTGCCCATTACACTGTTCACATTTTTCCTTAGAGCTGTGGGTAGCATTGTCTGCACCACTAGGTTTGCCAAAAGTTTATTTCAGAATTTAAGAAGCTGAGTAGAAAATTGTCAGCCAAACAGTGATGAATTCAATCAGATGCAGTCACTGTTTGGGTATTCAGGTAACCACAAATACTGTGGCTGTTTGCATACGATAGTCGATAGTACAGATTCCTCCATCTATGCTATTTGTTAAAGTGTAAGAACAATATCAAATGAGGGACTGTTTTACATGTTTTCCAATGCTTTTCATTTATTTTTAGTATAATTGCAAAAATAAATGTGTCCAACAATTATAACGTGCCCTCTTTGCTTCTGAACAAGATGGATTCACAGGTGGTTAAAAAGCTCCTTTGAAAATGTTAGTTAACTATCTGTTATGTAAATTCCCTGGCTGTAACAGCTTTTACGCCAATCAGGACATTCTGAGAAAATGAAAATGAAAAACTCTTTATATACATATTTGTTCAGTGATAGTTATTTTTGATAACATTGAAATTATTGAAAACATATCTTTTTGACAGATAAGATTGTTGGTATTTTTTTTAGAAGGAAGGTGTCAGCAATGGTAGCCTCCAATGTCTGTCTTTTGACAGTTGTTTTTTTAAGAGTACTTTCTACAACATCAAGGAGAACGATGTTGACCTTAAAATAAAATCAATCTAATCTGTTACAATGTGACTCTTTTACCAAGGGTAAATAGCCTTGAAATTAGTGCCACCTACTGGCAAGAGGCAGAATTGTGCTCTCTCACTCTCTTAGGGTTTTCTTAAAAGAGTGATGACACCAGTAGGTTAATAAATGTATGTGTCTTTAACTGAAACATTGTTATGGGCTGTGTTATTTGTACCTTCAAAGTAATGTTGAAGCATAACTACTTGTGTACCTTAAAATTTTAGGCATCCACAAAAAACATTGGTGAAAAGGGGGAAATATAAGTATGCCAGGACCAAATTTAGTGTCCACGTAACATTTCTTTTGAATAAACTAAGAATTTCTATATGGAAATTCTGCAAAGAACATTATAGACACATCTTTTAAATAAATTGACATCTTGGCTTAATCGAAAAGAGTGTACCATATGGATTTGATTGCAGTCTTTAGTAATTTTGTAGATGTCAGTGCCATTTGGATAGTAAGTTGATTGCAGAATAGGACTGTTGGTACACACGCACACACACAATATCTATATTATTATCTATATTATTATATATATGTATTTAGGAAATGACTTGATGCAGCTGGTAAAAAAAAAATTGCAATAACATCATCTCTTTCCATCTTTATTGTCAGCTTTGGAGCCGTTCACCCAGTCAAGAAAGTTTTTATAATCCGTTCAGTGGTGCATTGGAGCTGTTTTTTTCCAGTGGCTACAGTGAAAAGTACCCTACAAAATGTCTTCACTGTGAGGACATTCCAAGCTTCAAAGCTTCACTTGAAGTCACGTTGGACCCACAAGTATGGTTATGCCTCTGCTGCTATTGTCATTGTATGATGTCATAATATAAAATACTGAAAGAATGTTAATCATGGTAACTTTGATTGATTTTTTTTTATTGATTTTTTACAAAATACTGTTTTCACACTTCTTTTCATCCATTGTTGCTACTGATCCCCTGCAGCCTATTTGCGGCACTGATAAGGTGGTACTGGTGGGCACAGATAAAGCTGCACTGATGACCACTAATAAGATGTCACTGGTGGGCCCTGATGGGTGGCACTGATGCGTTGGCACTAATAGGCACTGAAGGGCACAGATAGGTGTTACTAATAGGTCACACTGATAGATGGCACTGATGGGCACTGATAGGTGGCACTGATGGACACTGGTAGGTGACACTGATTGGTGACATTGATAGGTGGCACTGTGGGCATTGATAGGTGGCACTGTGTGCACTGATAGGTGGCACTGTGGGCACTGATGGGTGGCACTGGTAGGCGGCACTGTTTTGCATTGGTAGGTGGCACAGGCAGGTGGTACAGGTGGGCACAGATCAGGACCGATGTCCCTCTGACAGCAGCTGGTGATCAGCTTTTTATTTTCTCCTCACACTGTAAGCGTGAGGAGAAAAAATAGACAATTACCAGTTCTGTTTACGTAACATGATCAACTGTCATTGGCTGAGGTGGCGTAGGAGGAATCGACCCCTTACTCCGATCTGTGATCAGCCGAATCTCATAGACTCAATGATCACAGAGCGTGCTGCGCGTGCCCTGCAGGGGGTGCCCAGGCCGCTGAGCTTTGAGCAGCACAGTGGTTTAGTAGTTACCACTTCTTGCAGACTTACATCATTTGGGTTTTTAGTCCTGGTCAGGGCTCTATCTACATGGAGTTTGCATGTTTCCTCTGGGTACTCCAGTTTCTATCTGTACTTAAAGCTTAGTACACACGTACGGGATTCCTGGCGGTAAAAAGTCCTTCGGGAAACCCAAGGGGAAAAATCGAGAACCTGCTCGGTAACTTTTTTCCCCTACACACGACCGGGTTTCCCGACAGGAAAACTTCCATGAGAGCTTTGGTCAGGAATCCCGGCCTTGTGCACGCTCCATCAAAGTGTTTCCCATAGGAAAACTGCCGTGTTAAAAACTGCCGGGAAAAAAGAGAGCTGGTTCTCTTTTTTTTCCATCAGTTTTCCTGTCGGGAAAACTGCGATAGAGCATACACACGGCCGGTTTTCCCAGCCAAAAGCTCTCATGGCAGTTTTCCTGACGGGAAAACTGGTCGTGTGTACGAGGCAAGGGAACATGCTGGTACTACTGAACACTTGCCCAAGATGGTTGCCTCATAATGCAAATTCAATTACTATTTTACATTCAAAAATTACATTCTGACAATAGCACAGTCAGCCAACTGACCCTCTTAACCACTTGACCACTGGGCACGTAAACCCACTTAATAACCAGACCAATTTTCAGCTTTCGGTGCTCTCACAATTTGAATGACAATTTCTCAGTCATACAACATTGTACCCAAATGAAATTTTCGTCCTTTTTTTCACACAAATAGAGCTTTCCTTTGGTGGTATTTAATCACCGTTGGGTTTTTTATTTTTTGCGCTATAAGAGAAAAAAGACTGAAAATTCTGTAAAAATAAATAACATTTTCTTTGTTTCTGTTATAAAATTTAGCACATTTTGTATTTTTTCTTCATTATTTTGCATAAATGTGAAAGGTGAAGTTACGCCGAGTAAATAGATACCCAACATGTCACCCTTCAAAATTGCACACGCTCGTGGAATGGCGCCAAACTTCGCTACTTTAAAATCCCCATAGGCGACGTTGCAGAGTATTGTGGGGTATTGCAGAGTATTTTGGGGTATTGCAGAGTATGGGAGTATTGCAGAGTATGGGGGTATTGCAGAGTATGGGGGGTATTGCAGAGTATGGGGGGTATTGCAGAGTATTGGTGTTATTGCAGAGTATGGAGGGTATTGCAGAGTATTGGTGTTATTGCAGAGTATTGCACAGGGAGGGATGGATGGCTGGATCTGTGACTGCATTTGTCACAGATCCAGCCCACAGCAGCTGCTGCTGCTTCTGCTCTCCCCCTCTCCTCTCTCACACTGTACGGTTCGGTACAGAGAGGGGAGGGAGGAACCGGCATCATCACATGACGCCGGTTTGTTTACAAGTGATCGCTCCGTCATTGGACGGAGCGATCACGTGGTAAACCGCCGCTATCAGCGGCGATTTACCATGCTCCGTGATCCGCCGGGTCCTCCGGACATTCCCGTGTGCGCACCCCAGAGGGCGCGCGGGAGCGCGATTCTGGGAGGACGTCCATGGACGTCCTCCCAGAGTTAAGCAACCGCCTTGTAGACGTATTTCGTCTATAGGGCGGTTGTTAACTGGTTAAAGGGAATCTGTAGGATCATCTGTTACCCATTTCAGCCCAGCACCCCCATCAACACTGGGAATTGCCACTACCAGACATCTGAATATAGTGTTTATTTAGAGTCATGAATACTGTGGTGTTTGCTGCTTGTAGATGACCACTGCCCCAGAACTAGCACAGCTTCAGTGATATCAAAAATCCAACACGATCTGTCTAAGCACAGTCAAACTGCCATAACATTATTATTAGTGTGAATTATTTATTACTATGCAGTTTCGGTGATGCTTCAATTTAAAAATTATTCTGTACTATACTTAGAAAAAAAAAATCTAATTAGGAAAATGTATATGACCAAAAGCATAAAGGCCTAGTGGGCATTATGTGTTATTATCAAAATACTTTTTGGAATAAATGCCTAAATTCCTATAACTAATCCGTTAACTATAAAAGTAGAAGTTCCATTGGAACTCATTTTATAGGATTATTCTTAATTTTTTTTGCATGAGGCTGAATTTCTTAGCTTTGTGACAATAGCTTTTCTTATCTGAAATTACAATGCTGCCTCCTGCATTGGTTCTTTGTAATAATATATTATCATTTAAATTCAGCTCTTTGAGCTTAGACGTTTCAAAAATAATCTTTGTTAGAACAACAATAGCATATTTTGTTAGGAGTTTTATAGTTTAGCTAGTTGCTGTAAGAGGAGGATCTCATTCAACAGCACTATGCTGGAAAATGAGAACATACAGTAATGACACTAGGAAGGTAAATGACAAGCCAGAACTCGTACTGTGCTGGAGGATCTGCAATGACTAGATTTTAACATGCAAGTTTTTTAGTATTATTGAGCCTGACATGCCTTAGTGGAAATAGATTATTGAACCTGTGGGTAGTTCTTACAAAATTAGATGCTAATAAAGTAGACTTGAACTCAAAAAGTGAAAATTTGCTATATTAAAGGCAATATTTACGAATGTTATTTGTGCAGTACAATGTAAAAGGTACCTAAAGCCATAAAGTTGCATATCTGAAGTGTGTGGTCCCCAACCCCAGGCTGCAATCCGTGCCCTCTTTAAAGCTGGGCCATGCACAGGCCACATGGAGGTGAATGGCAGGAAAGCAGAGAGATTTCATCACTGCCGCATCACCACTGCTGGGTCCACCTTGATCAATTCTAAATCACCATAACAGTGTAACCCTGTAGTGTAGTGTATGTTCTGGTTTCCCCCGCTTCTGAACTTAAATGCCGGATTCCTAGGGAGACCATAGAGCAGAGGTTGCAAGAGGCTTCACTATGCACAAAATCCTCACACAGGGGTTGATTTACTAAAATGCGTGCACTCAAACTCTGGTGCAGGTGTGCATGGTAGCCAATCAGCTTCTAACTTCAACTTCTTCAATTAAGCATTGGCAATAAAACCTGGAAGCTTTTGGTTTCTATGCAGAGCTGCACCAGATTTTGTATTCTCCATGCTTAGTAAATAACCCCCACTGTGACAGGCCGCATCTAATGGCTGTGGAGGCATGCTGCATCTAGTGGCAGGCTAGTGGTAACCTGCATCTGGTTGCAGGGTAGTGGCATGCTGCATCTGGTGGCTGCTGTGGCAGGCTGCATCTAGTGGCAGGTTAGTGGCATGTTGCATCTGGTGGCTGTGGTGGCAGGTTAGTGGTAACCTGCATCTGGTGGGAGGGTAGTGGCATGCTGCATCTGGTGGCTGCTGTGGCAGGCTGCATCTAGTGGCAGGTTAGTGGCATGCTGCATCTGGTGGCTGTGGTGGTAGGCTGCATCTAGTGGCGTGCTGCATCTGATGGCAGGTTAGTGGCAAGCTGCATATGGTGGCTGTGGTGGTAGGCTGCATATAGTGGCATGCTGCATCTGATGGCAGGTTAGTGGCAAGCTGCATATGGTGGCTGTGGTGGTAGGCTGCATCTAGTGGCAGGTTAGTGGCATGCTGCATGTGATAGCTGTGGTGGCAGGCTGCATCTGGTCGCAGGCTACATAAGCTGCTTCTGGTGGCAGGAAAATAAGCTGACTATTTCTACCTCTGGACCCTCCCCCCTTTAAAAGCCCCTCTATCTTTTTGGTCATCTTCACTCCCAGCAGTGTTCTAGACTACACATAAAGTCTGGGGGCACTGGTGGCACACACATACACAGCTCTACTCCTCCAATAGGATGTCGTTGGAACAATAATACCAATTGCAAATTTGTTGGATGTTTTTACATTACTGCCTATTCAGGGCAATGACAGGTTTTCTTGATCACCATCTTTCCCTTTTCCACTTTCTTTTGTTACCACTCCATTTACCTTCCAGAGAATTTTTTTGTGAATGGGAGAGCACGTGACCTTCTTCCTTTTATTAGGCTATTTGAAAGTGAGCACTAGGTGTTATACAAACCTATAAATCCTAATATGAATTCTCAAATATAATATAAACTATCCAACCTGCGTATATAAAAATATATGTGAGTGGGTGTGTTTTCCACCTAACCCCAACAATAGGGAATGTGATAAATGAGCAGCTGCCCCTTTAAATGCCCAATGGCTCTAAACCAGGCATGTCCAAAGTCTGGCCTGCGGGCCAATCGCGGCCCGCGAGCCGATTTTCAGCCTGGTTCTCAGGTGTGCCACGGTATCAGGGGAGATAAGGGCTGTCAGATGAGCCCGATCCCCTGCCAAACAATACATCGGCACTGTAAGAAGCTCCGTCAGCCTAAAAAGTGAAAGTAAATGCAGGGGAGTGTGCTGTGCTCTCTACTTCCCCCTAGAGTGCAGTACCCGGCTGAATGAGGAAACTGGAAAGATACTGTGCTTTATACATGTGAGTGTCTGTGTTTGTGTGCATGTGTCTGTATGTGTGTGTGTGTGCATGTTACTTTGTATCCGGACCCCCCCCCCCCCATTCCTGTACATCAGAACTGCTTTTGTAGGGCTTGTTTGTGATAGCAGCCAGTACTGCTGCTCCTCTGGAAAGCAATCCAGGCACAGATCGCTCAGAGGCATTTGACAGGCAGTAAAGCCTATACCGCAACAGTGCAGTGCATACAGTTGCGGGGTAGTTTCAGTGCAGCACCATTCAGCCTGGGTATACCTCCAGCTTCAGCCACAGCATGTGTACACCCCCAGCTGCTGCCTCTGCAGCTAATGGGGGAGAAGATGGGGGTGGTAAACGCTCAACTATGTGGTTTTACTGCCCCTCCAACCTGACATGGTAACAAGCCCTTGGTTCACATCTGTGTGGCTGTGTGCTGCGTGTAGGGCAGCCCATTCATTTCAATGGGCATCCCTACCCACAAAAATGCAGGGCAAGAAGTCACAACACTTTTTTTTTATTGCACTGCACCAAAATCACCCCACATTTTCCAATGTGTGGGGGTACCATTAAGAATTAATGGTACCCCTAAAGAGCAGAGCATTCGTCTGTGTGTCAGGAAGAGCGCGACAAAGAAAAGAGAATTCTTGTTGGGCAGTGTATATATACAGCACCCACCAGGCCCAACAGCAAACAAATGCTGAATGAGCCTGTTTAAATAGCCCCCCCAGCTGGTCAGTGATGATGATCACTGAACAGCTGCGGACAGCAGATGGCCACGGCGCATGCACGTGCGCCGTCGCGTGCCTACAATCCCCATAATGCTGTGCAGCACGAGGTCTGCCGCCAGCAAAAAAAAAAAACAGCATAGCGGCCACACATGCATCAATCAGCAAGATGAAACAGGGGAGGCGAGGATGTTGACAGACAGCAGAGGGCAAACAAGGCATGGCCAGGGGCGGGCAGTGTGTCAATAGAACACACAGCCCTTGGGTGTCCATACAACCATGGGTAGGGGGCCGGGATAGCATGAACGAGACGCCACACAGAAGCAAGGCTAATGTCGGAACAAAACAGGGTGACAACTAGCAAACATAGTCAAACACCGATATTGCCACACATCGATGTAAAAAGAGATCATTGAATGGACACAAAGCCAGAAGGACAAGCCATGAATGGGGCATTCAGCGAATCTAAGAAACCATTGTTACATAGTTGCAGTTTACATCTAATTCCAACAATAACAGATAAAGTGAACAATCAGTAATGAGTATCATTTTCAAAAATATTCAAATCGAATAATGATTAATATAGGGACTAATGAAAAGGGAGAGGGGAATGGGAAAAGATGCGGGAAAAGGGAGAGAGAAACAAAGTATCAATCGCATACATCTCCAGATGGAATAGGGATGAATACCTGGAGTGGTTGAAGGAAGAAAAAGAGCAGGAATGGAGATGGGAAACAGTCCCTTATGGGACCCGTGAGGACAGTTGAAATTGCATGAAACAAAAACAAATAAATAGCTCATAAAAAAGATTTGAAACTGATATACTCATTAAGCCCTGGATACCTGGTAGCATCCAGGCTATGAATCCATCGTGTTTCCAATTGTAACAAAGTAACATCTATATCTCCACCCCGAACATGCGGTAAAACATGCTCAAGGGCATGGAAACGCATCATATTTGCATCGAATTCATGTTGGCAGCCAATATGTCGGTTTAATGCAGTGGTGGTTAATTTTTTGAAGAGTGGTAAAATATGATCTCTAATTCTTTTAAAGAAAGGTCTCTTCGTTTTACCGACATAAAAGCAGCCACACTGGCACAGAGCAAGATATACCACACCAATTGTCTTACAGGTTACACTTTTTTAATGTTGTGAATAAATCCCGTAGGGAGGGGCACATCAGTTGAATTGGACAAGTAACCGCACGCGTCGCATCTACCACAAGAGTAGGTGCCCGTCTGCAGAACCTGTTCAGGGGTTTCAGGGCAGAAATGACTAGATACTGTACCAACCGGTCCCTAAGAGAAATGGCACGGCGGTAGGTTACTTGAGGAAATGGTTGAATGAATTTCTTTATAGTATTATCTGCCAGAAGGATCGGCCAGAATCTCTTAAGAACATTGTTAAGTTGACCGTGCTGTTTGGAAAACTTAGTAATTACACGGACAGATATATTAGACTTGGGGATTTTTTTTGAATGAATTAAATCTTTTCTTTTCAGTTTCATAACTCTATTGAAGGACTTCTTCAAAAGGCAACGGCTATAATCCCGAACTAATAATCGGTCGCGCAACTCATTAGCTGCTTTAACAAAGTCTGACTCCAAGGTACAGTTTCTTTTTAGCCGAAGAAATTGACTACAGGGGATACTGTTGAGAAGGGGATGGGGATGAGCACTGGCGGCATGCAAAACCGTGTTACCAGCAGAAGGCTTATGAAATAGGGAGGAATGAGGTTTACCCTCTTTATCAAAATGGATCCGTAAGTCAACGAAAATTTATATGATCCTGACTACATTCCATAGTGAAACTCAGGTTAAAGTCGTTCACAGCGAGTTCATCCATTAGTTGCTCAAGTCCATCCCTGGTACCCGACCAAAAAATTAAAATGTCATCTATATATCTTGACCATGTGATCACAAGTTGTAACAAAGGAGATAGATGATCATTTGAAAATAATTGCCTCTCCCACCCCCCCAGGTACAGGTTAGCGTAGGAGGGGGCGCAAATGGTCCCCATAGCCACACCCTGTACCAGGAGGAAGTGGGAGGTGCCAAAAAGAAAAACATTCCGAAGGACGAACTCGCTGTAATCGCCAGAGGACGATCCACGTTCATCCAGTTGTGTCCGAGTGATAGCAATGCCCTTCTCATGAAGGATGAAATTGTACAAACTTTCCACATCCAAGGCTACCAGCCAGGTACCTGGTGGAAGATATTTACCATCAATATTCCGAAGGAGATGGATAGTGTCTTTCACAAAGGAAGATAGAGAGGTCACATGTGGATGTAAATACTTGTCAACCAAAGCACTCGCGTTTTTGGTCAGCCCCTGACAGCCAGATACAATCAGACATCCTAGGGGGTGAACCAAAGACTTGTGTACCTTGGGCAATGAATAAAATGTAGGTGTTTTGGGATCTTGAACATTTAAATAATTCCAGGTGGACTGGTCAATAGTACCATCCTGGTATGCCTTAAAGATAATGGTGCGACACTCTTGGATAAAATTCTTTACCTGAGTGCTTGAAATGGGTCGGTACTAAGATTTGTTGTCAAGGATGTCCAGGCACATACGTTCGTAGGCCTGGACATCCATGACAACCACATTACCACCCTTATCGGCTGGTTTGATAATCAACCCAGGGTGTGTTTGAAGGTCTCTTAGTGCCCTACGATGTCTAGAAGATAAATTAAAGTCATTCAAATTGGATAGGTCCATATTTTTAATCTCTGTAGTAACCTGTTGGACAAATGCCCAAATGTTGGGATTAGTATGGAGTGGAGGAAAATTACGTGATTTGGATTTAAAAGAAGTTGGAGGGGGGAAGGACACACCGGGAACGACCAAACCAGGCTGAGTGATCACAGCCGGTTCGTCGTCACCAGTGTGTCCCTCCTCCCAGAGGGACATCAAATCATCCATAGCCAAAAGTTCTAGTTCTGAAAATTCTAAAGAGGGGAAATCGTCAACAACTTCAGTAACACACGAATGAACAGGTCGATCATACAAAACCTTGAACATGAATCGACGTGCATTAAATGAAATATATCAACATTAATAGATTGACAAAATGTAAGTCCCAATCTAAGCACATAGTTCTGTTCAGCAGTCAAAGTAATAGAAGAAAGATTGATTACATCTAAACCAGGGTTGTCTATATTGGTGGAGTGTCCAACGGGATCTGGACCGTGTCTGAAACTTTGCCTAAAAAAATAGGTGTGATTTTGGGGTCCAAGGATTGTGTGCTCTGTGGGAACATGGTCGTAAGGGTTGGTTCACTTCCCCTACGACGTGCGAGAGAGGGAGAAGAAGGAGCATTGGTAGCACCCAAGGAGAGGTGTGGGGATATGGTAGAGGTGGAAGCTGCAAGTGATCTAGCAGGCATGGGTGTCGATGTGTGTGCATTGCTGTTTACATTACGACTCCCTGGGGGTCTACGAGTGGAATTAGATGCTGTGGGGCGATTAAGGGAATCCGAGGGAGTGATGGTACAATCTCCTTTACATTTCTTAGGAAACATGTCCTGAGACATTTCCCTATATAGTGTTGAAGTGCTAGAAGAAATGGAGGGAGAGGCAGCATTAGGTGCCTGAGTGTGAGTTTTAGGGATATTAGTGAAGGGAGCAGGTTTGGTAGTAAATCTTTCTTGTGATGGTTGGTTCCATCTATATGCATAGCCATTTTCGTGGGCCGCTGAAACTTAGCTTCCTTATTGTTGATGAGAGTCAGGGCATATTCCTCAAGGCGTGATTTAAGATCTTTTTCACGCTGGGAAAATCTGAGAGAGTTTTGTACAAGGATGTAATCCTGATACCAATTAGAAATTTGAAGGTCTAAAGCCTCCAATTCTTTTCCATATTGGTTACATAGGATAGAAATCATTTCAAATGAACAGGTTTGAAGATTGGCTTCCCAAGAGGTCTTGAGGGCATCATTGACCTTTTTTACATTGGGGAGTATCTGGATCCGAAGACCCCATGGTATGATTTGATTGTCAGAGTATTTCGAGAAATAGGCCTTATGCCAATACACCCGAACCTTTTTTTCTAAGAGACGCTGCAATCTCACAAAAGCAAGATCTAGGTCAGCGTCTGTAATATTGGCGCTGCGATTTGCCCCACTTTGGCTCTGCTTCTTGTTTGGACTTACAGGGTATGTATGGCTCCCACTCTGGTCATTTTCATCTGGTCACCTCCACAACTGAGATCTGTGTGTGTGCATTGAGTCTTTTGAGAATATAGCCATGTTTTGAGACATTCATCTGTTTATACTGTAATGTATTAATTATGCATGTATATCTTCCATTAGATTGTACAAATACATATTGATTGACTCACACCCCTGAGGAAGGCAACGATTTGCCGAAACATGTCGGGATTATGTAACAACTCATGTCAATCTTAGTCGATCATTACTGTTTTTATCTTCTATTTTTCTACTACAAATAAAATATTTATATTCATAATTTTGTTTTGACATTTCTGTATGACTTGTTTAAATGGCACCGTTATAATCCCTCTCATCCTCCACAATCCTATACTAGTAATATAGTGTTCTCACCAGATCGAACAAATCAACAGGCAGATAAATACAGGTTAGGCTCGAAGACAATCATTCCCACTGGACCCACTCCTCTTCTGGTGGGTCCAGATGTAGCTCATGTGATGGAACATAACATCTCAACAAGAATGGGGCATATAGGGTGATATTGTTTATTTAATCAACCAAAAAACAAATAAAAACATATGCCTTTACACTCACATGTTGGAAGTAAAAAGAATCGCCAGCATAAACAGTTTCCTCAGTGCAAATGGTGTAGTCATGCCGCTCGCATTCCCCAAATCTGACGTGTGTTCCACAGCCCCGGAAACCAACCAGGATGGATAACCGGAAATTACATCGACCTCTCAGCCTCGCGCAGGACCACGTCTTCAGATAAAGTACTTATCTCCTGAGTGGCCAATTGCCACTCCAGGTCCTTGGAGGCAAACAGGGCAATGAAGCAGGCTATCAGTAGGTGATGGCTATGTTTGGTTGAACCTCTTGATAATGTCTGCATGCTTTGTGTATTGGGTTGCAGTTGCACAGTTTGATATTTGGCTTTTTGCATTGACATACAGTTGCAACTAATATAACGATGATGACTGTACAAGCACATTCACAGGATGTGAGAAACACAAAAAGAAAATGAGTGTATATATGTGAAAATGTGAGGGTAAAAGGGCCTTTTATGTCCACTTAGATTTATGGCTTTTAGACTTCTAAGTCTTTGGAGATTCTATGCGTTAGGTAACATTTTGCAACATGAATATACTACTTCCAGCAGATAATAACTTCACAAGGCTGATAAGAATAACAGAAAATGTATAGTCTTAATGTCTCTTCACCTTCTGAAAAAGCTTGTAATGTAAAGATGACAAATCCGAGAAGTTCTAAGAGACCCACAGAGCGCAATAGATAGCCTGACGAATGCTCCTCACTTCATGTGTTTTTCACAATTCCAACTCGATTATCACAAACAATATACTGCCACAAAGAATAAAACATTAAACGTATTCTCTGAAGAATTCTTGTATCATATTATTTAGAGAAATCTATGTAATTGTATGGCAGGGCACTGAAATCATTTCTCATCTTATCACTGATATTCTTCCACTGGGCTACAGAATTTTTTTTGGTCCTATTTAACTTAGTAAAAAATAAGGCACAATAGTGACATATTTATTTAAACTGAATTGCAATTATTTTTACTCAGCATGGTATAAGAATAACTCTGGCTTTAGTTGTTAGTTCCTTTTTTTACAAGGGGAGGACAATGACACTAGAAGCACAGTATCTCGCAACTGTAGTGAAATGTCTCTTCTATCAAAAATTTAAATAAAAATCTTGCGTAACACATAAATCAGAAAAAATATAATCTTTTGCTACATGTGTAATGTATCGTATTGTCCACGGCATTAGAGTTTGTCTTCAGTTTGGTTATTATATATGGCACTTGAATTGCTTTAATAGGCATTTTTTATTACTTTTAATAGAAAGATTGATTTAGGACTTCATTAACAAGGATTTGTGGCAGGCAAAAAAGCGAAATGAAAAGGGAATTTGACATGCTTTTACTTTTAAAAAGTTTTCCTTGGTGTATATTAAATAGGAAACAAAGATTGAGGCTACTAAAAGATTTTTTTGTCAACCAATAATGTTTTTTTCAGCAAGGGTTGCCACCAGTTATTAGGTTTAGGGGGCAATTACCTTTTCACATAAAGCCAGGCATGTTTGGACAGATGTTTTGTCTTAATAAATGAAATCATAATTAAAAAAATGCATTTTGTATTCATCTTTGTGTAATAAAAAAATTAGTTTGATGATCTGAGTCATTTAAAGTGGATGTGAATTTTTTTTTTTGATGTCACAATGTAGGGTATACGATTTCCTATCATCTGTGCCCAGGCTTGCCACACAGAGTTAATCTAGATCTGAGCAATCCTCTTTTATTGTTCAGTGAAATAAAACAGACTTACAGAGAAAAACCTTTGTCCGTTCTGCCCCCTTGCTGTGAGTGAAAGGTTATTTACATATCTCATGCACTAGCCTGGAGACAGAGGCACATCCTGTGTAAAACATTTCTCAATTCACATCCCCTCCTTCTCCCCTCCTCTCCCTTATAGCTCTCCCAGGATTGGCTGCATTTACTGTGTTTTGACTGGATGTTTCTCATCATAAGGTGTGATCCACAGTTCAGTGTGACGAGGAAATGCATGTATATTGCAGTGAAAACACAGAACAGAAAGCAGAATATACACAGACAAGTGATCTGATTTAGGTTAGATGTATCTAGTGGGAGCTGGGCAGAGGAGAAGCTTGAGTGATCTGATTGTTATATTGCAGTGTGTGTGTGTCTGAGGTCACCTGATCACAGTTGCAACATCAGGTTATTTACATATCTCATGCACTAGCCTGGAGACAGGCATTATTTTTTAATTCCCACCCCCACTCCTTTTCTGAAGTCATGTGGTTCCTTTTCTGGATTTTGACTGGATTTTAGTGCTCATAGCAGAATTTAGTGTAAGGAATACATAAGAAAAAATGTATATTGACAAGGGGAGTATAGAGGAGGGCGGGAGTCTACTGACATCACAACTCCACCCACTGAGCTACAGACAACAGATCCACCCACAGAATCTGCAGTTTTTCAGGTCTCATAACAGACAGAGGGGAGACATTTGACAGGTAAGGATACATGCAGGAGGCATGTATATCTTTTGGGATCAGCACTATGGCAGTAGTTTAAAAAGGATGAGAGTGGGTTTACATCCACTTTAAGTGTGACAAATATGCAAAATAAAATAAAAAATCAGAAAGGGGGCAAATACTTTTTTTTACAAATCTGTACATTTAGTGATCCTTGTGCTGGTGACGGCTGTCCGAGTTAAAGTAAAATTCCAAGATAATCCTAACTAGTCTTAAAAATGCTCCCTTCCCTAACACCTATGCTGACTAACTTTGTTAGTTCCACCTAAAAATGGAACTTCCACTTTTTGGAATCCTCCCCCCCTCCGGTGTAATACAGGTATTTGCTCCCACTTCTTGGCAGTGGGAGTTGGGAGGCCTATTGCAGGGAATCCATTAAGGTCCCAGCTCAGGGGTTGCTGGGGGCCCTTTGTCCCTGGAAGCAGTTTTGAGCTAAGTCAAGGGGGTGCACTGATGATCCGGCCTGAAGATTTACAGTGCAGTGTCTAGCCAATATTGGACAGGAGGTATCCAAGTATCTAGAGGCACAGTGAGTAGGTGTCTGGAAGTGGGATCCTAGTGAATTTCTACTGTTTAACCCCTGGTGTGATGGTAAAGTGGGATTTGCCCTGCTGGGAGTCCTGGAAGTGCTTGTTTCTCTAGTCTTTGCCAAGGTGGGGCGGGGGGTGGGGGGGATTTGGCGCAAATGAGTGTATGCTTGAACTACCTGAAGAGAATAGACAGAAGAGAGAGAGTCCTCCAAATACTTAGTGCAACCCCTTGATCGCCCCCTAGTGTTGACCCCTTCCCTGCCAGTGACATTTATACAGGAAGACGTGAATTTTTATAGCACTGATCGCTGTTTAATTGTCACTGGACCCAAAAATGTGTCAAAAGTGTCCGATCTGTCCGCTGCAATATCGCAGTCCCGATAAAAATTGCTGATCACCGCCATTACTAGTAAAAAAAATAAAAATAAAAATACCATAAATCTATCCCCTATTTTGAAAAACGCTATAACTTTTGCGCAAACCAATCAATATACGCTTATTGCTAATTTTTTTTACCAGAAGTATGTAGAAGAATACATTAGCTTAAACTGAGAAAAAAATATATATATTTTTTAATTTGGGATATTTATTATAGCAAAAAGTAAAAGATATTGTGTTTTTTTCTAAATTGTCACTCTTCTTTTGTTTATAGCGCAAAAAAACAACAACTCAGAGGTGATCAAATACCACCAAAAGAAAGCTCTATTTGTGGGAAAAAAAGGACTTAAATTTTGTTTGGGTACAATGTCGCATGACCGCGGAATTAATTGTCAGTTAAAGCGACGCAGTGGCGCATCGCAAAAACATTCCTGGTCATTGAGCAGCCAGATCTTCCGGGGCTGAAGTGGTTAAAAGGTGTAAACAGCCAGTTTCCACTGGGATTTCTATATAGTGAAACAAACTTAAATATAAAGAAATTCCCTGTGGACAGTGACCGTTTACACCCCTTAAGCAGGTCCTGTCCTCTGAAATATACAATTGTGTGCTATTTAGTTGAGTAAAACTACTTTTACTAAAGCAAACCTGTATCCTTATTTTCTTTCTCGTATTAGTACTGGATCTTTTGTGACCTTGAGGAGCTGCCTCTCTCCCGATGATGTCTGGATCTACAGTAAACTAACTAATGGACTGACACACCTGGTGCTAACACAGTATTGTGCACTGCTTTTTCATTTTATATAGACTGATTTTTTAAGTTCTTCAACTTGTGCCACTGCCCCGCCTCTTCCCTGCTCTTTGGATAGTACGTGAACATTATTGCATTGGTGACATCTACAGTATCTCTGAACTTTGTCTGACCTGTAAACCACCTATTTTCATTCTCTTTTTGTCCACTGACATAAAACATGCACTTCTACTATAATGCCTAGTTCTAGTTTTTTTCTGCCTTGTGGCAGGTAAGGACTTCCCCAGAGCTTTTCCCATCCTCTGGAACTCCCTACCATAACTCCTACTATCTCATACTCTGTCCACTTTCTCCTTCTCCTACTGTCCATTTTCTCCTACTGTCTCCTATTCCCTACCACATCTCCTACTATCTCTAACCATCTCCTACTGTCCACTCTTTCCTACTTTCTCCTACACCTACTGTCTCCTACTCCCTAACACATCTCCTACTATCTCCAACTACCTCCTACTCTGTCCACTTTCTCCTACTGTCTTCTGCCCAACTACCTCCTACTCTGTCCACTTTTAGAAGATTCCCTGAAAAAAATCATCTCTTGAGAGAGGCCTATCCAGCCCTCACCTAACAGCTGTGCATTTATTTTCTCCATTAGCCCATCCCCCACAGTTATTAGCTTTTGTTTCTCTTGACCCCCCTCTTAGATAGTAAGCTCTAATAAGCAGGGCCCTCTGATTCCTACTGTATTAAACTGTATTGTAATTTTACTGTCTGCCCTTATGTAGTAAAGTGCTGCATAAAGTGTCACTATATAAATCCTATATAATAATAATAAAAAAGTATACACGCTGGATATACAGTAGATAAGAATATACGTTTCCTTCTGGCTTATGACAGGTAAGTACCCAATTTGAATATGAAATTATGTGTTGACTGTAGCAGGATAACAGAAAAAAAAAAAAAAGAGTTTTTGTCTTTAAAACTGCAACTATAAAATATAATTTACACTAAATGTGTGAATTTGGACAGCTTTGATGTTTCTTTATTAGAAGATTTTGAAATAGTATAATAAACATTGGCTAGTGTTTTTGTCATCCCTATTTTAAGTATCTCTCATATAATTGTATTACAGGAAGCTCTGAGTAGAAGTCATGACCTCCTCACCTAGCTGATCTCATATAATCATAAATCCTGCCAATAAGTGTCCACACATTGATATTACACACACTTCATAAGTTCTTAATTGTCACCAAGCAAAAATGACTCAAGCAATCGATCTGTTGCTGCAAAAATAAAACCACAGAAATATAAAATCCCAGAAATATTGGGCAAGAGAATCAGTCAATTCTGTCCTTTTTGGCACAATGCATAAGGGTATGTCACTGGAGTTCAAGAGGCTAATAAATCAATGCAATTCCAAGACTATAGTATTAAATCAATATTTCTTTTACCGTTACTTTCTAATAGTTGTTTTTCTATACCTTGCCACAAAAGGTAACATTTTCTGCGGTTGTGCAGGAAGGAAAGCTATTTCATGTATTGACAAATTAATAAATTAAGGCATGTAAGTGAATGCGTGTATGTGTAATGGGGAAGGGATAGATAATTAAATCTTTAGTTAGTCCTTATTGATGTCATTAAAGGAGAAAATTATAAGCAAGTAGACAATGCATCAGATAAATACTGCACATTTTTCCACAATATATCACAAGGAAAGAAGCACAGAATGGGAGAAAATAACTGCATAAAATGAAAGTTAAATTCCAGTATAAGCAAATATTATCTAAATGCAGCAGTAAAAGAGGAATGTCTATTCTTACTTATTGTTAGGATAACTCCACTTTCATGGCGAAAAAGCCTGAGGCTCTAATAGGCGCTGCACCCGGAGCCCACCCAGTTGTGTGACAATAGCGAATGAATGTACACTATTGTCACACTGATTCTCCTCCTGGCCAATCAGGAAGCAGGGTTTGAGACCCATTTCCCGATTTGCTGAAAGGAGAAATGTTCCAATTGGCCTAATAGGAAGAGGGAGGTCACACCGTGATGAGGCGAAGAAAGGGGAAGCCACCGCCCATCACCCACGTAATAGATGGGGTAGGTGACGGGCTGGAAACCATCCGACCGGTCACCCGACTGACTGGACGGAGGGGGGGTGGTGTTTACAGGTGACCGTGGATGCAATTTTTGCCCCCCCCTAGGAAATATACCACCAGTTGCCTCTGTATGTCACTGCTACTTTTATATGGTATATGGTAATATCTGGGGTTACAAAGGAATTTGGAAGTGCCCTATCAATTTTCATAGGCATAAACAATATGAATACATCCAAAACACAGAATTTATCAACACTGGTGCAGCTAGGATCTGGAGTAGCTGTACATAGCAACCGATCAGCTTCTACCTTCAGCTTGTTCAGTTAAGCTTTGAAAATGAAAGATAAAAGTTGTTTGGTATGACTGTCCTCTGATTTGCATAGCCACTAGAGGGACACAGGGATAGATGGAAAGTAATAGGGGTGGTCCTCGGAACAAGGGAACTGTAGTCCACTGTTGGCAACATGTATATGCAACCGAATGCAACCGATGACATCATGGGCTCTGAAGGAACGGCCACTCAGGCCCTTCCTACAGAGTCCTGTGTTGTAAACAGCAGTTCCCCCTCATATGCTGTGTGACTGGCTGGAGTATGTGGACCCGGAAGGAAGTAGGGTGAAGATGGAAGCAGCCTCCAGCTGTGACATCGCATTGATGGAATGTTTATTTTTAAGGTACGTTTCACATAAGTTTCAGGTAAGTTTCACATAATGTGCTAGCACATTATTCCTTTACCTTGCAGGTAAAAAACAAAAAAACAAAAAAAAAAAAAACTTGCCCAGTAGTTTACAACCACTTTATTACCTGTCAGTCAGTAATAAACACCCTAACCCAATCAGGGTCCACTCTTGTGACTGCAATTCCTTCCTGCTTACTCACCATGGTGATGGGCTTTTGCTGGCCTCTGTATATTCAGGGCCCCAGTGAAATTGTAGCACATGAACCCTCAATAGCCCAATCACTGTCTTATGGGATGATATGTGCTGGTTGATGGTTTGAATTTCTGAATCTATTTTTGGTTTATAATAGATTAATACATGCTTCAATAAATCGAAATCAGCAATATGTACATTCCTGGAGTTACATGCATATTTAATCAAAGTTCCAAAAATAGATCTGCATAACAAAAAGTACTACAATAATGTTTGATCTGTGATTTTCTTAAGACTCTATTGATCTCCATTCTTAGTTTATCAATGAATACTGACGGCATAAGAACATTAGCAAAGACAACATAGCCACTCACTGAATTAAAGTTGTCAATTTCTTTTAGATCTTGATGTACATCTAAACTGCTAACTAGTGATGTAGAGACATATAGCAAGAATAAAGCTTTATTTATAGACATCCAATTCCCAAGGTCTTTTAAACATAGCCTTTTCAACATTTAGCCATTTTGAGAGGATCATGGCATATTGACTAGTTTTATTTTGCTGAGCACCTGCCTATATTGATTCTCAGCTGCTCTTCACATGACCAGTTTTCAATTTCTTTTGTTGATTTCCTACATACTGTATATACCCTTCATACTGCAATAGAATAAAACGTCCTTGACGTTTAAATAAATTGCTTAAAACACTCAGTACTCAGTTTGTTAAATTGTTCAGTCAAACTACAGGAACTACTGATATCCTTCTGAAATAAAAAACAAGATTTATTGGACGTTCAGTGATATGATACAAACTAATTTAGATTTTCTTGGAACTGGAGCATAAAATATGTATGCAAAAGTACCCATAACCCTTTGGTGACTGAACCCTCATTTACTCGCTTAGTTCATATGCTTGACAGCATTCACAGTACTGTCATTGAACACATATGACAGTGAAAGCTCATGCCTATTGATTCTGCAAAGGATGAGAATAAATACCTGAATGATCATAGTAACTGCATTGTTCTCTTTGCTAGTTAACCTGACCAAAAAACTTCCTATAAAGTTATGGGGGCCTGTACATTAAAACAAATTGTGCAGCTTTGACTAAAATTGAATATTTCCCTTATGAGTGTAGGCCATTCATCCTGCCTTGTTGCTAGGACATTCCTTAGGCCCCGTACACACGACCGAGTTTCTCGGCAGAATTCAGCCAGAAACTTGGTCGGAGCTGGATTCTGCCGAGAAACTCGGTCGTGTGTACACTTTTCAGCGAGGAAGCCGACGAGGAACTCGTCGGGCCGAAAAGAGAACATGTTCTCTATTTCCTCGTTGTTCAATGAGGAAAGTCGGCCCGCCGAGATCCTCGGCGGCTTCCACACTGAACTCGACGAGGAACTCGATGTGTTTGGCACGTCGAGTTCCTCGGACATGTGTACGGGGCCTAAGACAATCTCTGTCAATTCAAACCCCTCACACACACCTCTTCTCCCCTGTCACAGTAGATCAGGAGTTCAGCAATGCTGCTACGGAGGAAATAATGGACCACCCACATGCAGGGAATTGAAAGGTCACTCCTGTGATGATAGGGTGGAGCAGTAACAGCTGGGTGTGTCCTAGCAAAAAGTCAGCATGGGATGATGCCATCTTTGGGTTTTTTTCAGTCAGGTATGGAAATGCCCTACACCTCTAGAAAGAGCAACTTTTTTGGTAAAGGTGAACTAACCCTTTAGTCCAGGTACACACTGAATGAGGCTTCGAAATCGTGCTACTTCACTTGAAATCACATGATTTCAAAGCTGCATGTCAGTGCGACTTCTAGTGTGACTTGGCTGACATTTGTTCGACTTCATGCATAGATGTCTATGCAAGTCACACCTCAAATCGCCAAAAGTAGTGCAGGAACTACTTTTTCAAATTGGTGCAGTGCCTCAAAGTCAGCGAAGAGAGGAAAGATCCCTGGTGCCGAACATTCACAGAGTCCTATGGCTGTATGAGAGAGACAACCACACCCTGGGCTCCCGCCAGGTCACACCCCCAACGCGTTTGACTCCACCACCCAGAGCTTAGATCCCCATGACTAAGCTCCGGGGGTCTGCGTTAAACATGTTGGGGGCATGGCCTGGCGGGAGCCCAGGGTGAGGTTGTCTCTCTCATACGCCCATAGGACTCAGTGGATGTGGGGTACCAGGGATCTTTCCTCTCTTCTTCTAGTGACTACAAGGAAAAGTGGGGGGAGGAGATAAATCAAGGGCTACTCCTAGCAGTAACCTTGATCGCCAATGATGGTAGGACTATTGCGGTACCCAAACATGAAACGGTTATATGTAAAAATGTATCTCCTCCCCCCACTTTTCCAATTACTATATACAGGATGATGGTACCCACCCCTACTTTTGCTAACCTAATGAGGCAATATATTTCAATCTTCTAGTGACTACAGGAGCTGGGACGAGCTCCATCCCTTACTGGCACTCCTGCAGTGGTTGCAGCATCACCCACACTACTCCCCATAGTGTTCGAGCCTGAACAGCACACTAAACAAACTGTGGGTCACAGTGAGAAGGGTGCGACTTGCCATGCGATTTGACCTCTGAAATTGCAGGAATAGTCGCGCCGGTATGAACAGGGGCTTTAAGAAACTGTGTCACTTCCTAATAGTTCCAAAGTTTTTCTGTTCCTTCTTACATTTTACTATCCAGGGAGGCAGCCCAACAAAATGATAAACCAATAGAAATGTGTTGAGGTGGGAATTAAAAGCACCCTATACAAAGTTTTGTCTGTCTGAAAGTCCTGGCATTTGTCAATGACAGGAAGGTTTGGAATGGTCCTGTTGGTATTTGCAAGCATCTATAGATGCCTGCACATTATAGCTTTAATAGTTTATCCCTCTTCACAGCAGTTACAAAGTCTCTTAAAGGGCTCCCTGTGGGTACTAAGTGGTCACCCCCTTAACTCTGCAAGCTAAGTTCTTATGACACATGTTATATCCTTAGCAACTCTGCAAAAAACACATCAGTCCCTTCTCTTATGGCTTTCTGCCATGAGGACAGAGGTATACAGCCCTTTCTCCCAGACTAAAGCCCTTGTCTTGGGTCCTAAAGCCAAGTTTGCATGGGAGCAACTGCAATAAGCTGGGACACAGTTTAGGATGTCAGACAAACCTCTTATCCTGTTTCACATTGTACTTTTTTTGTAAGAAGTAAATTTTCTGCTGATTAACTTCTTTTTACAAAAACAGCAAATTCTTTACCAAACGGTTTCTCATGGTAGTGTGTATAGCAGCCACTAGTGTGTGCTACTAGAAGTTAGAGAGTCGGCATACTAGCGCTTTGCCAGGGATAAACCTGAGTCACTGTATCTTGGTCAGGGTTATTGGAGGCCAGGACTGAATGACTCATCCTGGCAGCTTTCTGATGTCTCCCCATATTCCTAGAATGTTGGAGAATGTTCTAGAAAATAGCGGGTGGAAGCTAGGAGGAGTTGCCTTGAATATTTAGGGGCCTTTGGCCAATCCCTAGGTTGGGAGGCCTGACAGGAAGCTAAAAAGGCCTTAAATAGTCATGAGTCATGCCAGCAGGGGAGTCAGGTGTAATTTGGAGAAGCAGTGCTGAGGGAGGCTGTCGTGGCCATTGAGGGGGGGGGGGGGTTACCACAGGCTGGAGCTTAGGAGGCTGGCCTGGAAGGATCGCATCACAGGAGGCGAATGCAAGGAATCAAGCCGGAAAGGCAGTGGAGAGAACAAGAAGAGACAGTGAGTAGATCAGCAGGGTGCAGCAACAGACAAGGGGAGAGACTTCCAGCTGTAGCAGTGCTCTCTTTAAAGCGTGTCAAGCCTTCATCAAACCTTGCCCTGGGGTATATCCATGTACATGTCAGTTGGGAAGACTGGGAAGAGAAAACAGGTGCTGCTGTTGGCAGCCAGGTTGGCTAGCAACTTCTGCAAGCAGTGGAACTGAGATCAGTGGCCATTAGTGGTGCAACACCGTTGATCCGTGATCCAAACAGGTCACCCCCTTCGGATCGGCACACTATGTGATCTGCGGATTGCTGCCACGGCCATAGCATTAGGAAAGTCTAGCTCTGGAGAAGCGGCCATCTTGGTACACCCGGTGTCGGCCCTCCTCTCTGTTTGCACAGAGGAGGAGGATCCGGCACACACCGCTGTCTGAGGTCTGTAAGGGGGACCGGGAGTCATACTGATGAGGCTTCTGAACTACTGGGGGGTGTCTGCACTGAGGGGTTACTGTCTGTACTACTGGGTGGTGTCTGCACTTAGGGGGGGGGGTTGCTGTCTTTACTACTGGGGGGTGTCTGCACTAAGGGGGGGTGTTTGTAGTGCACTGAGGGGGGTGTCTGTACTGAGAAGGGGGGGTGTCTGTACTGAGAGGGGGGTGTCTGTACTGAGAGTGGGTGTCTGTACTGAGAAAGGGGGGGGGGTGTCTGTACTGAGAGGGGGGGTGTCTGTACTGAGAGGGGGGTGTCTGTACTGGGGGGTGTACTTCTGGGGACTGTCTGCACTGAGGTGGGGGTGTCTGTACCGATGGGGGTGTCTGCACCAAGGGAGGGGGGTCTTTACTTAGGGGGGACTATAGTTGGTGGGGGGTGACACCATTTTAATTTTTTTTGCACCGGGTGACACCAACCATAGTGACGCCACTGCAGTAGGGGAGATGTGGATATTATAGTGGGGAGATGTGGATATTACAGTGGGGGGGATGTGGATATTACAGTGGGGGGCGGAGATGTGGATATTACAGTGGGGGGAGATGTGGATATTACAGTGGGGGGGGGGGCGAGATGTGGATATTACAGTGTAGGGGGGGGGGTGTGGATATTACAGTGGGGCAGGGGAGATGTGGATATTACAGTGGGGGGGGGATGTGGATATTACAGTGGGGGAGAATTTTTTTTTTGTTGCAGATCCGAAAAATTATTATTAATGCTGTTCACTCCTCATGTGCTACTTTGTAAGGGACTGAGAGTTCCTAGCCTGTAATGGGCCGTTGTTGAACTGATTGTAGCGCCCCCTTACTTTCAGTATGGGCACTACGCTAAAGTTAGTGGGGAATAGGAGAGTTACTTTGCTCCTATTCACAATTTATTTAAATTGGGACTTCTGTCATTCTAGAAATGTCCACTAGGTCAGTCTGTACTCCAGGGATGTGATACCATCCCTGGCTGGAAGTTGGCACCAGAGGGGTTCTGGCAGAGCAACTTTCCCCAGCAGCCAACTAGACAAGTTTGTCCCTCCCGGGGCATGCTGGGGAGGGGTATATCTGTGACAGATGTCATGTGCTAAAAAGTCTTCGTGGGGTCCTGGTTCCAGGTGCGGCATCCACCTTCAGGGTGCGCGCATCCATGGACCCCGCCAGCGCGGCCCACCAGGCCAGAATTGCAGGCTACACAAAATCTGATCTGGAGGTAAAGAAGGACTCCAGTGACTTACTGTGTACCTGGTTCTATTGAAAGGATCCCAGGCTGGGTGCCGTTCGATTGGGGGGTCGGCTTGAGGGGAACCCGGAGGCAGGTTGTCCAACAGGGCTTGAACGAACCAATCGGGGATCTGGTGACCAGAATGCTGACAGGTACGCTTTGCTGTCATCTGGTGACCTATGCTAAAACCTACTGGGAGGATTCGCTCCATTCATCCATTTGGCTCATCTAAAGTAATTGGCCTATGGCAGAGGCCCTAGAGCCAGGTCTGTGAGAGAGATCTGTTCCTCCCAGCAAATCCAAAGTGACACCTCGGCTGCCAGGCTTCTGAGAGGGGTCTGTCCGGGGGCACTTCACCCACTCAGAAAGAGTGGCGACGAATCACAATTTGATACTACTGAGAGCAGGACTGCTCTGTTCACATCCAGGCCTGATATCGCAAGGTTCTCCCTTTCTCCTCATCAACCTTTTCTTCCCATTTGAAGTTGATGTTGGCCGAGTTGGCCAGGAAATAAAGCATTGGAAAACCCTTTATTCATTGTCTGGACCTTCGCTCACTGCTTTGTTCTCCAACTACACCCATATGTCACATTAAGGTCACTCAATATGTCGATCCCAATAACAAATCAGCGGCTCCTTCGGGGGTAGCGCTACACGACAATAGACTGTTATGTCGCGTACACACGATCTGGCTTTTGCCCAGCCAAATCACATCGGAATTCTGACGGAATTCCATCGGAAAATAATAGAACATGTTCTATATCTAAAGTCCGATGGAATTCATCGGAATTTCTGATGAAAAAACTCTGATGGGGCTACACATAATTGGAAAATCCGATGGAAAAAGTATTTTTCCATCGGAAATTCCGATCGTGTATATGGGGCATTAGTTCCCCCAGGAGTGAACCAGCAGAAACTGTACAAAGGGGAACAATGTTTTTTGCAGGAGAAAGAAAGAAGAGTAGTCTGTAAATAGAGAGCAAGTTGTCCTGGAAGTATTGTTGTTGTTACACTAAGCATCCCATAATCTCTTACCCCATTCAAGTTATCATCCCCTAATAAAACTACAAAAAAAAGCCAAAGATGGATTTCTGTGTCCAGATGAAAGACGGAAATGCTGTGTGACTGGCTGTGCAGCAGTGGGGAACACTGACTTCAGCAACTCCTACAGGGGTAGTGCTACGTGTATTTTACTACTACTACTGGTAGTAAGCACATACCAGATACATAAACGTAGTCAACCAGGCCACTATCTGCACTAGTTTTAGTGGTATCCCTGGTTGTTTTTTTTTTTTTTTTTTTCCCAAAGGTTAATGATATCATATTGGAATAGTGATCTGCATTTATACCTTTGATATAATGATTTCAAATTCCATTAGGGCATTTTACAGATTTTCTATATAAAGTTTGTATGTTTTCCATATCCTTCTCTCATTTCCTTCTTCATTCCAAATGCATGCAGGCAGAATAATCGTATTCTACTCTGACAGCTCTGTTGTACAGTATTTGGTGTAGGACTCACAAATTATGAAATGGCAGCAGGAAGAAGGACATGAATGACATCCACATGGGAGTTTCTAAACAAATGACAACAAGAAGGGCTCTGAAAAATTATAAACTTTTAAAATTGCATTTTCTACTTCAATCCTTTCTCCCCCCCCCCCCCCTTATAATGAAGTCATTTCTGATGGAAGGGAAAATATGTTCCTTTCTCATTGGAAAATCAAACAATTTAGTTTGACAGACAAAATATCTGATTTATTATATGATTGAAGACAGCTTTTTCTTGTGCAGCAGTTTTCCCATGTGTGCTTGATGATAGAAAGTGATTATTATGTTATGGATAAAATCCTTTCCCAGCAGCCAAAAAGGAATGCTTAATGCATATTAATTCAGTCTTGCCTTTGTACTAAATCACCTATAGGAAACATAGAGCTCCTTGTAGAAAATAATATATCCTCCCTGTGGTTAAATAGCTTCTTTGTATGTTACGTTCTTTTTTCAGTTGTAAATTGAAATATTAAATTAAAGGCGAACGCTGGGAAAATGAAAAACTACCCTTGACATTGGGCTCCCTCGACACTGCAAGTGATCAATACCTGTTTATGCCAGGTGGGCCATTAAAAGGCACTTTTACTTACCTAATGCCTCATTCCCCCAGGAACCAGCACTCTCCCCTTCCCTCTGACACTCTGAGTTGTGAGTAATGCCCTGTACACACGATCGGTTCCTCCGATGAAAACGGTCTGATGGATTTTTTCATCACATATCCGATGAAGCTAACTTTCATCAGTCGTGCCTACACACCATCAGTTAAAAAAACGATTGTGTCAGAACGCGGTGACGTAAAACTCAACAACGTGCTGAGGAAAATTAAGTTCAATGCTTCTGAGCATGTGTCGACTTGATTCTGAGCATGCGTTGATTTTTAACCAATGGATTTCCCCACAGACGATCGTTTTTTTAACCATCAGATAATTTTAAAACAGGTTCTACGTTTTTTCACCGATGGGAAAAAAAATGATGGGGCCCACACACGATCGGTTTGTCTGATGAAAACGGTTCATTAGACCGTTTTCATCAGACGAACCGATTGTGTGTATGTGGCATAAGTCTTCAGCATTATGACTTTTAAATGCAGAACTGCTGGTCCTATATTGTATGTGATGAAGTCAGCATGCAAACAACAAATGGAGCATGAAGACTAGTGGTTTCATGGGGAGGAGTGTGCAGGATTGAAGGATAAAGTGCTAAAACTGCTTTCTAATAGTACCCTAGCTACAAATGAACATTAACCTTTGCAGTACAGGGGCATCACCACTGCAAGGGTAGCCATTTACCGTAATTTCCCCAGATTTCAGTGTTAGGCGTTATTTTAAATCTGTAGGCCTTATAAATTCTAAATCTAATTCTAAATTAATTTAGGAATTCTATAAAGATCAGCTTTAGACAACAAGAAACATAATTCAAAGAAGTGCAGATTCTGTGAAAGAAACATTATCATTATGATAAATTACTCAGAATTTGCCTTCATTTGAGTATCATTTTTTTTTTGTTGCCCAACTAATCATTGCTTTCAAATTACCTTTGGTGTGACTGCAATTTTTGTGGTTATGTTGAGCTGTTAAAGAGGAGTCATGAGCAATGGTTTGCAAAAGACTCTGTTTGGGTTGGAGAATATGCATGGACTTCTCGCTTTAGAAAAACTACAGGTATGAGTTATTAGTCTGTATGCATGTTGGGTATGTTTAGAGTGTATACAAATGAGTTGAAAATGCCTGACTTACAGACTCAATGCCTTACAGTAGACCTTCCCTAAGAGAAACGTACCACTGATGGCTCTACAGTAGATATGGCTCTACAGAAGATATGACCCTACAGCAGATATGACCCTTCAGCAGATATGCAGATCAGAAAACGTCTTTATCTGCATACCTGTTCCAAGTCAATGCCTTCAGTATTGAAGGAAGAGAGTCAGCATTACTAGCAACAAAAAGCGTTTGCAGAATGAGAAGGCTGAGGTGACAGCTTTTCACATTTTTCACAGGAAAGGTTTCTTTTGAGGTGTTCACAGACAGTATGGGATTCATTATAACGTCATCTTACTTAATTGAGCTGATTGGTTTCTATGCAGAGATTCACCAGATTTTGCTCTCTCCGGTCTTAGTTTCTAAACCCCTTTATGACAGTCTTCTTCACAATTAGCTATTCTTAGCAACAACAGACCAGTTGTTGGGGATCACTAGGGGAATAGTAACTGAACAGGTTAGTAAACCATGTCCACTCACTATCCCAGTATCATAAGCCTGGCCTGGAATGGCTTGCAGTTTGGCACTGCTGCATTAAATTCACAGGCCTACACATTACATTAGAAATATTCTAAAAGGTCTAAAAGGTCTACACATTCAGCTACCACCATGGCCCACTATGGATACTAGCCAGCAGGGGATTTTATGAAGCCATGTTGTTTGATGTACCCACACTTTGAAATTGAAACAATAGACCCAGACAAGTAGACTGTGTCATATGTATGTATTATCTTGTTTTGTAGTCCAATTGAAGCTTACTTTAGAGCTGAATTCATACCTGTGTATTATAGTATTGCAAATGTAACTACAATATGCTGTGCTGCCATTATGCATTTTGGCACTTCAAAGCACCTTACCAACACACCTGCATTGAGGCATGCAACAGTGCAAGGTAATACAATATCCTGGGGATGGTGCACTGAAGAACAAAAAAAGTACATGTATATTTGGTGCATTTTGGTTCAATATGCATCCTACTCGAAAGAATGTCAAGAAAGTACACTGAACAGGCACCCCAGTGTAAAAAAACAGGAATCTGTTGCATGTATAGGGAATGTAATAGCTGCACTCAAGCATATGCACAAAGTCTTCAACTAACAAAGTCCCACATAAAACAATAATGTTTAAGAAAGATATCAAGTTTAATGAAGTTCTGAAATAAATCAATTAATCTTACATGGTGCCAAACAGTAATCTGAGTCAGTGATGGAAAGTTAACAGTCTAAGAGCAGATGTAGTTTGCTGTGTACAAGGGATACTCCAAGGGACTCTAACCAGGAAGTGATATTACCAGAATCCAGAAGTCCTCAGCTGCTGACATGGAAAAAACTGAAGGGTTTGATTAAGGGGCATGCCTTGAAACTTGATGTCCTGGTTACTGACTAATGCCGCGTACAGACGGTCGTTTTTTTGTGATGAAAAAAAACTACATTTTAAATCATGAAATAAAACAACGTTTTTGAAACTTAATTTTCAAAAACGACGTTGCCTACACACCATCGTTTTTTCAAAATGCTTTAGCAAAGCGCGGTTACGTTCAGCACTCTTTTCCATTGAAGCTAGCTTCATAACTTGCTTCTGAGCATGCGCGGATTTAAAAACGTTGTTTTAAACGTCATTTTGCCCACACACAATCATTTTAATTAACACAAAAAACAGCGTTTTGAAAAACTACACAAAAAATTCAAGCATGTTCAAATTTTTTTTTTTTGTCGTTTTTCAGAAGACATAAAACGTTGTTTTCCCCACACACGGTCATTTTAAAGGACGTTTTCAAAAACTATGTTTTTTTTCATCACAAAAAACAACCGTCTTTACGCGGCATTAGTGTAAAGTTCCTTGGTGTCTTGGTGGCGGCTGAGGACTTCTGGGTTCTATTGACATCACTTCCTGGTTAGAGTCCCTTGGAGCTTCCCCATCCCTGACTGGCAGCCTTCTATCTCCTTGTCTTTGCTGGATATTTGACTGGAGATCGGCACACTACATCTGCTCTCAGCCTGCTAACTTTCCATCAATGCCTGGGAATAATGCTTGGCACCATTTAAGATTTATTTGATAACTTCAATTAACTTGGCATCTTTCTTGGACATTATTGTTTTATGTGGAACTTCCTTTAGCCCATGCCCTTGTGCATATGTTTTGAGTCCAGATATTTATCTTCCTATACATACAACACGTTCCTGTTTTTTTTACAACGGAATGCCTGTTTAGTGTTCTTTCTTGCCATTCACTACCCTAGTGACCACTTTCAAGGCTGCCGAAAGCTACCCATGCACCTGGCTTTGAAACCTGGCTACAGTTGCAATTTACATTTGTGTTGGGGTTCAGTGCCCTTGACTTCTTTGTAGTTATTGTCTACATTCAAACGAATGGTTGGGTTTGACATAACATATGCTGTATTATGCTTATGTGGCATAAGGCACATGCGTTAATGCACCACAACCTTGTAAAAATCCAGCCTAATTATATCTCTGGTATTGTTTTAAAATTAGCATATTTTATTACATAATTTATTTGTGGGGATGTTGTAGAAATATGCAGGGGTGTAAGTATGTGAATTTGAACTGAGTATTCATTTAGTATATAAAAATTATATGTATTAATAGGTATCGATAAAATATTTTAAACAATCAATGTAACTTCTAGGAAGTAATATCCTTTACCATCATACACAATAGTTACCTTTAAAGCGGAGTTCCACCCAAAAGTGGAACTTCCGCTTTAAGCACTCCTCGCCCCCTTACATGCCACATTTGGCATGTAATATTTTTTGGGGGGGAGTGGGGGCTTCGGTAGGAGTGGGACTTCCTGTCTCACTTCCCACTTCCGCCCAGAGACCGCCTCGGCGACTTCTCTTCTCACCTGAGGTGGCCCCTCCCTTTAGGCGATCTCCAGGGACACGTGACAGGTCCCTTGAGATCGCCTGTCCACTCAAAGAGCGCAGCGCGACTCGCGCATGTGCAGTGAGTGGCCGGCCGTGAAGCTGAAAAATGTCACGGCCAGGTGCCCACACTATGAATGGAGGCGCCGGCCAGAGATGGGGGGAGAAGAGCGGAGCTCCGGGCAGCCGCGTCGCTGGACTGTGGAACAGGTAAGTGTCTGTTTATTAAAAGTCAGCAGCTACACTTTTTGTAGCTGCTGACTTTTAATTAACGCTAAGAAGCTGGAACTCCACTTTAAGCACCTTGTTTATCTACCCTAAAACAGGTGGGATTTGATAAAAACAAATGCAGATATCTCATTATGCCTACTGTACATGCATGGGATTTCTAGTTGATTTGTATGGTTAACTTCATAGTCTCTCACTTACATTCTGTTATTAAATAGCTCTTAATGTAGAGACAAGAAACATTTTGCCTGTGTACTCTGGCTATTGGCACATACTTGGGCCATAAATCCCTTTAATATATGTTATAAACTGCACTTGGGTCTTCATTAAACATTAGCATTGCACAGTGTATTGAGTTCATTATCATGACTTCAGATTAGAGCAGTAAAGATAAATAGCCAACATTATGCCTGCTTCTACATTTGTGGGTTTCAGCCTGGAAACTGTTTGGCACTTTTACATTATCCTATTGATAAAATAATTAGTAGAGAATTGAACATTACTGCAGTAGGTAATGGAAATTGAGCGACGATAAGCTCAACCTGTACTTGCAGTATATTGTAACTTCCCAAAGTTAAACTAATGCCCCTACTCATTTCTGCTGCATACATTATACAGTAGTGATTGTCAGGACTCAGGACGGTAACTGAGCTGTACCTGAAAATGTGCATATAACTGATAAGCTTCTTAGAGTTACAGTGCATGGCCCAGTTTACATAAATGATAGCATGGATCCAAAATGTAACTGTTATAATTGGGCAATGGAACACATTTGTAAAAGATAATCAGCATAGTTATTACCTGCAGAGATTTTCTAATGCATAGGAGAATCTTCACAAGTTTTTAAAAATAGAACAATAGTTTAAATGCGAAAATGGTCAGAGAAATTTGGGTCAAATCGAGGTGATTATTTGTGATAAATGTAACAAATGTTAACATCTAATATTTTGGAATAATATAAACTATGTATGCTATTGTGGGTCACTTTATATATGCCTGGTTTTTCATATGCCTATATCATCTGTGACATGATAGTCATGTCGGTTTTCCCTTTTGCATTTTTTATTCACCTGCGTTGGTTAATCATGTGACGTTTTTATGTACTATTTAAGAGTTACTTATTTATTTATTTTTGTCCAAAATATGTAAGCTGTTTACTTAACCTCTTAGGACCGCCTACACAGATATACGGCGGCAGGGCAGCCCTCCTGCATGAAACCATGTTCAGGAACGTGATTTTGTGCGCGTGGGCACACTGCTGGCGACCAAATCCTGCTGTGATTGGACACAGGGGGAGCCAATTAGCAAATCTGGCAGACACAATCTCTGCCGGAACCCATCGATCATTCTACAGGGAGTTAGAACGGTGGTCTGCCTATGTAAACTAGGAAGACCAGCATTCTGTGAGAGAGGAAGATGGCGATCCTGTGCTTCTGCTTCTGCTTTCACATGTGCGGACCGTATGTCCGCATTTTCATCCATCCATTTGCGGATGAAAACGGGACATACATTGGTCCCCATGTGATTGCGGGTATCAGCGGACACCCGTAATCACGCGCCTCCGCAAAGATCCGATTTTGCGGACGGAAGAAATTACTATTTTTTCTTCCGTCTGCGGATCGGATCGGATGAACACGGACACACGGTCCGTGTTCATCCGATCCCCCCATAGGGGAGAGCGGAGAAAAGACAGGGTGGTCCCTGCACAGTGTGCGGGGACCGCCCGGTCAGCCGACGGCTCAGTGGGGATTTTACGGAGCGATCCCCGCTGAGCTTACGGACACACGGAGGCGGATCATTACTGATCCGCCCGTGTGAAAGGGCCCTTAGAAAGCACTCGCGATGAGCTCACTTAACCCCCATGTTTGCCCCAATGGGAAGATATGTGCTTAGTAACTGTTCAATAGTACAATCAAAAAGCAATGGGGCGACTTAATTATTAGCTGCTTTTTTACTAAAGGCCTATAAACCAAAAGTTGAAGCTTAAGAAATGAATCTTTTGCCAAAGTTAATAACACGTTTGGACATAATGACTGCTAACTCTGTTACACCAGGGGTTTATGTTGTATTTATCTATATATCAATATATCAATATACTTAGCAGTATTTTGTAATAACTCTCTTATTGACATGTGTATTGTATATGAAATGTGTGCATTTATAATAAAGAAATAACATGTTATACGGGGTATAATTTTTCTTACTGTAGTTTTAATGTCCCTCAAATACATTTTTAGATATATCTTTCCCTGTAATACGTATGATCAAGGTCCATTTCCAGTGTAGGTGTAAACATTTTATTCTAACTAACAAATCCATAAAGTATAAATAAAAAAAATAAAAAATATATTTCAGGTGATTCGCATGATCTTCTTTAAAGGCAAAATGTGCTGTTTGTTTGCAAAGCTGTTATTGAACTGTACAGTCCAGTGTGTCAAATGTGGACAGGAGATGGCCACATCTTTTGACTGCCCTTGCAAACCTTTCACTCACCAAACCTTTCCATGCCCCTACCAACTTACCTTGTTTCGAATGTCCCGTTAAAGAACGTTTTTTAAACTCAATCATAGTACATATGCGCTCCAACTTTCCCTCATTTCCTGCAGTTCAGCACTTTTTGAGTTTCGAAATTCTATCTTCTTTTTTACATCATCAATGACCAACTCTTCTCTGATACACTGATGTCTGCATCTGTTCTTATTATTATCAGATCTGGAACAGTGTATTATTATATATTAATAAATTGCCAAAACTTGTGAGATTTCTCAATAGTTGAAGGCACTAATGATATATCTTTCCTAGAAGACAGCACAGAGGCAAATAATGGTGACGTTTTGACAAAGTAAAAATATTCTTTAATCATATGCGAAGGTTAGTCATTTGCAAAAATTTTCATAAGATCTAGTCAGATTTTATTAATGCAGGAGTAGAATCAAATATTAGGGACAAGTATTGCATGTGGTGAAAGATCTGCTTTACATTTTGTTGCTGAATTTAATGCTTGGAAAAAAAAACAAATAAAAAAATAATAATATAGCATATACAATTGCTACACAAGTCATATTGTAATTGAATGTTATTAAAAATTACCTTTCCTTTTCTTCAGCTCTATAATTTTCTGTGATATGCAATGCAATATGGCTACCTGGAGGTGTTCTGTACACAGAATGTGTACAGAATGCCCCCCCCCCCGGTATGTAATTTCCTGCTTGTGTGATTGGCTCACTGACTTTTCCAGAAGTCTGCCCTAAGATATAAGTCAAATTTCAGGCATCCCCTGCAACAAAAATGTCATGTTTGGTGTGATACTCCCAATAGGAAATCACCTCTAGAGGGATGCTGACCCTGCAACTTTCCAAATTAGAACGATTCAGGTGCCGCAGCTGGTTGATAATTAAGAAACCACTCCCATTGGACTCAATCGGTCACAGAGAAACACACAGGGATTTCTTCAGAATAACAAAAGGTAGAAATCTGCAACAAAGTTTGCCAAAATCTTTGTACTCTTTAAATATATTCTTTAAGAGTCACAAAATATATAAAACCAGTTTGTGAGTAACAAATGTTTTGGCAAGCATAGATATTAATTTATAAAATGTATAATTTATATTTATAATTTATAAAAGTGGCAGTGACATCATTGCTTTGCTGTAAAAAGTCTGTACAGATAGCTGGGGGGGGGGGCATCTGCTGACCGCTGGTGCAATGCTTTAGAGCAAGGATCCTCAAACTATGGCCCCCCAGCTGTTGTGGAACTACACATCCCATGAGGCATTGTAAAACTCTGACATTCACAGACATGATTAGGCATGATGGGAATTGTAGTTCCTGAACAACTGGAGGGCCATAGTTTGAAGATCCATGCTTTAGGCCTCGTACACACGACGGGACATGTCCAATGAAAACGGTCCGCGGACCGTTTTCATCGGACATGTCCGCTGGCGGATTTTGGTCTGATGGCTGTACACACCATCAGACCAAATTTCCCGCGGACAGCGAACGCGACCCTGGAAGGTCAATGCTTCCACGCATGCGTCAAATCACTTCGACACATGCAAGAGCTTTCCGCCGAGCGGACATGTCCGGTGAGTCGTACAGATGACCGAACATGTCCGACGGACAGGCTTCCAGCGGACATGTTTCTTAGCATGCTAAGAAACATTTGTCCGCTGGAAACCTGTCCGATCCGCCGGAAAATTGTCCGGTCGGCCATACAGACGACCGAACATGTCCGCGGAAACTGGTCCGCCGGACCAGTTTCCGCGGACATGTTCGGTCGTGTGTATGAGGCCTTAGAGGCTCTAGAAATGAAAAAAATAAATGCATTTTTTTTTAACTGCAAGAAAATTAGCATTTAGTATTTGTTGTTAAAAGGTGAACTTATCCTTTAATGAGCACTCAATTGTTAAATGGGCCTAGGATTTTGGCGTGTTTACAGGAGTCTAGGTGTGTTCAGCATTTTTTCCATCAAGATGCTCTTCTCCTGAACGTGCAAGTGTTTTTTTTTCCTGTCTCTAAACACCTGTAAACACCTATGCGTGCATGGAAATACAGGCGAACGTAGAGGGACATTTAGAGGCAGAAAAAAAGTAAAACGTTTGTAAAAGTGGTGTTTTTTGGCACCCAGTGTGCATGAGCTCTAATTGTGTTTCTGTAAATGTACACCCCCCCTAATCAAAAGACATGCCCCCCCCCCCCATGGACATCAGACAGCCCCAAACCCCCACCCCTTATGCCCCATACACACGATCACTTTTTGTGATGAAAAAAAATGACATTTTTAAAAACGTCATTTAAAATGATCGTGTGTGGGCTAAACATCATTTTTTGTCTTCTGAAAAACGACCAAAAACATTCGAAAATTCGAACATGCTTTAATTTTTTATGTCATTTTTTTAAATGTCATTTTTTGTTGTAATAAAAAATGATCGTGTGTGGGCAAAAACGATGTTTTAAACCCGCACATGCCCAGAAGCAAGTTATGAGACGGGAGGTAAAAGTAAGTACATTCATCACGCTGTAACAGACAAAAAATCACGAATCGTCTTTTACTAACAAGTAACCAGCTAAAAGCAGCCTCAAGGCGAATAGAACTTCCCCTTTAGAGTGCCGTCGCTTTGTTCATCATTTTTCAAAAACGATGGTGTGTGGGCAACATCATTTTTAATGATGAAGTTGGAAAAATGGCTTTTTTTTGCAATGAGGCGGCCAGCGTAAATATGCGCCCACGATACGTCGGTCGGATGAAGCCTATTTTCAGGCGTATCTAGTTCTGTGGGCACAGATACGACGGCGCATAGTTAGACTTACGCGGCGTATATCGAGATAGGTCGGCGTAAGTGCTTTGTGAATCCGGGCCAAAAGGTCTAATTATAAAGGGACAGATCAGATAAGACCAAACAATAATGTTACAATGGTGGTAACTTGACACAACAAAATTAAAAAATAAATCATGGAGATGACTAGAAATTAAATAATAATTAAAAATTAAGATCTGTATTTAAAAAAAAAAATATCTGGCTATATAAATTATTGAAAAATATTCACGAGATCAGCATGAAAAATGTTACAAAAAGTTAGTCAGAACTCTGTGTAAATATCAGCAGCAAAAGAAGATCATTATTGTTCATTTTTGACCATTCTAACGATGATTTAAATGCGCAGCATTTAAACGATGCAATCATTTTTGCAGCGTGACGAATGTGCTATCTCCATTACGAATGCTACTTTTACCGAAGGTGCGCCCCTGTCTCATACTTTATTCTGAGCATGCGCAGGTTTCTAAGCATACACACGAACGCGTTTCTCGTCGTAAACCAGCCCGACGAGAAACACGACGAGGAAATTGAGACTCCAGACGAGAAAACTTGTTCTCTTTTTTTCTTGTTGAGATCCATGATAGTTTTCTCGACGAAAAGCATGCACACAACCGTTTTCCTCGGCAAAAAAGCTCTGCCACCAAGTTTCTTGATGGATTTTGTCGAGGAAAACGGTCGTGTGTACGAGGCCTAAGTCTGTTAACTTGCTGCACATTTTAACTGGCAAGCTGTATACATGCAAAGCACGTGAAGCACAAGTTCTAGTTGACACTTTTCCAGTTTGTAGCAAATTTGCATTGCAAGTCTCTAGCAAGACCAAAGCTGCATTGGTGAAGCTACAGCAAGAGCTCTGCAAGTCTACAGTATGAAAATTCAGCCACAGTGACCTCTGTGGTGGGATGACTATTGCACAACATAACTGAACCAGAACTTGCAGCAGACTTGCAGAACAATTTCAGAGAAAGTTGATCTAGAGAAATCATGTCCAAAGTCCGGCCCGCAGGCCAATCGCGGCCCGCGTTCCGGTTTTGAACGGCCCGCCAGGTTATTTAGACATATATCCTTTGTGGCCCCCGACGATCTCCCAGCGCCAGGGCCACAAAAGATGTATATGCCTTGGAACGAGACAGGGAGGAGGCGGGATGAGCGCAGCAGCCGTACACACAGGAGAATTTCCTGCTTACGGGCGGCCTCTGTAATAGGAAGTCCCGCGCTGCCATTGAATGACTGTTCTGTCCATTAAAGGAGGCAGGACTTTCTATTAAAGAGGCCGCTGTGTAAACAGGAGATTCACCTGTAATTAATCTTTGGCGCTCGTGAGTGCATTCCTGCCAATGGTGCTGCATTCCTGGCAAATCGTGCTGCATTCCTGGCAATGGTGAGGCTACATTCATGGAAATGGTGGGTCTGCAGATGGGCACTTGTGAGGCTGCATATGGGTACTGACCCTTATTTTGCTTCACAGTTCTTTATTACATTTTTTTTCCTGAAACTTTGCTCTTAAAGTGAAGGTGTGTGTTATACACCAATAAATACGGTATATCCAAATAATATGCCCAAGCTCATCTCTTTACTCAACCACAGCCACAAAGGCAAGAGAGTTCTTGTTAGGTAGTGAATTGGTGCTCGGACGAACACACTTAAAACAAATTTTAATGGTTCAAAGAATGTCGGGCAAAATGGTCGGCCCTCAAGCATGTTCACTTTATCAAATCTGGCCCTGTTTGAAAAAAGTTTGGACACCCCTGATCTAGAGTCATGCTATTGTGCAAAAAATGTGTGAAGCCTGACAAGTTTAGAAATAGCTTACCAAGTCATTTTCAAACTTGAAGCTCAATTGCTTGCTATCTGGGATCGTCCCCACACTAACATCAGTTGATAGTCAGCATAGGACAAATGAAGCACCTGTTTTTGTCTCTAAGGTAAGTAAGTACTTGCATTGATGATATAACCTTTATATTCTGTATTCTTGTATTCATTATTATAACTACATCTAATTGATCATGTTCATGCATCATGAACTGTAGATATAACAATTTCTCGCGGGGGTTCTCTATGACATGAAAAGTGTTTCAAGGGTTCTTCCTTTGTGAATGCTTTGAAAAAGACAGATCTAATATGTCTATTGGTAGCCTAAGTGGTGAAGATTCCTGTTCAAATCTAAATGATTCATTTTCTGTTGTCTTTCTCATAATGTGAGGTTAATCCTTAACAGAGTTTTTACCATCACATCTGTTCATGTGAGAAGCCTACCAGTTAAAAAGAAAAATCTTAACAAAAATCCAAACCTTCCTAATCATCAAGAGACAAATGTGAAATCTGACATCCTGCTGAGAAAACTAAATAGATTGCTTCAAAGAGAAGAGCCAAGAAAAGTATACATGTTGTCTGAAATAATAGCTTGCCTAGCTGCTGATAAGAAGACATCTACCCTATAATAATTTGATTATTATTATATGTTTCTTAGGTGGGAAGATTCTGTGCTTTGTTCTGAAAAAAAAACCCCAAAAAAACAAAACAAAGAACAATGAAGTGAACATTCTGAAAAAAATGACACAACTCATAAAGGATTCTTAATGGAAGAGGAAAGCTTATGTTTTTATTCATTTAGTGATGCATCTGTTTTCAATGAAAACTTTTCACGCCTAGGCAGTTATGTAGTATGCTCTTAAGAACACCTAATAAGGCTGCATCTGTTCTCAGTGCACAAGGTTTTAGGGAAACAAAATACTATTTGATCACAGGAGCTCTCTGTTCTTTGACTGGCAGTATAAGATACTTTAACAGGGCTGCTGGTTGCAGACCAAAGGTCGTAAATATTCTATATTTGTATATCTCTGAGTTAAAGGCATTGCTTAAAAGGTATTTCCACTTTTGTAGCCAAGTTGGAAAAATTACCTCATTCACATAGCAAAGCTTACTACTTAAAAATTCAACATTGCAGATTACATTTGGAGATGCTTTTTTATTTCTGGAAATTCCAGCAAGGAAACATTCTGCTTAAAAACAGAAAAAGAGGAAAATAGACTTTAAAGGTCGACACTATAATCCCAATTAGGAAAGACATGATCTCAGTAAAAATATTAAAATGTACTGAAAAAAACATTAAAAAACACATAATAAGAAAAATACATGAGCATGTCTTAAAGATATACTGTCCCATATGTGAGGACAAATCAAGATGCTAAACAAGGAAAACCGAATGGATGGCCTAAGGGATGGTAACAAAGTAGTACAAGAAAAACTGCGCTAACACGACAAAAAACAAAATAGGAAATGATGAACCAGAAGGCTGCAATTAGGTGATATAAACACAAACAATATAAAGAAAAGAAAAAACTGCTCCAACAAAAATGAATAGCCGCCAAGGCTAGGTAGAAAATCAGATGTAAATATGCAGATATAAATATGAATTTAAACCACATAAAAAAAATTGTGAACTATTGAAATTGAATAATAATGTCCAAAAATTGTGCTGAAAAAAATCTCCTTAGTGTCCGTAATCAAACACACGACACCCCAGTAAGTTTGACATCCGTGAAGACCACCACCACATGGAAAGCCGCTTACCACATTGACAGGTAAAATCAGCAATGAAATGTAGTATCCCTCCACAGGTTTAAACGCTGGATTAACAGGAGCCTCAGCAATGTATCCTCCGATTGCGAGAACGCTGAACCCTTGTCATACATGTGGTCCGTGGATCATGAATTGAAAAGAGCGGACCATAGCATAATAACGTATGGGCAAGTTTATTAAAAAATATAAAATTGTACTTACAAACATGGATTTCATAAAAGCGTATAAAAACAAATGCCGGCCACCACTATAGGAGCCCTTAATCCTTCACATTGAGCACGGTGACGTCACTGCGCTCAATGTGAAGAAGAAAGAGCTCCTATAGTGGTGGCCGGCATTTGTTTGTATACGCTTTTATAAAATTCATGTTTGTAAGTACAATCTTCTATATTTTAATAAACTTGCCCATACGTTATTATGCTATGGTCCGCTCTTTTCAATTCATGATCCACGGACCACATGTATGACAAGGGTTCAGCGTTCTCACGATCGGAGGATACATTGCTGAGGCTCCTGTTAATCCAGCGTTTAAACCTGTGGACGGATACTACATTTTATTGCTGATTTTACTTGTCAATGCGGTAAGTGGCTTTCCATGTGGTGGTGGTCTTCACAGATGTCAAACTCACTGGGGTGTCATGTGTTTGATTACGGACACTAAGGAGATTTTTTTCAGCACAATTTTTGGACCTTATTATTCAATTTCAATAGTTCACAATTTTATTTATGTGGTTTAAATTCATATTTATATCTGCATATTTACATCTGATTTTCTACCTAGCCTTGGTGGCTATTAATTTTTTTTGACGCAGTTTTCTCTTTTCTTTATATGGTAACAAAGTAGTAGGATCCCTTCTGACAGGAGGCCAGGCACGCGGAATCACAATGTCAGCGTCAATGGATCGCTACACGTTTTGCAGATAGCTTCTTCAGGAGACCCTATTGGTACTCATGATATAGCACAATATTGTATTGATATCTGACTGATATGGAGAAATCCTTATGTTTTTTCTAGTACTGATGTAGAATGTGTTCTTGGAGGCTGGAATCATATTGGAATCACTTTTATCAGTATAAAGTTGCGTCTAGACCCCTTAGCAGGGGTGTAGCACTTCAGTTTCCATTTTTGTTACAATACACTACAAGCCTAGGAGGCCATGGAGATCATATGTGGTGTAGAAGATGCCTACCTGGGAAATAAATAATTTACCTGTCAAAACCAGGTACTCACTCCCCCCTCCCCCTAAAAGTGCCAAATGTGTTGGGATGGTGTGCAAACAAGCAGAGCTTCCCCTTATTGGGTGGCATTTCCCTTAACTTAGTTATAGTTGTAAAAATTCACTTTGCAAAGATTATTCAATCATGTTCAAGGAAAAAAAATTGAAAGCGAAGCAACAATAGTATTTTTGATTGCACATTATTGGATGATGGATGTCAAGCTCTGGCAAAAAATGACTTGCCTGTTTGTCTTTACTTAATCAACCCTAGTGTCTCTGCTGTACTAAAATACCAAGAGTGTTATCAGCCCTGCCCAGTTCCAGTTGTACTACTGAACATCTCCCCACTTGTGGACAAGGGAAGAAGGTGACATCTCCCCACTTGTGGAGCAAGTGGAGAAGGTGACATCTCCCCACTTGTGGACAAGGGAAGAAGGTGACATCTCCCCACTTGTGGAGCAAGTGGAGAAGGTGACATCTCCCCACTTGTGGACAAGGGGAGAAGGTGACATCTCCCCACTTGTGGACAAGTGGAGAAGGTGTGGCGTTAAGAGGTCCTTCATTAAAGAACAAAGCAGGGCAAAAAAAATAATTACTTAGAATTTCAGATCAACAGACGCACTGCACCATCAGTTAAACAGGGAGCACACTGGAGTTCTGACAGATCAACTTGTATTTTTCAGTACTTCCAATGATTTTAAAGAGATGAAATAAATGGAAATGTGTGCATGCAAATGTGTGTGTTTTCTTTTTGGCCAAGACAAATGATCTTGTTCACGCTGTTTCTGATGATTTGCATTTTTTTCTGTACACCATTGCACATGTAAGTATGAACAGGACACATAGTACATCATTTATTTCTGTGTGCCCTGTTCACACTGTACATTTGTGATGGTATTCACAACTCATACGGGATTTGGTCCCTTTGACTTGACTGATCCTAACAAAGTTACCCCTGTAACCCAGTGTAGCTATTCCCTATATGTGGGTCTGAGCTAAAGCTGTGAAATATTTGGAGCAAGACACTGCTATAGGCACATATATTTTGACTCAAGATACATTGAGAGACATTTATAAATAGATACAATATGTCATTCAGAGAAACTTCAATTAAAGTGTAAGTGTAGGCAGATATGAAAAAACAATTAATCCACTTATGTTTTAATAAGAAATACTCAAAGTGGTTGTAAACCTTCCTGTTTTTTCACCTTAATGCATCCTATGCATTAAGGTGAAAAAACACCTTGCAGTCACCAGGCCCCCTGAGCCCCCGTTTTACTTACCCCAAATCTCCGTGGGCGTGATCTCACTTTTAAAAATCAGGGGGCAGATCCACGTACAGCGGTGCATATTACCGCCGGGCGTAGTTTATCTAAGATACACTACGCGGCCGTAACTTACTTTTTTTTTTCAAATCCTCAAATAATCCATGCCGTAAGTTACGGCGGCGTAGTGTATCTTTGGCGGTGTAAGGGCGCGCAATTCAAATCATTGTGATGGGAGCGTGTTTTATGTAAATACGTTGTGACCCGACGTAAATTACGTATTTTTTTAACTGCGCATGTGCCGTCCGTGGGGGTATCCCAGTGCGCATGCTCGAAATTAAACCGGAACAAGCCAATGCTTACGACGGTGACGTCATTCTACGCAAATCCCTATTCGCGAACGACTTATGCAAACGACGTAAAAAATAAAAAATTGGACGCGGGAACGACGGCCATACTTACATTGAGTATGCCTCATTATAGCAGCTATAACTATATGCCGGAAAAAGCCGAACACAAACGATGTAAAAAAAAAGCGCCGGCCAGACGTACGTTCGTGGATCGCCGTATCTAGCTAATTTGCATACTCGACGCGGAATTCGACAGAAACGCCACCTAGCGGCCGAAAAATGCACCTACGATCCGACGGCGTACTAAGATGTACACCTGTCGGATCGAGCCCAGATGCAATCGTATCTTGTTTTGTAGATACAAAACAAAGATACGACGCAAGCAATTTGAAATTATGAAGCGTATCAATAGATACGCCGACATAATTCTTCTGTGGATCTGCCCCCAGGTATTTACCAGTATATGAGTGCTGCCTTACTACATTCGATTTTGCTCACCTTTGTGGGTAACCAGTGCCAATATCTTGGATTTGGGAGCTGGCTGTGACTTCCTGGGACATCACAGTGAGCTCCCAACTGTGCATGTGTGGCACAGCAGTGCGACTGTTCCCACAGCCTCCTGGAATGTGTGATGTGGTCCTGGAGATTGCGGGTGGTGTGTGTGTGTGCAGCACCTTTCTTGCCTAGGCAATATATTAGGATGTGGGAGATGGTAGTGGTAGATGGTTTCAGTGAAGGTTTGCTATAGAGAGCCCTCTGGCTTAAAAGGGCAAAGTAAGAGTCCTTTGTTGTGCTCCCCTGCCTCTCCATTACTGTTGGTGCTTAAGGGAGCATTGGATATTCTCCCAGTATGCAGTACTAAAATTACTGTCTCTCTTTGACTGCAGTGCAGAAAAGTAAATTATTAGGACTTAACATAGTGTGCAGATTAGAAATACTGATAGAACAAATTTTTAAATCCTTTGGCAGGTAATGTAAATCCCATATAGTATATGTATGTGGACTCAGTATTGAACTGCTTGCTCATACTTAAATTTTTAGGGTCAAACAGGCATTCATTTAGGGTTCTACAAATTAAAGACCATAGCATCAGAAGTCACATTCTGGGAATGTATTAATAATGTGCTATTACCCACAACAGTAAAATCATATGCAGTAAAGCATTCTTGTTATACTCACCGTGGAACCTAAGGGGTCAATCCTCTCTATTGTGTATAAAGGCTGTGTGATCCTGTCTTCTCTGCTCCTCCCCTTTTCCCACTGACTCCAATCCATCTGCTGATAGAACAGAGCATTAGGGGACAAGCTGCACATGCTTAGTTTGGTGTGTATTGCTAGAAAGTTTTTTTTTTCTTGGAAGAGTGCATTTGATCACCACAGGGCCAATCAGCACTGTCCAGACAGAGGGCCAAGGGTCCTGCAGCCTCATAGGACAATGAGTTCAAAATGAAAACTCCTCCTACGAGCTTTAGCTAGAAACTGATAGAAGTCACACGACTGCTTTATACTGCTGATGAGAAAAGGTATTTAGCAGTTTATAAATACTAAAAATATCACATTTCCATGTTCTGTGTGCCGTGGGAGACCAGATATAGTGAATGCAGGGTCCTGGGTTTAGTAACACTTTCATTTTAAAGAGGGAATTGTGACTTTTTAAATACAATTAACACAAACAATTAAAAAGGGTAATATATAGATGAAATTGAAAAAAAGAATGCAGTTGCATATCACATGTTGTGTGGCCTTTCAGCAGATTTATAATCGTAGTCGGCATGTGACCAGTCTTACTAAAATACATTACAAAGGTTTAGCAAAGCTTGTAGGAGTATACTATGTTATAGCAGAGTCTAGGTTTCAGCACCATGGACAGCTGTGCAGTAACAATATCTTTTCTTGCACAGTACAGTTCACAGAACACTTTCACAGTCATGTAATTTACCTTCAGGCTTTAAAAATGGGAGTATTTGGTTATTTTGTTTGCCCTGTATGCATCTTATCTTAAGACAGCTCTAAAAACAAATCAGGTATAAAGGGTCATTCTCTAGCATGCTGAACCTTCAGATTAGGTTTGTAAAAAATCGGCTCCGCACTGTGCGATTTAATGATTATAATAACGCACAGTAGGGACATTCCTGAATATGGAAGATGCCTCGAGCATATTAGCTGTACTGACTTCATTAGTAGCCTTGCATAGCTGCTATATTTGTGAATTTATTTATTTATTTTTTCATCTGGAAGACTACATATATTTGCAAAGTAACTCAGATATAGTATACTTTATATGTACACAGGGAAAGCCTATACAGTATTTAATTCACCACCTTGTGTAGTTCTCAATCCATACAAAGAACAGATAACAACAAAACCTGGGGAATGCCCAGGGAAAAAACAGGCCTCCTTAACCGACCAGCCTGCAGAACAACCAAATTATGCGTTAAAAACAGGGGTTTTGTCCGCACGCATTTGCAAACGCATGCGTGAGCCACAGAGCCGCGCCAAGGCACCCTGTAATCTGTGGTCCTAACACTAAACAATGAGTGTCCCCACAGTGGAGGCACATGCATTCTAATGGATAGATGGGGGCAGGTGGACTGAAGGGGAGCCACCCCTCCTTAAAGGTACAGGAGCATACCAAACACCCAGCGTATAGCACAATGGCTGCAAAGGTGTTGGTGCACTGATGGACCAATATAAACACCACAGGTGAAACAAAAACGTGTCCACTGCCCCCATCTATTACTGGCAATCACAGTAAGTGGCATAGGAAGGCTAAAACAGATAACAACAAAACCTGGGGAATGCCCAGGGGAAAACCAAGCCTGCTTACCGACCAGCCTGCAGAACAACTAAATTAACTTGTCTAACAGTATGTGTTAAAAACAGGGGTTTTGTCTGCACGCATTTGCAAACGCATGCGTGAGCCACAGAGCCTCGCCAAGGAACACTGTAATCTGTGGTCCTAACACTAAACAATGAGCATCCCCACAGTGGAGGCACATGCATACAAAGAACAGCCTGGATATAAGTGTAGATAGGCAGGTTTATTGCTTACCTAATTTCTACAGGCATAGGTTATTCAAAAACAGATGTATCATTTCTGCTGGCATTTACATTTGTATTTTTTTTTTTTAGTTGGCATTTTATTTGTGATTTAGCCATTTTTATTGCTTTCAGATTATGTTAAAATATCACAGGCTATTTAAGAGTTTACGACACTAAAGAGAAGATTATGAGCAAGCAGAGTCAATGTGCAAATTAGCAGCCTTATGACGGTCTTAATTATTTTGTGGAATTTAATTAATCCCAGAACTGCAATAGTGCAGAGCAAAGCAAATTCTAAGGGATGGTGGGTGCAATTTATTGTTTGTTTTCAGGCTTTCTGCTGCCTTTGCAAAAAATGGCCAGTATCTTTGTGTTGGTGTTAGGGAAATGCTGCCTGACTAATAAAGCTGTTATAGTCATTTATCCAATATTTCACTTGTGGTTTTTAATGTAGAGAAAATGCCACCCATTGGAATCTTGCCACAAGATGGCAGTATCTTTGTTATTCAGTAAACAATTGAATCACTCTTTAAGACAAATGGCATTTTAATAGTGAGTGTATCAAACAGAATTGGAAGAAACATATTTAAACCCAGGAACAAAAATAGTCCTTAGGTGTAGTGGCTGTATTGTTTTTATTTTTTTCACCTGGTAGTCCTGCCAGTAACACAATTCATTTTCTTGAATTACAACAATCAGTCATTGTAATTTATGGGATGGGACAGAAACACTCAAATCCAGAACACCTCATCCCGTTTAATTGGAAACAAAAAGAGAAATGGACAAAGGGTAAGAATACCCAGGGATTTTTTTTCCCAAAGTATTTTATTAAGATTTTTGGCAAATACAGAAATAATATGAAATACATCATACAGAAAAACATTTCAAGGAGATAATACAAGCTTACATATAGTCAGTATAATGCAATCGGTGGGGAATAGACTCTAGTCTTAATCCCCTAAAAGGGGTTCCCACAGTAGAACTAAAAAATATGTCAAACAGCAGACTGGAGGTAAAGGGGAGACAGGGCGAGTAACAAATGACACTGTATAACACTAGACCATATGGGCTCAACCCAGCATCCGCCCACCCCCAAAGGGAACACACTGTGGGCGGGAGGGAACTGTAAGAGGCAAAACAACAAAGAATGGCTGGCATGGTCTGAAGATGGTTAGAGTCTCGCCCGCCTCGACGAGTACCAAACGTAACTGGGAAGGCAAGGAGTCAGAACAATAGCTAGAAGCCGTGTCTAAATCCATCCACCTGGGGAGTCGACCTACAGGGTGGAGATCACAGGGTTCCGACAAACATCTTAATGTATTCCAGTCACACATAGAAGTAGGAAGGGGGTAGCCGTAACTGGAAAGAGGGCGAGGGGGGGAAGCAAGGTGAGGGGGGGATGTGATGGATAGACTACGTGCATTAAGCATTTCCAGCCTCCACCGTCGGCATTGGGGGAGTGACAGGCGTAAGAGGGGTCATAGGACTCAAAGTTTCCCTATAATGTGTCCAGCAAGCCCAAGTATTCCTGAATTTATCGTGCATATCTTTGGATTGATGGATAATCCTTTCCATCTCCTCAATTTTGTTGACTCTGGATTGCCATTCCACTATGGTAGGGGGAGTCGTGGCCCTCCAATGGATTGGGATGCATTGTGTGGCTGCGTTAATAAGGTGTAGTGTCAAGGATTTACGATACGCCGAGTGAGGAATGGACGTATGGTGCAGTAAGTATTGCGCTGGCGTGAAGTCAGGTATATACAAGGTAATTTGGGAAATGAGAGTGTGCACTTCCGTCCAAAATGGTTGAATGGCCGGGCAGTCCCACCAAACATGTAGAAAGGACCCCGTAGCTGAGTTGCATCTCCAGCAAGTGGGTGGGACAGCGGGAAAAATTTTGTGTATTTTGTCAGGGGTCCTATACCAACGAGAATACATTTTGAATCTATTTTCTTGGGCGGAAACATTGATGGAGCCTTTGTGGGCGTGTACCCATACCGATTCCCAGTCGCCTTCCGACAGGATAACGGAAAGGTCTGCGTCCCATAATTGGTGGATATCGGTGTTGGGTTTAGCCTTCGAGATGGGCAAGGAATACAGGGACGAGATCAAGTGTTTCTGTGGTTCAGTTTGACCGCATAAATGTTCAAAGGGTGTCAGATCTCTATGTCACGACGATAGTGATGACCCAGGGATTTTTAAACGGTGTTCAATTGGTGAAATTAAAATAATTATATTAATTCATTATGCATTTGTTCCTTTTCAAACAAACTAACTTGCTGTCCATCCATTATTCTGTCTGTTTTGTGTAATTTTCTAGTATGACCTGCTCTAATATCAAAAAACTCCTGAAGAAGCTCATCCGAGCGAAACTAGTAGAGTGATCTTATGGCAGCTGTTTATACTTCTTGTATAAACAAATGTCATGTACCCAACATGGACGGTTCTTTTATCAATGCTTGTGTGTTTTTTATCTTTTCAAATTAATATACTTTTATTTTTTGTATTTTCATTTTACCAATTGAACACTGTTTAAATATCCCTGGGTATTCTTATCCTTTGTCCAAACATTCATTGTACTGTATCTATGGAGCGACAGCATTGCCACTCTATGCAGGACTACATACCACCCCCCCTCTCCTCTTCTCTATAATATACAGCAAGGTGTTTTTTAGTCCCTAGAGATGAATAGGAATACTGAAACTGATAGTAGTGCACAGGGCATAGGCAGAGAGCACAGTAGGGGTCATTCCATAAGCTTTCTGGCAGGATTCAAATATTCTGTATATTTTGAACTTATGTATAACAAAATTCTCTCAAAGTTCATATATACGGTATATACGGTAAGTGGCCTTCAGTGATATAACCTATATAGCAAAGACAGAACATATAAAGAAGAGAAAAAGGTAAGCTCATATAAATAAGTAAGGGCAATGAAGCTATAACCATGCACTTGATTGAAAGCATATACTGTATATAGAAAGATTAAAATTAACAACCAAGTCTAAAGCTGATTATGTGGGAGGCAATAGGCTTCTGTATGTGATCGCAGTAGCCTCTCAAAGGTCTGGCCACATTTTTGGAGATGAAATTCAGATTGCATTCCCGACTGTAGAATTTTTATTATTCCAGTTGGCTTCAAGCTGATAAGATAGCGCAGGGGGCTAATGCTCCTTTGCAGCAGTCTGTGATTGCCTGTGTCCCAAGGGTTGCAGGTTCGATCCCGGCAGGGTCCACTTTCATCCTTCCGAGGTCGGTAAAATGAGTACCATTGAGTTGGGTAATAATGACAACCATTATCAGCGCTTAGACACAGCGGCAACTCTGTAATTGGCGCTATATATGTAAAAATGTAAAAATTATTATTATTCAACCATGTGTCCTGAGCCTCTCGGTGTGAATTTGTTTTTCCCTTTGTGAGATGGGTAGCAATAAGAAAATTAATATTTACAACTTAGAATGCATGGTGGGTCAGACCCCTTCACTTAAGGCTTGCATACTTTCCCCAGCATCTCTCCTGACTCCAGATTCAGTTTTCCCATTTGTTATTTACCAGTACACTGACAAGCTGCTAGTGTGGACCTAAAGGGAACAAAAGTGAATATTGGCAACCTTTAACCCCTTAGAGCTGGCCCATTAAGGAGTTTAGAATGCCGGGAGGTGCGAGGGGCTTATCATCATGTGACCACCTTGATTGGCTGTCGTGGTGGTCACATGATAAAAAATCTCCTGATCGCAAGATGAGATTGGGAGCTTTCAGTTAGCCTCCGGGAACTGTGACGGGAGCGCACATGGTGTGCGCTCTCAGCACAGTGCTATTGGCACTATTGCACCCAAATATGGCAAATAAGGCCTGGCCGATGAGGGGCCGCATATTTGTGTGAGCTTGGTGCCAAGGAGATAAACACATATAAATGTTGAATGTGTCTAAGCAGTACCCTAAATAATCCACCTTTTGTCTTGAATTCCCCTTGAAAAATACTTTCTGGACCTTTAACCTCTTAACTGTATATCTACAGTCTGAGATCATTAAAGGCAATTTAAATTGAGTTGACCCACCCTTTGCAGCTATACCAGCTTCAACTCTTCTGAGAATGCTGTCCACAAGGTTTAGGAGTGTGTTTATGGGACAAGTTTGACCATTCTTCCAAAAGCAGTCTCCACTGTAATTCATTCCAAAGGTGTTCTATCGAAATTAGGTCAGGATAGTCAAGTTCCTCCACCCCAAACTTGCTCATCCATGTCTTTATGGACCTTGGTTTGTGCATTGGTCTAAATCATTTGGTGGAGGGGGGATTATGGTGTGGGGTTGTTTTTCAGGGGTTGGGCTTGGCCCCTTAGTTCCAGTGAAGGGAACTCTTAAGGCGTCAGCATACGAAGACATTTTCGACAATTTCATGCTTCCAACTTTGTGGGAAGTTTAGGGATAGCCACTTCCTGTTCCAACATGACTGCGCACCAGTGCGCAAACACGGCCCATAAAGACATGGATGAGCGAATTTGGGGTGGAGGAACTTGACTGGCCTGCACAGAGTCCTGACCTCAACCATATAGAACACCCTTGGGATAAATTACAGTGGAGCCAGGCCTTTTCCAGCATCAGTGCCTGACCTCACAAATGCGCTTCTGGAAGAATTGTCAAACATTCCCATAGACACACTCCCTAACCTTGTGGATAACTTTTCCAGAAGAGTTGAAGCTGCTATAGCTGCAAAGGGTGAGCCAGCTCAATATTGAACCCTACGGACTAAGACTGGGATGCCATTAAACCCTGCCATTAAACCCTGGACAGAGGCGTGGCTGTGGACGTGATATATTTGGATTTTGCAAAAGCGTTCGATACAGTTCCGCACACACAGCTCATGTGTAAGGTAAGGTCTACAGGATTGGATATATCAGTTTGTAAATGGATAGAAAACTGGCTGAAAGCCAGAATTCAGAGAGTCGTGGTTAATGATTCTTACTCTGAATGGTCCAATGTTATCAGTGGTGTACCCCAAGGTTCAGTGCTGGGACCCTTACTTTTCAATATATTTATAAATGATATTGGGTCTGAGATCAAAAGTAACATTTCTGTCTTTGCAGATGACACCAAGCTATGCAGTGGAATAACGTCCTTACAGGATGTCTCCAATTTACAAGCCGACCTCAATGCTCTGTCTGATTGGGCGACTAAGTGGCAGATGAGGTTTAATGTAGATAAATGTAAAGTTATGCACTTGGGGGCTAAGAATATGCATGCATCATACATACTAGGGGGAGTACAACTGGGGGGGTCTGTAGTGGAGAAAGATCTGGGGGTTTTAGTTGATCATAAGCTCAATAATGGCATGCAATGCCAAGCTGCGGTTTCCAAAGCGAGCAAAGTCCCTTCTTGTATTAAGAGAGGTATGGACTCCAGAGACAGAGATATAATTTTGCCCCTGTACAAATCATTAGTAAGACCTCATCTGGAATATGCAGTTCAGTTTTGGGCACCAGTTCTCAAAAAGGATATAGGAGAACTGGAGAAAGTGCAGAGAAGAGCAACCAAATTGATAAGAGGCATGGAGGAGCTCAGCTATGAGGAAAGATTAGAGGAACTAGATTTATTCACTCTTGAGAAGAGGAGAATAAGGGGGGATATGATCAACATGTACAAATATATAAGAGGTCCATACAGTGAACTTGGTGTTGAGTTATTCACTTTACGGTCATCACTGAGGACAAGGGGGCACTCTTTACGTCTAGAGGAAAAGAGATTTCACCTCCAAATACGGAAAGGTTTTTTCACAGTAAGAGCTGTGAAAATGTGGAACAGACTCCCTCCAGAGGTGGTTCTGGCCAGATCAGTAGATTGCTTTAAGAAAGGTCTGGATTCTTTCCTAAATGTACAGAATATAACTGAGTACTAAGATTTGTAGGTAAAGTTGATCCAGGGTAAATCCGATTGCCTCTCGGGGGATCAGGAAGGAATTTTTTCCCCTGCTGTAGCAAATTGGATCATGCTCCGCTGGGGTTTTTTGCCTTCCTCTGGATCAACTGTGGGTATGAAGTTGGGTGTATAGGATTTTACTGTGTTTTTTTATTTTGTTTTTTGTGGTTGAACTGGATGGACTTGTGTCTTTTTTCAACCTGACTAACTATGTAACTATGTAACTATGTAACTATGTAATGTGCGTGTAAAGGCAGGCTTACCGTTAATTTTGCTAATATTGTGTATATTTTGTATCACAATATTTGATTTGGTGATGTCACTACTTTGCAGCTCACTGTTGTCCTTGCTGGAAAGAAAGCTTGCAGTGTATGGATCTTCCTGAATCAGGTTAATTCAATCTTTTGTGCATTTCCCCAACTGTTTCTTAAATATTTTACCTCCAACCATCAGATAACCAGCCATTGGGAAGAGGATCGAGGAGGTGAGGGGGTTTGGGGTGGCTCTGACATGAGACAGCAATGCCCTGGTTCATGTTCCAAATTTTTTTGACATGGTTTTGCACTTAAAGCGGATCTCCACTCTAAAGTGGAGTCCCGCTGATCGGCACCCTCCCCCCCTCCGGTGTCACATTTGACACCTTTCAGGGGGGAGGGGGGTGCAGATACCTGTCTACAGACAGGTATCTGCACCCACTTCCGGCCCTACGATACGGGCAAAAGACGGGTTTTTTCTCTGCTTCCCGTCCGTCCCCCGTTGTATGCTGGGAACACTCGGCTCCCAGCACACAGCGGGAGCCAATCGGCGGGCGCAGCGCGACTCGCGCATGCGCCGTAGGGAACCGGGCAGTGAAGCCGGAGCGCTTCACTTCCTGGTTCCCTCACCGTGGATGGAGGGGGGAGCAGCAGGGTGACGAGCGATCGCTCGTCATCTGCTGCGATCGGCGCTGGACTCCAGGACAGGTAAGTGTCCTTATATTAAAAGTCAGCAGCTGCAGTATTTGTAGCTGCTGGCTTTTAATATATTTTTTTAGTGGCACATCCGCTTTAAGGAGTTGAAAAGAAAAAAGTATTGTATGTATTACAAGCATTATTTGATGCTTGTAGCTGAAAAATTCTTATTTTAAATTTCTTTCAAAGTGTATCCTGCTTGAAAGGACTTGCAAACGTGTATTTGAAAAAGAGGGTTGACAAGTAGACATTTATCACATTAAATGCTTGCATGTGACTCACAAAACACTAAAATAAATAAAATACAAAGTAAGCTTAAAATCCCCTCTTCTTCACCATTGGTGCAATATCAATATGTATAAATATGTCTCTATAAATGTGTATTATCTTTCATTTAGTTGCTGCCTGCAGCACATTTAGTTGCAGCACACACCATGCAGCACACACAGAACTAAAATATATAAATGTTAGATCTAGTTCTGACAGATCTACTAAATTGTGACAATGATAGAAAATGCCTGGGAAATGTGCTTGAGCACAACAACGATTATTGTCCCAACAAGAGAATGTGACGAGGTGATTTACAGGCAGGAGATTGTGGGAAACAGGGGCAGAGCATAGTTACCCCAAGTTCATAAGCAAGAATCTTCATTTCAGTATCACCAGTTGCTTTTTTTTATAAAAGCTAGCCATTAAAATAAAACAATGCTTCCCTAGTAATATTTGCATTTTCAAACTAAAGTTCTTAAAGTGGATGTAAGCCTGATTCATGAAATTTGACCTGGGTACATATACTGTATAGCATCTGTAGTGTTTACTTATCTCTCTCCAAAGCCCTAAGTCCCATGTATTTCTGCATCTCTGTTTCTATGTCTCCAATAAAAGCATCTAAGAATTTGTGTTGGGGAGGTAACTTAACCACTTAAGCCCCGGACCATTTTGTTGCTAAATAACCGGGCCACGTTTTGCGATTCAGCCCTGCGACACTTTAACTGACAATTGGGCGGTCGTGCGACGTGGCTCCTAAACACAATTGAAGTCCTTTTTTCCCACAAATAGAGCTTTTTTTTGGTGGTATTTGATCACCTTTGCGGTTTTTATTTTTGCGCTATAAACAAAAATAGAGCGACAATTTTGAAAAAAAAACAGACAATATTTTTAACTTTTTGCTATAATAAATATCCCCAAGAAATATATAAAAAACATATTTTTTTCTCCCCGCTCTATCTCTCTGTGAGACGATCGCGGGTATCCCCACGGCGATCGAGTCCGGCGGTGCGGGTGTGCACAATGGTGCTTCCTTAAAGGGGATGTAATAATACATCCTTCTGCCCAGAAGTGCCATTGTGTTGACATATATGTGCGTGCGGCGGTCGGGAAGCGTTAAAGATAGATAATCAGAGAGCAAGTCTATTCACAGCTCAGCTATGTAAATATCTTCAGTCCTCTGACTATATCGGGGGGGGCTTTCAGCCAGGCCATTTATTTTTGCGATACGGCACTGTGTCGTGCAACGCTTTACCCAAACCACCTTTTTTTTCCCCCACAAACAGAGCTTTCTTTTGGTGGTATTTGATCACATCTGCGTATTATTTTTTGCGCTCTAAACAAAAAAGTGGAGACAATTTTGAAAAAAAAATATATATTGTTTTACTTTTTGCTATAATAAATATCACCAAAAATATTTAAAAAAAAATGTCTTCCTCAGTTTAGGCCAATATGGGGCAGATCCACAAAGATCTGCCCCGGCGCAGCGTATCTGAGATACGCAACGCCACCGTAACTTACTTCTCTTTGTTTCGAATCCAGAAAGAATTTGCGCCGTAAGTTACGGCGGCATAGTCTATCTCTCGCGGCATAATGGCGTGTAATTCAAATCGGCGAGTAGGGGGCGTGTTTAATTTAAATGAAGCGCGTCCCCGCGCCGAACGAATTGCGCATGCCCGTCCCTAAAATTTCCCACCGTGCATTGCGCTAAATGATGTCGCAAGGACGTCATTGTTTTGACGTGGACGTAAATTATGTCCAGCCCGATTCACCGACGACTTACGCAAACAAAATTTTTTTTTAAATTATACTCGGGAACGACGGCCATACTTAACATTGAGTACGCCACCAAATAGCAGCTTTAACTATACGCCGAAAAAAGCCTACTAGAGACAACGTAAAAAAATGCGACGGCCGCTCGTACGTTCGTGGATCGTCGGAAATAGCTAATTTGCATACTCGACACGGAAAACGACGGGAACGCCACCCAGCGGACGCCGAAGTATTGCATCTAAGATCCGAAGGTGTACGATGACGTACGCCTGTCGGATCTAACCCACATGCCGTCGTATCTTGTTTTGAGGATTCAAAACAAAGATACGACGCGGGAAATTTGAAAGTACGCCGGCGTATCATTAGATACGCCAGCGTACTCTCTTTGTGGATCTGCCCCTATGTATTCTTCCACATATTTTTGGTAAAATAATTGCAATAGGTGTATATTGTTAGATTTGCGCAAAAGTTATAGTGTATACAATTGAGGGAATAGATTTTCGACATTTTTATTATTATTTTTATTTTTTTACTAAGGAATGGCGGTCATCCGCAATTTTTAGTGGGACTGCGACATTGCGGCAGACAGATCGGACATTTTTGACACTTTTTTGGGACCAGTGACATTTATACAGTGATCAGAGCTAAAAATAGCCACTGATTGCTGTATAAATGTCACTGGTATTGAATGGGTTAACACCAGGGGCGATCAAAGGGTTAAATGTGTTCCCTGATAGATGTTTCTAATTGTATGGGGGCTGGGCTGACTGGAAGAGGAGCGAGATTGCTGTTCCCAATCACTAGGAACAGACGATCACTCTCAGCTGCGCTGTCAGAATGGGGATGCGCCATGTTTACACTGGCAGATCCTCGTTCTGCCTCTGTGTAGAGCGATCACGGGTGGCTGGCAGACATTGTGCCTGCCGGCTATGTGCAAAGCTTCGAGGCCACGCTGCGGGCGTACGCCTGCTATACCTATTACACAAAGCGACATGCAATGACTGCAATTCGCGTAATAGAGCCAACCTGCCGCAGTACAACTGAGGCGGCTGGTCTGTAAGTGGTTAAAGCCAGCCATACAGGGGTCGAATTCTGAATGAATTTTCTTTTGAAAATCTGAAATTTTGTGTGATTTGTGATTCAATGATGCCACCATTGATTGAAAAATTTAACCAACCAAGCCTTTAATTTCACCTCACGTTGCTACAGAAAAGAAATATCATGGCCAGGAATCTTCTTTTCTTTGCAGGCCTCAGCTTATGCGCATTTCTTTTTTTATTATATTTTTTTCACAATTCTCCCATCATTGATTAGAAATTCCTTTGTTTTTCCAAATATTTACAACATGCCCGATCATTCAAATTTGATGGCCGCACAAATATATGCCATTGCTGCGGCCCACTAATGGTGCAAAATTCAAACTAAAGGGCCAGATTCACAGAAGAAGTACGCCGGAGTATCTGCTGATACTCCAGCGTACTTTCAAATTTGCCGCGTCGTATCTTTAGTTTGAATCCTCAAACCAAGATACGATGGCTTCTGGCTTCGATCCGACAGGCGTACGGCTTCGTACACCTTCGGATCGTAGGTGTAATACTTTGGCGCCCGCTGGGTGGAGTTTGCGTCATTTTCCGCGTCGGGTATGCTAATTAGCTGTTTACGGCGATCCACGAAGGTACGCGCGTTAGTCGCATTCTCTTACGTCGTCGCTAGTCGGCTTTTCCCGGCGTATAGTTAAGGCTGCTATTTCATGGCTTATATTTAGACTTGCCATGTTAAAGTATGGCCGTCGTTCCCGCGTCAAATTTTTAATTTTTATTTTTTTAGCGTAAGTTGTCCGGGAATAGGAAAGGACGTAACGCACGTCGCCGTTCAAAAAATTACGTCGGTGCAAAGCACTGTGGGAAATTTCTAAACGGAGCATGCACAGTACGTTCGGCGCGGGAACGCGCCTAATTTAAATGATACACGCCGCCGCAAGTTTACAGGCAAGTGCTTTGTGAATCTAGCACTTGCCCATAAAACTTGCGGCGGTGTAACGTAAATGCAATACGTTACGCCGCCGGAATTCTATGTGAATCTGGCCCAAAAATCTTAGTTAAGATTTTTGAAAGAAATTTATTTCGGAATTAAACACATGTAAACCCAAGCTTAAAGGGGTTGTAAAGGTACACATTTTTCCCTAAATAGCTTCCTTTACCTCAGTGCAGTCATCCTTCGATTTTGCTTTTAAATGTCCTTATTTCTTCTGAGAAATCCTCACTTCCTGTTCTTCTGTCGGTAACTCCACACAGTAATGCAAGGCTTTCTCCCTGGTGTTGAGTGTCATGCTTGCCCCCTCCCTTGGACTACAGGAGAGTCAGGACGCTCTCTACATTGCAGATAGAGAAAGGAGCTGTGTGTTAGTGGGCGTCCTGACTCTCCTACCAATACTCGTAGCTTGTTCCCTACTGGATACTTTATGCGATATAAAGCTACCCATATACAGTATGCTAGTATATACTTGTATACTTTCATTCATAATATGTACATTCACTCCTCAATGAATGTGTTTATTTATCTTCCTTATCATCGTAATGTAGTTTGATATATTCATTTGTAAATCACTCATACTTTGCTTGTGGACTATCATACAATGTATCTACATTTTTTATTTATAGATATTTAGCTAGATTCAGAGAGCTGTGCCTATCTTTAGGCGGGCGTAGCGTTACTCAGATACACTACGCCGCCGTAAGTTAGAGCGGCAGGTCCTGTATTCACAAAGAAGTTGCGCTCTAACTTACGGCGGCGTAGTGTAACTGGGCCGGCGTAAGCCCGCCTAATTCGAAATAGGCTGGTTGGGGGCGTGTTCTATGCTAAATACTCGTGACCCCGCGTATTTGACGTTTCTAACGAACGGCGCATGCGCAGTCCGTGAAAGTATCCCAGTGCGCATGCTCAAAATTACGCCGCAAATAATCCATGCTATCGACGTGAACGTAAATTACGTCCAGCCCCATTCACGGACGACTTACGCAAACGACGTAAAACAATTCGACGTGGTTCCGACGTCCATACTTAACATTGGCTGCGCCATCTTTTTGGTGGTTTATCTTTAAGTCTGAAAACACCTTACGTAAACGGCGTATCTTTACTGCGACGGGCGTGCGTACGTTCGTGAATAGGCTGATTTACATATTCTAGGCGTAAATCAGCATACACACCCCTAGCGGCCAGCGTAAATAGGCAGCTAAGATACGACCGCGTAGGAGACTTATGCCGGTCGTATCTTAGCAACATTTAAGTGTATCTCAGTTTGAGCATATGCTTAATGTTACGATGGCGCGGATTCGGAGTTACGACGGCGTATCTACTGATACGCCGTCATAACTGTACCTGAATCCGGCTAATTGTTTATTAGGTATGGTCCAAAGTACACATCCAGACAGAAAACATACTTTTCCCTAAAGCCATTTTATAAATGGGGAGTGTTTTTACTGTAGATTTTTCTGTAAATAATATAAATTAAAATTTTGGCATAAAAGGTTATATCTCTTTCATATTTAGTTTTATATATGTTGTCCAGAACTCTCCTTAGAGTCATGCTATTACATAAAAAGACTCAGTAGTAGTTGCAGGCATAATACCAAAGAAAGCAACATGTTCCTGCATACAAGAAATTTGAAGTGTTAGTCGTCTCTGTAGACTGCTTCTATATTTATCAGATTTTTTGAATAAGTATGAAAGTCTGTGCTCTGGTGCCCTGTCTTCAGTTCAGTACCATTTTCCTCTTGTACTGTATGTTTAGCCATGCTTCCAAGCTACTGTATGCACATTGCTTTGTTTTGGCTGACAGCACTTTGTGTTGTTTGTCTGAAGGTACTTGTGTCTCACACATCATTGTCCTTGTGTTGTGTGACTTTCTCCTGCTCTCTGTGATTTCATTATCGTATTTACATTTATCCTTTACTATAGATCACTCCACTCACTGATATTAAAGTGGTTGTAAAGCCTAATGACAAAAATGAAAAAAATGAAAAAAACCTGCAAGACAAAGGCATAATGAGCTAGTATGCATAGCATACTAGTTCATTATGTATTACTTACCTCAGATTGAAGCCCCCGCAGTGGTCCTCGTCTCCCCCTCCGGCTGCCGACATCTCTCCCGGAGTGACTCCGGATATCGCGGCTCCAGCGATGTGATTGGCCGGAGCCACAATGACGTCACTCCCGTGCATGCACGCGGGAGCCGCCGGTAACGGCACACGGACTGAAGCAACAGGACATAGGTGCCATTGCTTCAGTTTTCTCCAGTGCGCATGTGCCGATGACATTGGAACATGCAGGGGACAGGGGATATCTCCTAAACCGTGCAGGTTTAATGCCGCGTACACACGACCATTTTTCGGGTTCTAAAAAATTAAGTTTTTTTTTTATGTCATTGAAAACTATCATGTGTGGGCTTCAGAGCATTTTTCACTATCTAAAAAATGGCAATTTTTTCACGACGTTTTTAACGTTGTTGTTTTTAAGGTTGTAAAAAATGGTTGTGTGTGGGCTTTAACGAGGTGAAAAAAACGCGCATGCTCAGAAGCAAGTTATGAGACGGGAGCGCTCGTTCTGGTAAACTAGCGTTCGCAATGGAGTAAGCACATTCAGTACGCAGTAACAGACTGAAAAGCGCAAATCATCTTTTACTAACACGATATCAGCAAAAGCAGCCCCAAGGGTGGCACCATCCGAATGGAACTTCCCCTTTATAGTGCCGTTGTACGTGTTGTACGTCACCGCGCTTTGCTAGAGCATTTTTTTTTCACGATCGTGTGTAGGCAAGGCCGTTTTAATGATCGGGTTGGAAAAAACTTAGTTTTTTCTAGACCCTTAAAAACTAAGGGCCAGATCCACAACGAGCGGGCGCAACGTAACTTTTGTGATTTAAGTTACACCGCCGCAAATTACACAAGTTAGTGCCTGATCCACAAAGCACTTACCTGGAAATTTGCAGCGGTGTAACTTAAATCCGTCCGGCGCAAGGCAGGCCAATTCAAATGGGGCGAGTCCCATTTAAATTAGGCGCGCTCCCGCGCCGGACGTACTGCGCATGCTCCCGACGCTATTTTCCCGACGTGCTTTGCATTACGTTACGTTGCGCCGAGTTTTGTGAATTGCGACGGGTAAAAAAGAGATGCGGCGGAAAAAAAAATGTAAAAAGAAATTTGACAGCGACGCGGGAAAGACAGGTATACTTTTACATAGTGTACTAACTTTACACTTTGTAAAAGCAGCCCTATATTTAAGATGGCAAACTAACACTTACGGAGACTTAACGAAGGGAAAAAGCTTTGTGGATCTCCGTAAGTGTTAATTTGCATACCCGACGCTGGATTTCGACGAGAAATGCCCCCAGCGGCGGCCGCGGTACTGCATCCTAAGATCCGACAGTGTAAGTCCATTACACATGTCGGATCTTAGGGATATCTATGCGTAACTGATTCTATGAATCAGCCGCATAGATAGAAACAGGGATACGACGGCGTATCAGCAGATACGCCTGCGTATCCCTTTTGTGGATCTGGCCCTTAATTTTTTAGAACCCGAAAAACGGTCGTGTGTACGCGGCATTAGAGATATTCTTGGTAGCTACAGGTAAGCCTTAATATAGGCTTACCTGTAGAATAAAGTGGTTGTAAATGGTTTACAACCACTTTAAGGTTTAACTGTACCTACATAATAAAGAAGTAGGAAAAAATCACATTACAATATCACATGACAATATAATATCTACCCTCTATTAAGACATTTTACTGACCAAGCTATGTATATTCCTGTTACTAGCTAAGTGGCATTGATTTGTCTTATTATAAACTAAAACATCAAGTTAGCAGTTCCGATATATACTTTGATTGTTTCCATGTGGTACCCCATATGAATATCTGCATGATTAAATATTAAGCAACCTCCCTCTGACATGGTAAAAGATTTGTGGTTGAATTTTCCCTTCAGATTTATTTGAGAATAATTATTTCATTCATGACTTACTAAATGATCTTAATAGTGTAGCCACAGGGTATAAAAAGCAACTTACAAACATTTAGTGTGATTGCAGAGGAAAGACCCAGACAATGAAATGTTTCCATTTTAACATACTGTATATTGAATTATATTCTAATTATTTTTTTGTAATTGCATTCTATGACAGCTATCAGAAAATAGTTTTAGCTTCCCAACATGGTTTGCTATGTGAGACCAGTGCTGTCTCATGTGACCAGCTTCCAACACTTGAAATGGATCAAAAACATCCCAAGGAGCCTAGACATTCTAAAGATGTAAACCAAGAGATCCTTCAGGCCCCGTACACACGACAGAGGAACTCGACGTGCTTGGCACGTCGAGTTCCTCGTCGAGTTTTGGGATGAAGCCGCCGAGGAGCTCGGCGGGCCGGCTTCTCCCATAGAAGAACGAGGACAACGAGAAAATAGAGAACATGTTCTCTATTTTCTCGTCGAGTTCCTCGGCGGCTCCATCGAGCCAAAACTGTACAGACGACAGAGATTCTCGGCAGAATCCGGGTTTTGACCGAGTTTCTCGGTGAATTCTGCCGAGAATCTCTGTCGTGTGTACGAGGCCTAAGTCTCATTAGAGGTGCTCCGCATATGAGGATGGGGCTGCTCTGTGCAAAACCACTGCATAAAGCAGGTAAGTATGAAATGCTTGTTATTTTTTTATTTTTTTTATGAACATGTTTTCTTTACAATCACTTTAAGGACAAATTATTTATGTAGCATTTACTTCCTGGAATCCATCTGTCCTTAGCTGCATGACTCCTGGGATGTATGACATAATTTGCCTAGGCAAGAAACCAGGAAGTAACTGAAGAAAAAAAAAAGTCTAAGCAAGTAAACATGATATACTTCCCTATCTACCGTATTTATCGGCATATACCGCGCACTTTTTTGCCCTGAAAATCAGGGCAAAATCGTGGGTGCGCGATATACGCTGATCCACGCTTTCCCGCGCCGAGTTTGAACACTGCACCGGCATATACAGAGCGCAGTACACTCGTGTATAGTCGGGCAGGCCCGGCTCCTCTCGCGCTCACGTCCTGGATGTACAGGACGTGAGTGCGAGAGTAGGCAAGCCTGCCCGACTATACCCGAGTGTACTGCGCTCGGTATATGCTGGCGCAGTGTTCAAACTAGGCGCGGGAAAACGGGGATTGAGCGGGGAGGACACCGCAGAAGGACGCCGGACCCGACGAAGAGGACACCCGAAGCCGCAGACGGACGCCGGACCCGACGAGGCCGCCGATGGACGCCGCGCAAGACACCAAAACTGTAAGTACTAAAATTTTTTCTTTTACAGGAATGCGGGTCCACTTTAGGGGTGCGCGCTATACGCCGGAGCGCGCAATACCCCGATAAATACGGTATTTATTAATGCTAGAAGCACAAGGATTAAAAATAAACAATGTTAATTGGAAGAGTGAAGTTCCACAAGTTTTTGTGTGAATTGGTAGGGGTATAATATATCTCTACTTGCCAAGGTACCCCTTATGTTGAGAGCATGTTGCTTGGTATGGCGAGCCAGGCTGCATTCTCAGATTAATGGCCTGGTATGGATTTTAGAGGGACTCCAATAATGTTTTTTTTTTTGTTCAGAATGGAATTTCGAGAGCTGGCAATTTAAAATATTGTTTCGCTGCTCTCAGCCAAATGGAATTTTTACATTTCTCCTCCCTTAATGCATTTTTTGGACACCCCCTTGCCTATTAACCAAAAACATTTGATATTTTTTATTTGATAGATGCGGATTCTATTGATTTCAATGAGGTTTGGGTTCAGCAGCAGAAACCCACTCAAACTGAACCAAGGGCAGTTTGGCTTATCCTTAATAAGAACCTTCCCTTTTACATTATACCTCAATAACCACCCCTGGTTAAGCAGTGGGGGGCTCCTGATGAAATGGAATGCATATAGTTGCTGTTATTGACGTCTATCTTTTTCACTTTGCTCTCCTACTGTGTGCCATCTTCTTGTTGTTTTATGCTCACCCCCTGCTGTCTTTCTTAGAAAACTCACCTTTTTGTCCCACTTCTCCCATTGATGAAAACCTTTTATATTTAATTTGTATCTTTGCTGTCAGATTGTGGTCTGTTTATTTCTTGTCTGTCTGTTCACTCGCTCCTGTGGTAATCTTATCCTACTCTCATATGTTCTTCCTCTTTCTCTTCACACTTACCAACTATGCCCATTCCCCCATATTCATATCTGATCTTTACTACCTAGTGGCTTATACAGGGTACTTCTATCTTGGCTGGCTCTTGTCTTTGATACTCTAGGTTTTGAAAAATAAAATCTCCCAAGATGAAGTCAAATAATAAACTATAAAGTCATGCTACTTTGTTCAGCCATTTGCATTATAGGGAGTTTCCTGAATTAATGGAGCCTTTATTGTACTTTCCTCTCTATACCATCTCCACCAGTGCTAATCATTTTTTCCCTCTATCACGTCACAATTTTCCCCTGTATCCCATCAAAATTAATTAATCAATTCAAAATAATACATGTACTTCTGAAAAAACAATGTCAGCCTGGCTGTACCTATTGTTTTTGTTTCCATCAGCAATTTTGTGCACCATTGTTATTTTCTAATTGCATATGTTTTATACTGTTCAGTCTTTCTGTGCCTGTCCTCGTGGTGCTACGGATCCCACCTCTGTGTAATTATTTCTGTTCTCTATGTGCTGATATATTAATTGCATTTGGCCCATTATCCCATATAAGATACTTTAACTGCACCTGTGTGTGTCCTTTTGTCCTGACAGTTTATAAAGAGATCTTTTTTTTCACATTTTTTATTTATAAGATAGCAATTTTTTACCATGTACAACATTGCAGTAAAACAGAAACAGTATTCCCAGATTACAATGAAAAAGAGATTAAGATATTTTTACGTTTGGTAGGCATGTCATGGGATTAACAACACAGTATAACATGTAAATAATGAAAGAACTGTTGACTTTCAACCATGTCATATTTGGGCCACACCTACAATTTAGAAAAATGGTGCCCTAGAGTTCCCTGGGTTTTTAAGATCCTAGCAATGTCCCTACATATGGGAAAATGTTAAAATATATAAGGTCCAAAGCGCCAAAAGACAGTGATGCAGATACTAAAAGGTAATGCTAATAATAACTTTGTGAAAATGTCATGAATAGGAAAGATTGTCACATGAGTGGAGCAGCTGCAGTGTAAATTGATGTAAACAATTGATAGATAATAAAGAATAAACCGCGCTAAATGCTACATACAACAAAGTTAATAATGATGCACTAAATTAAATAAATAATAATAAAAGAAAATGCACTAAAGAATGTCAATCACAGGAAGAGCACAGTGAAAAAAGTGCTCTTCCTGTTGGAACAGTATTGAAGGTCTCATACACAGTGCTGTGACTTGAAATATGGATGAAAAAATTCCGTGCTCCTTATGTGCTTAAATAGGGTGCCCCCCTAGTAGATGTGCACTCACCCTTGGGATTGGACCAACTATCGCTAGTTAGATCAGATGCGGTTGTGGGGCGACCCCTGTAGGTATCCCCTGGACCGGTGGTTGCATATGGTAAATTATCCTCATGTGGATAGATATAGTAGAAACATCCTCATTGCGCAGTACCGTTTAAAAAAATGTTATTTCAAAAGATTAAAAGAAGGTATTCAACTCACATGTAAGAGTGCCTGATATCCTGGCACCCGGAGTGAACAGCAGGTAAAAAAGTCATCCATGAAAACTGCCCGATCAATACATGAAGCCGCTGTCGCGGTGATGGCTCGATTTCCTGGTTTGGACGTCTAGGTGGAAGTGTGTCACAATCACATGACTCAACCTCTATGCATTTCGGCCTATCAGATTGGCCGTCTTCAGTAAGTTGCAATTCCACCATTTTGGTTGAGGGTATTTATGCCCATTATAAACGGTACTGCGCAATGAGGCTTTTTCTACTATATCTATCCACATGAGGATTATTTACCATTTGCAACCACCGGTCCAGAGGATACCTACAAGGGTCGCCCCACAAACGCATCTGACCTAACTAGCGATAGTTGGTCCAATCCCAAGGGTGAGTGCACATCTACTAGGGGGGCACCCTATGTAAGCACATAAGAAGCGCGGAATTTTTCATCCATATTTCAAGTCACAGCACTGTGTATGAGACCTTCAATTCTGTTCCAACAGGAAGAGCACTTTTTTCACTGGAAACTTTTTCCAGTGATTGTCGTTTTATAGTGCGTTTTTTTATTTTATTTATTTATTTAATTTAGTGTTTCATTATTAAAGTGTTACTATAGGAAAAAAAATAACAAACATGTTATACTTACCTCCGCTGTGCAGTTCATTTTGCACAGAGTGGCCCTGATCCACATCTTCTGGGGTCCCGGCTGTCTCTGGTCCTCCCCGCAAGAACTCACCAAAGTCATGCGAGAGAGCTCGCATGGTGATGAGTCCTTGCGGGCACACTCCCGTGATACAGCAATCGGCCATAGCCGCTCACTGTATCACTCGGCCCCAATCCATTCGCTCTAGCCAATCAGCGGCCAGGCTAAGCGGCGAAGAGGATCTCGGGACCGAGTGCGGGACTTTCGAGGGGTCAGGTAAGTAAAACGGGGGCTGGGGGGGGGGGGGGCAGCATCACCACCTTATAAACTTACCACACAATACTTCTCTAAAATAACTATTACCCAAAGTGAATATTTGACTGCCTAAAAAACTTAGGGCCAGATTCTCTAAGAGATACGACAGTGTATCTCCAGATACGCCGTCGTATCTCTGTTTCTGGCCCTGGGTATCTATGCGACGTGATTCTTAGAATCAGTTACGCATTGATACGGCGCAGATCCGACTGGCGTAAGTCACTTACACCGTCGGATCTTAAATGCAATACTACGCTGGCCGCTAGGTGGTGTATATGCAAATGAGCATGATACGCCGATTCCCGAACGTATTTACGCCGCGTCGCCGTAGTTTACGTTGTTTCCGTAAGCGTAAGGTTACCCCTGCTATAAGGTGGTTTAACTTTACGCACGCCATGTTAAGTATGGATGTCGGGACAGCGTCGGGTTTTTACGTTGTTTACGTAACTCGTCGCGAATAGGCCTTTACGTTAATTACGTTGCCGCTGAAAACAATGTATTTGCGCCATACCATGGAGCATGCGCACTGGGCTACTTTTACGGCTGGCGCATGCGCAGTTCGTGCGGCGCGGGGGCGCGCTTAATTTAAATAGAAGCCACCCCCTTTGATATACACGTGGATACGCCGGGCCATTTACACTACGCCGCCGCAAATTACGGAGCAAGTGCTTGGAGAATACGGCACTTGCTCCTGTAAGTTGCGGCGGCGTAGTGTAAATAGCTTACGTGACGCCGCCGCAAGATGTATGGGAATCTGGCCCTCAAACTTAATTTTCAAATAAAGCAAACTAACCAAGCAGTTTATTTCCTTTACATTGTTAAACTTATGTATTGTGACTTACAGGTCGTGTAGTGCAAAGATTGCAAAAAAAAAAAAGCACAAGCAGGATAGTGAATACGAAGGACATAAGAACAAACAAATGTTTATCAATTCTCAATGATAGTGCATGTACATTCATTTTGTGCAAATATGGCAAAAAAGCATGTAAGGCCCCATACACACGATAGAATCCATCCGCTGAAAAATCCCAGCGAATGGGTTTCAGCGGATAGATTATATGGTGTGTACAATCCAGCGGATCTGTTTCCGCGGATTTTTCTCCCATGCGATAGATTTCCAGTAGATAAATATTTGAAGACATGTCTTCAAATCTATCCGCTGGAATCCATCCCAACGGATTGATCCGCTGGTCTGTACAGACTCACCGGATCAATCCGTCCAAAGGGATCCCCCGCATGCGTCGTAATGATTCGACGCATGCGTGGAATTCCTTATATGACTGAGTCGCGCACAACGCCGCGTCATGATCGCGGCGACGGCGCGACACGTCATCGCCAGAGGATTTCGGCGCGGATTTCGATTCGATGGTGAGTACACTCCATCGCATCAAAATCCGCACAAATCCTCGAGAGGATTTATCCGTGGAAACGGTCCGCTGGACCGTATCCGCGGATAAATCCTCCCGTGTGTACGGGGCCTTAGGCTATACCACATTTGGCCACTAGATAGCACTAAGTATCATAGGAATTTTCTATCATACTTGACACCATCTTGTGGTCAACTGTTGGATTTTCCATTAAGTTCACCATTCACAGCATCCCGTTACATATTCAGGTTGTAACAGGTAGCATATTATGAAAGAACTGTCCCTTGCCCCCACCCGCTCCTCCAATCCCCCGCTCTGACAGCTAGCAGGGGATCTTCTCCCCTTGCTAGCTGTCAAAATGTAAAAAAAACACATCCATGCGAGGCTTGGCCAACCCAGCTGCTTCACTGATTCACAGTGTTCTGTGAATGAAAAACTACTAGTCCCAACAGCCTTAGTGACTGTCAGCTTGTAGTCCTCAATAAACTACCATGGTATGCAGGAGTCCTGCATGGCATTGGTGAGCTGCTGATTGCTGGTGCAAAGCTTAACAGGCTTCAACAACAAAAAATTATAAATGCCCATTTTTTTACCTGCAAAAAAGATGTGCATTTATTATTTTTTATAAAAAGTTATCCTTTAAAACAATGAACAACATTTGTATAGAACAGGAAATGGTCTGATAACCTTTTTTTCTGCTTTTTTGCCACAGAAAAAAATGACCAGGCACTTTTGCTGGGTAAATTTCTAAGCAATTCATGACAGTCACCGCTTGTACATTAAAAAATCAGGTAATTTTTTGTGAGTGGCAAACAGTGCACATGCCATTCCCATCCCCCCATGGTCGGGTCAGATCGGGTTGGTCAGTTGGTGTACTTACATCATCCATGGCGGGCAATCACAGGCGACTTCCCTTGCTCTCCTTTGCAGGCATCAGAAGCAGCTTCTTCTTCTCAGCTGTCAATCAGAACGCTTCTCCTTTCGGGCCAATCGGAAACGTGTCTCAGACCCAAGTTTCCTGATTGGCGGAGAGGCGATTCAGTGTGAGAATAGTGAATATTCATTCGCTATTCTAACACATCTGGATGGGCTCCGAGCGCAATGCTCTGTGCCTGGAGTCCACCCTATTTTGAAGCCTATTAAGCCTCTGGCTCTAAGGCCTTGTACACACGACCGGACATGTCCACTGAAACTGGTCCGCGGACCAGTTTCCGCGGACATGTCCGACCGTGTGTAGGGCCTAGCGGACAGTTTTCTGGCCTAGCCGACAGGTTTCCAGCGGACAAAAGTTTCTTAGCATGCTAAGAAACTTGTCTGCTGGAACCATGTCCGTCGGACATGTCCGATGGTTAGTACGACTCATCGGACATGTCCGCTGGTTATGATGTATAACCAGCGGGCCTGAAATCCTGCGCATGCGTCGAATTGATTCGACGCATGCGTGGAAGCATTGAACTCGCGTGTTAGAGAACATCGGTATCTTCTACGTCACCGTGTTCTCTGTCCGTGGGGATTTTGGTCTGATGGTGTGTACACACATCAGACCAAAAGCTCCCAGCAGACATGTCCGATGAAAACGGTCTGCGGACCGTTTTCATCAGACATGTCTGCTCGTGTGTACAAGGCCTAACAGGTGGTTCAAAAAAACACCCCGCCACTGTAATTCATGAGCCCGGCATCCTGAAAGGGGCCAGACACATGAATAGGGGGTGGCGGCAGCATGGATAGGGGAGGCGGCGCCTGTGAGCTCCTTTGTTCTTCATTTAACCTGTATGAATGCTGTACTGAAGGACTGATCCAAACCACTGTTCCCAAACCATACAGATTGTTCTGACAATAAGTAATCCATCAATGCACAATATAATTCAATAGATGCAAACTCCAATAAATGAATGAGAAAATGGCATATCAATTTCTATATTTAATACTCAGATTTTCTGGGTATGTAATTATCCTGTGTACTGTGCAATTCATTGTGCTTTTAATATCCTATTGAAAGTACAGCAGAGCTTTCTTTTGAGTCTATCACCCTCTAATTATATAGCTCTCTTTAATGAACGTTAATGGAACATGAACTTGGAAAAAAAAAGACTTGCTAACTTAGATGCCAGAAGAGACAAGATACAATTTATGCAGGAGACCTTGGAAAGAAGTAACACAGAGGTTACATTTATCTAAAAATAGATCTCTGACAGAGAGATGAAAAGATACATAACTGAGACGATACATGACCGAGACTTGAAGGTCACATTTCACTACTTTGTTCTAAGTCTCATGTCCTGGACTGGTTTCATGTCGTTTGGGAAGTTCTGGGTCATTCTTATTGTTAAGATGACCGAACTACCCTCAGATTCTTGACCGTTAGTTTCTCGGCCCGAAACAGTGCATTTGTGTATAAAGATCAGTTTATAGTCATGTGAGTCTTGTCACTGACATACGTATATTATTCCAGACCAGGAGCTTTCTCTTTAGGAAGTCAAGCATCCAATTTTCAAACATTAAATTTTTTACATTTTAACCACTTCCTTACTGGGCACTTAAACCCCCTTCCTGCCCAGAGGACTTTTTGCGATTCGGCACTGCGTCGTTTTAACTGACAATTGCGCGGTCGTGCGACATGACTCCCAAACAAAATTGACGTCCTTTTTTTCCCACAAATAGAACTTTCTTTTGGTGGTATTTGATCACCTCTGCGGTTTTTATTTTTTGCGCTATAAACAAAAATAGAGCGACAATTTTGAAAAAAAAATGTTTTTACTTGTTGCTATAATAAATAGCTCAATTAAAAAATAAATTAAAAAAATGTTATCCTCAGTCTAGGCCGATACGTATTCTACATATTTTTAGTAAAAAAAAAAAAAAATCGCAATAAGCGACTGGTTTGCGCAAAAGTTATAGCGCCTACAAAATAAGGGACAGAATTATTATTTTTTATCATTTTTTTTTTACTAGTAATGGCGGCGATCTGCGATTTTTATTGCGACTACGACATTATGGCGGACACATCAGACACTTTTGACACATTTTTGGCACCATTCACATTTATACTGCGATCAGTGCTATAAATATGCACTAATTACTGTATAAATGTGACTGGCAGGGAAGGGGTTAACACTAGGGGGTGAGGAAGGGGTTAAATGTATTCCCTATATAGTGTTCTAACTGTGGGGGAAGGGGGGTGACTGGGGGAGGTGACCGATCTGTGTCTCTATGTACAAGAGACACAGATCGGTCTCCTCTCTCCCTGACAGCACCGCTGTCTGTGAGAGCCGGCAATGAGAAATTATCTCATATGTAAACATATGAGATCATCTCTCATTGGCCGCACAGATCGCCTAGCAAACGGCCACTCCGATTGGCCGTTCACGGCGATCTGTGATTGGCTGTGTCCAAGGGACACGGCCAGCACAGCAGTTCCCCGCTGCACGCTCGGGAGCGCGCGGGGAACGCGGAAAGGGGTGGACGTGAAAACACGGCGCCCCAGAGAACTAGAACCACCCTGCGGCCATATATAGTCGTACGGCCGTCGGGAAGTGGTTAATATATATATTCTGTAAAACATGAACACACATTTTCATTTTAGTAAAAACAATAGCGCTCAAGTGTTGTAGCAACATATATAATCAAATAGTCTGTGAAAGTGAAATTTATATAATAAAAATCAAAATCGAAAAAACAAAGCCTGGATATCCAGTTTTAGTGATCCCACGCCCGTGATGGAAAAGCAATCCTTAGAAAAAACCTGGTGACACGCTTTGCTTCCAGCATCGGTTACAAGATATCATGTGACCCCTGACATTTTCATTTTAACAGTAAACATGTTGGCTAACCTATCCATTCACTTGCCTGCATATGTGCTTACATAACATTCCATCTGGTTCAGTAACAATTCACAAAGCATGAAAGTGAATGTACTGTATGCAATCAATGACATTTATTTAGAGTATGTCAGTAATTTAGTGTTAGATGGTTTTCTTGTACTTTCAGCTAGCAAGATTCATTCTAAATCCATTTTTGTAGTTAGCTAACATCTAGCAAAAAACACCAATGTACACTATATCACCAAAAGTATTGGGACACCTGCCTTTACACACACATGAACTTTAATGGCATCCCAGTCTTAGTCCAAAGGGTTCAATATTGAGCTGGCCCACCCTTTGGAGCAATAGCAGCTTCAACTCTTCTGGGAAGACTGCCCACAAGGTTTAGGAGTGTGTCTTTGGGAATGTTTGACCATTCTTCTAGAAGCACATTTGTGAGATCAGGCACTGATGTAGATGAGAAGGCCTGGCTCACAGTCTCTGCTCGAATTCATCCCAAAGGTGTGGTTGAGGTTAGGACTCGCTCATCTGTGAATCCCAGTTCCTTTTTCTTCCTGGTTTTCAGAGAGAGGTGCATGCTGGGCAATTTTTTGGCACAGTAATGCCCAGAGACTCCTGGGAAATGAGTGTCATCATTTCCCAGGAGGCAATGGGTTCTTAGAACAGGAAGTTGAACCACCTAGGACCAGGAACTAGGTAGATCACGAAATGTGCTTAGTAACAGCCAGATAGAAGTGAGTAACATTTTTATTTATTTTTTATTTATTTATTTACATTAAAGGTAAGCTGTTAATAGAAATTTCATTTTTAGGGTGTGTAACAGGAGTCACTTTTGGGCACAGATTGAGCCAGGAAATAAAGGGACATATGTTGGATTGTTTTAACATGGACAGTAATCTACAATATATTTTTTAATGTCTGTAAAGAATAATCTGACCCTACCGGTCAATAATGACTCTTTTCAATGATTAGCCCTGGCTAGTGAGTTGTTAAATGAGGCTGGCTCTTGAAAGGCTTTTCATTGTGTGATAACACGGTTTAAAGCCTATTGATGCTCAGGTGTGAATACCTTTCTGTCGGAGACAGACCGTCTGTCTAAAGATGTGGATTGAGGGGAATTCATTGTGTGATGGTGTTTTGTTTTGTTTTAATTCTGTTAATGAAGGAATGTGACTTCTCAGCTGCAGGTGAATGACTTATTGTCGGAGACGTAACGTCTGGGGCATAATTAACTCCTCTATGTAATTATCTAAGAGAATGTGATTGAAGCTCATCGTGTGATGTGGTTTTGTTCCTGTGATTACTGTAACCTGTTGTACTGTATATAAGACTGAAAGTTACCATTAAAAGTGTATATACATTTTGAAGCAGAGAATAGAGCGGTCATTCTCATTTTCTGAGGAATTGATATGGATCGTGCCTGCTGGTTTGTCTGTGTGTCGGATAAGCTGTCGTGGGTTGATGGAAGGTCGTAAACGGTGGTGACCGTTACAGGGTGGAACTCCGCTTTAAGCCCAGATAGCAAGGATAACTTGACACAAAGTTGTGGCAGTGTTAAATTGTAAGTCTGTTAACTTGCTGCTCATTTTCACTGGCAAGTTGTATACTTAGAGAGTACATGAAGCACAAGTTCTAGTTGACACTTTGTGGCAAATTTGCATGACAAGCCTCTTGCAAGAGCAAAAGTGCAGTGGTGAGTCAAAAGCAAGAGCTCTGCAAGTCTACAACATGAAAATTCAGCCACAGTGACCCCTGTAGTGGGATGACTATTGCACCACATTACTGAACCAGAACTTGCAGCAGACTTGCAAAAAGTTTGCAAAGAAAGTTGATCTGGAGTCATGCAATGCAGACTTGCTGCAATTGTGCAACAAACTTGTGAAGCCCGGCAAGTTTAGCAATAGCTTATCAAGTCATTTAAAAAAACTTGCAGCACAATTGCTAGCTATCAGGGAGAGTTCCCTTCACTCAATATTGAACTCTACGGACTAATGCCGCGTACACACCATCACTTTATGTGATGAAAAAAAATGACGTTTTTAAAAACGTCACTTTAATTGACTGTGTGTGGGGGAAAACGTTGTTTTATGTCTTGTAAAAAACGACCAAAAAAAATTGAAGCATGCTTCAATTTTATGTGTCGTTTTTCAAAAGTGCACTTTTTACTTCACAGAAATTGACCGTGTGTAGCAAAAAACGTCGTTTTCTAAGACGTTTTTTCATCCACGCATGCCCAGAAGCTACTTATGAAGCAAGCTTCAATGGTAAAAAGTGGTGAGAACGTAACCTCACTTTGCAAGAACATTGTGAGAAAACGATGGTGTGTAGGCAACTTCGTCTTTGAAAATTGAAGTTTCAAAAACGTCATTTTTTACTTCACAGAAAGTGTCGTTTTTTTTCATCACATAAAGTGATGGTGTGTACGGGGCATAAGACTGGGATGCCATGTTCATGTGTGTTAAGGCAAGCTTCCCAATACTTTTGACAATATAGTATATATTAGCTAATTCTTAAAATGAACATTTCTGACATATATTCAGTAATGATTTTATACATCCAAAAAAAACTTAGACACTGTAAACAAAGTTTTTAAGATCTGTATATAATTGTATTCTATTTTCTATGCATTGCACACTGCCCTCACTGTACACATGCACAAATACATGTTTGCATTCTTTCGAGTTCTACCATAAATGTACAATTGTACAATTGTAATATTAATGTGATACCTATGTACTTATGTGTATAAAAAACTTAAATTGCGTCATAATAAACTAGAACAGTTCCATACTGCAATAGTTACTATTAATTTGGAACCAATAATCAATATAAGGATAGGAGTTGCCTATCTTTAAAATTCCAAGTCAACACTAATCTATTTTTAGACACTAATGCTTGACCACAGCTACTTGAATCTTGTACTGACCTGTTGTGCTGTTGTCATATTTTCTGATTCAGCCCTGGACTACGACATTTTAAAGGTAAAAATGGGCCACAAACCACCCTAATCTTTTTTTAATCCTTTCACTTGAGTGCAATGGTTAGAGACATGTAGACCTAGGGGCAGATCCTCAAAGATCTGCACCGGCGCAGCGTATCTGAGATACGCTACGCCACTGTAACTTACCTGGCTCTGGTTTGAATCCAGAAAGAATTTGCGACGTAAGTTACGGCGGCGTAGTGTATTTCTCGCGGTGTAAGGGCGCGGAATTTAAATGCGGTAGTAGGGGGCGTGTTTCATTTAAATGAAGTGCGTCCCCGCGCCGAACGAACTGCACATGCCCCGTCCGTCAAAACTCCCAGGGTGCATTGCTCCAAATGACGTCGCAAGGACGTCATTGTTTTCGTCGTGAACGTAAATGGCGTCCAGCCCCATTCACGGACGACTTACGCAAACGACGTAAAATTTTTAAAATTATACGCGGGAACGACGGCCATACTTAACATTGAGTACGCCGCCAGATAACAGCTTTAACTATACGCCGGAAAAAGCCGAACGGAAACGACGTAAAAGAATGCAACGGCCGCTCGTACGTTCGTAGATCGTGGGAAAAAGCTAATTTGCATACTCGACGCGGATTACGACGTGAACGCCACCCAGCGGCCACCGGAAAATTGCATCTTAGATCCGACGGCGTACTAAGGCGTACGCCTGTCGGATCTAACACAGATGCCGTCGTATCTTGTTTGGTGGATACCAAAACAAACATACGACGCGCAAAATATGAAATTACGCGGCGTATCAACAGATACGCCGGCGTAATTTCTTTGAGGATCTGCCCCCTAGTGTTTACAGCCTTTGTTTCCCAATATGGGTGGCTCCTGTAAGCCACAAAAGTGACCAGCTATAAAACATTGTTTAGATGGTATATTGTATCCTGTAGACTCATCAAGATCATTCAGAGCAGCTTGGACCATTGCTTTTAGGGTTTTAGAGCAGCTGGAAAGTTGGTACATATATTATGGAACGGACACGGAATGAAACATTTTTGGGGCCAGGGTCTAGTATATATTTTTCTCAGCTCCAGTTTTATTAAGAATGCTAATGAAGCTCTACTGAATCCCAAATCACCTGACTTCACTCTTTTTCAATTTAGGCTCCTGAAATTTATTTTTACAGCTGTCAAACATACCCTAGCCAAAGCCATGTGGTCTAAACAAAAAGCCTGTTCAACAAAAAGTTAGTGGTCATTTTACATAATAATTTTAATAATTTTTTTTAAACATCTGGAATCCATGGATCTGTCATTATTTCTCAGGGGAATTCAATGACTCTGTATGGACAATGTAACTCTCTGTGGAACCGAGGGTTGATCTGACGTCCACAACAACCTGACTCCAACTTTCTTTTCAGATCCCCATCGTTCCTACCTCCTTCCCTTGCCACTGCATATAGACCTTCCTGTTCATACTTTTTCCTTAAGTCTTTCCTACGTTGCACTTCTTGTTTTTCTCTGTGATATACATCCTATTTACCTACACATGAGACCCCAGGCTGGTTCCCTGATGAGGGTTTGCCTCTATTATTTGTTTAACGTTTCTTCGGTGGTGCACAAGTCATCTCTTGAGAGACCTCAGATATGGATCTGCCTGCAATGTGCTCCACCTAATTGCTGTACTTACTATCTATGCCATGCTAGGGGACTTGCAAACTCACACCACACATGACACCTCAATACACGTGCACGTGGGTTTTGCTTATGTACAGTACCTTGAAAAAGTGGAGTTTTATGTTACTCAATATAGCAATACATTCTAAAAAGACATCTCCTATACACGTCCTGTACACACGTCCGAGGAACTCGAAGGGCAAAACACATCATTTTGCTCGTCGAGTTCCTTGTGAAGCCGCGAAGGATCTCGGCGGGCCGAAATTTCCCATTGAACAACGAGGAAATAGAGAACATGTTATCTATTTGGCCCGACAAGATCCTCGCCGGTTTCCTCGGCCGAAAGTGTACACACCACCGGGTTTCTCGGCAGAATACGGCTCCGATCGAGTTTCTGGCTGAATTCTGCTGAGAAACTTGGTCGTGTGTACGAGGCCTCAGCCTATATTCTTGGTGTGTAAGGAACTATACGTGTGACTTGCAGCCTCTGTACTAGCAAGGGGGACTTGGGCATATTGTCAGAAACCCATCCGGTAGGTAGCACTACACTTACATAGAAAAAGATGCATGAATGTTTTTTAACTACTTGCCGACCGCCGCATGTAGATGTACGTCGACACAATGGCACGGGCAGGCAAATGGGCGTACCTGTACATCCCTTTAAATTTGCCGCCCAGCGGGCACGCACACCCGCCGCGTGCCTCGTGAGTGTGTTTGCGGATCCCCGGGAACTCGATGTTCCCAGGCAGCCCGCTATTGCGGTCGGCAAAGGCAGAACAGGGGGATGGCTGTTCCCCGTGATCGGGAACGGTCATCAGTGATGTGTCATGTATAGCCACGCCCCCTAACAGTAAGATTTACTCGCTAGTACTGACTTAACCCCTTCAGCGCCACCAATTGGTTAACCCCTTCACTGCCAGTGTCATTTTTACAGTATCAGTGCATTTTTATAGCACTGATCGCTGTAAAAACGACAATGGTCCATTAATGTGTCAAAAGTGTCCGATGTGTCCGCCATAAAGTTGCAGTCACAATAAAAATAAAAATAAAACTATGCCCTATTTTGTAGATGCTATAACTTTTGCACAAACCAATCAATAAACGCTTATTGCATTTTTTTTTTTTACCAAAAATATGTAGAAGAATACGTATTGGCCTAAACTGAGGAAAAAAAAAGTTTTTTTTATATATTTTTTGGGGATATTTATTATAGCAAAAAGTAAAAAATATTGGCCCAGATTCAGGTAGAATCGCGCAATATTTGCGTGGGCAAAGAGCAAAAATTGTTCTCTGCGCCCACGCAAATATTGCGCTTTGCCCGCGATTCACGGAGCAATTGCTCCGTAAATTGCGCGGGCGATATGTTAATCAGCCGTGCGTAAGGCTGCCTAATGTAAATGATCCCGCCGGGGGCGGGAATCATTTAAATTAGGCGCGCTCCCGCGCCGAGCGAACAGCGCATGCTCCGTCGGGAATTTTCCCGACGTGCATTGCGGCAAATGACGTCGCAAGGACGTCATTTGCTTCTAAGTGAACGTGAATGGCGTCCAGCGCCATTCACGGTTCACTTACGTAAACAACGTAAAATTTGAACGTCGCGAGCGGGAAGCGCAGCTATACTTTAGCATTGGTTGCGCCTGCTATTAGCAGGAGCAGCCTTATGCTAAAGTGGCCGTATGGAAACTCCGTACCTTGCGTGCGCAGGGCCCGCGCAACTTTTGTGAATCGGTGGTAGTATGCAATTTGCATACTATACGCCGATCACAAAGGCCGCGCCCCCTAGCGGCCAACGCAAGAATGCAGCCTGGGATGTGAAGGCATAAGGAGGCTTATGTCTGTCACATCCTAGGCTGCAGTCGGTGTAACGAGGTTCCTGAATCAGGAGCACTCGTTACACCGGAGCAAGTAAGCCCTTGCGCCGCGCAACCTATGGTTGCGCGGGCGCAAGTGCTTCTTGAATCTGGGCCATTGAATTTTTTTTTTAAATTGTAGCTCTATTTTTGTTTATAGCTCAAAAAATAAAAACCGCAAAGGTGATCAAATAGCACAAAAAGAAAGCTCTATTTGTGGGAAAAAAAGTACGTCAGTTTTGTTTGGGAGCCACGTTGCACGACCGCACAATTGTCAGTTAAAGCGACGCAGTGCCGAATCGCAAAAAGGGGCCTGGTCTTTGGCCAGCGAAATGGTCCGGGGCTGAAGTGGTTAAAGAGGAACTAAACTCACTCCAACTAATGTGTTTAGTTTATATGGGGGTAATCCACAAAGATCCGGCGTAACTTAATTTTTTCCATTTAAGTTACACTGCCTTAAAATTTCTACCTAAGTGCCCGATCCACAAAGCACTTACCTAGAAATTTTTGGCTGTGTAACTTAAATTCCGCCGGCGCAAGGCGTTCCTATTTTCATGGGGGCGATTCCCTTTTAAATTAGGCGCGCTCCCGCGCCGGCCGTACTGCGCATGCTTGTGACGTCATTTTCCCGACAAGCATAGCGCAAAATTACGTTACGCCGAGCTTTGTGGATTGCGACGGGTCAATAAAGTTGCGTCGGGAAAAAAAAAAGATACGGCGCAAAAAAAAAAATTCAAAACAAAAAAAAAATTGCGTCACTGGACAGAAGGGTCTGTTTTTACAAGGTGTAAACAGTTTACACTTTGTAAAAGCAACCCTAATTTTGCGTTTGCAAACTAAAACTTAAGAGAAAAAACGAAGCTGAAAAGCTTCGTGGATCTCCGTAAGTGCTAATTTGCATACCCGAGGCGGCATTTCGACACGAAATGCCCCCAGCGGCGGATGCGGTACTGCATCCTAAGATCCGGCAGTGTAAGTCCCTTACAAATGCCGGATCTTCTGCCTAACTATGGAAAACTGATTCTGTGGATCAGTTCCATAGTTAGAAACAGGGATACGACGGCGTAACAGCAGTTACGCCGGCGTATCCCTTTTGAGGATCTGGCAAGTACATGATTCTCAATGTACTTGCCTGCTAATATACGGCGGCGTAGCCTAAAGCGGGCGGGCGTAAGGGCGCCGAATTCAAATGTGTAGAAGGGGGGCGTGTTTAATGTTAATCAGGCTTGACCTTACGTTTTTTACGTGTTTTTGTTACTGTGCATGCGCCGGGTGCCTACATTTCCCAGTGTGCGTTGCGGCTAAGTACGCCGCAAGGGCCTATTGATTTAGACGTGGACGTAAACTACGTAAATCGCTATTCGCGGACGACTTACGCAAACGTCGTAAAAATTTTGAATCTCGCAGCGGGAACGGCAGGCATACTTTAACATTGCTATTCCACCTAATAGATGGAATAACTTTAGGCCTGATAATGCCTTACGGAAACGGCGTAAATCTACTGCGGCGGCCGGGCGTACGTTCGTGAATCGGCGTATCAACTCATTTACATATTCTACGCCGACCGCAATGGAAGCGCCACCTAGCGGCCATCCGAAATATTGCAATCTAAGATAGGACGGCGCAAGCCGTCCTATCTTAGATATGTTTAAGCGTATCTCTGTTTGAGCATATGCTTAAACATAGGTCGGCGTAGATTCTGAGTTAGGTCGGCTTATCTACTGATAAGCCGGCCTAACTCTTTCTGAATCTACCTAACAGCCTTTATCTTTTCTTTCCACAGTCCAGGCTTTTTGGAGCACTGAGGCTAATTCCGGAAATTCACATGCTCATAAGGGGACCTTGTGCTGAAATGTGTAGGTGCTCCAGGAGTGACTTATTTTGATACATCATATCTAATTTGAATTCCTGGAACTTATCCATACTGTCTTCATTACACATTTGTGTTTATGCACAATTTTAAATGCATGTTATTTCTAGAAGTATTTTTTGTAAATTTACTTATGAAGAAATGTGAAGGTTAAATTGATTCAAAATATTTTTTATTACAAATTCACTCTCCTTAAATTCTTGTATGTTTTGAAATTCTTCTGAGTTAAGAAACACTGTGCATATACAATAAGTGCCTGGACGCCTCTTGACAAGAGATCATAATAATCCATTATGGATAGGTATGCACATGTCCAAAGTATTTATCAGCACAAGCAGAGACATCAGTTTATTTAACAGAAACCGAGTTTATGCACAGTTGATCAGATAGAAACTGATTTGGCAGCCATTTTTTTCCTGTTCCCTGTGGTGATACAGCCGTGCTAAGACAACCAGGAAAGATTATAGACAGAGTTACAGATGTGAGGCTGTCGAGGTGTGGAACAAAGAAACACAGCAGAGAGGGCTTGTTCCAAAAGAGAACGTTTATTACAATAAATCCTGCAGCAGTTGCTAGAATTCAGAAGTAAATAAAAAATCTGAACATTGTTTGAAAGTGAAAAGCTGATGATGAAAACCCTAAATATAGATAATAAACATTCTTATTTTTCATAATGTTAGTAAAAAAGCAGCTACGATACAAACTAGTAATAAACACCGTAAGAAATCTGCTGTCCACCCCTATGCATTATGCTACTTTACAGCATGAAATTCATAAAGAAGAATATGGAAATTCTTTCTCGAAGCACTGAAATAATCGTTTTTTTTACAATATTTAGGAGTTGTGTTCTATTGTGCTGTCAGTCAAAGGAAGATGATAATTCCAGGCAATCAGGAAAGGATAGATTTGTCATTGTCAATCCCTCCTGCAGCACTATTGTGTCCCAGCAGGGAGTAAGGGAAGCCTTCCCTGCTGGCAGAACACAATGATTAGCGTTTCTAGCTATAGCCGATGGTACTAATTGTTCAGGAAAACAGGTACAGCAGGCTGGTTGTACATACGTTTATCTATTGATTGTCTTGTGTAAAAACCAGGGTGCCCATTAGGGATGGGCCGAACACCCCCCCCCCCAGGTTCGGTTTGCACCGAAACATGCGAACAGGCATAACATTTGTGCGAACATGTGAATCATATTAACCTCTTGCCGACCGCGCTATAGACAAAAGACGTCTACAGCGCGGACGAGTTACTCTGGGAGGACGTCCCTGGGACGTCCTCCCAGAATCCTGCTCCCGCGCACCCCCTGGGGCGCGCTCCCGGAATCATCCGTGAACACCGGGTCTAGAAGACTGGCGCATCACGGATAGCGGTAAATGGCCGTCAAATGACGGAGCAATCACTTGTAAAAAAAAAAAACGGCGTAATGTCATGACGCCGGTTCCTCCCTCCCCTCTCTGTACCGATCGGTACAGTGTGAGAGGAGAGGGGGGAGAGCGGATGCAGTAGTGTGACAATTGCAGTCACAGATCCAGCCATCCATCCCTCCGTGCTCAGCCATCCCTGTGCAATACTCTGCAACAATACCCTGTGCAATACTCTGCAACAATACCCCAATACTCTGCAACAATACCCCAATCCTCTGCAATACCCTGCAATACTCCGCGATACTCCACAATACCCTGAAATACCCTGCAATATCCTGCAATACTCCGCAATACCCTGCAAAACCCTGCAATACTCCGCAATACCCTGCAATACTCACACATGTGGTATAGCCATACTCGGGAGGAATAGCAGAATGTGTTTTGAGGTGTAATTTGTGGTATGCATATGCTGTGTGTGAGAAATAACCTGCTAATATGACAGAAACAAGAAAAATGTATACAATTTTACAGAATTTTCAGTCTTTTTTCTATTATAGCGCAAAAAAATAAAAAACCCAGAGGTGATAAAATACCACCAAAAGAAAGCTCTATTTGTGTGAAAAAAAGGACAAAATTTTCATATGGGTACAATGTTGTATGACTGAGTAATTGTCATTCAAATTGTGAGAGCATCGAAAGCTGAAAATTGATCTGGTTAGGAAGGGGGTTTAAGTGCCCAGTGGTCAAGAGGTTAAAGTCTATGGGACACACTTGAAAAATTAAAAGTGATAATTTTAGGGGCTTATATGCAAGTTATTACCATACAAAGTGTATGGGGACCCGGGTATTGCCCCATGGGACATGTATCAATGCAAAAAAAGTTTTTAAAACAACAGTTTTTTTTCAGGAGCAGTGATTTTAATAATGCTTAAGGTGAAACAATAAAAAAAATATTCCTTTAAATATCGTGCCTGGGGGGTCCCCTTAGTCTGCCTGTAAAGTGGCACATCTGTGTTATGTGTACAACAGTGCCACAGCAAAATGAAATTTCTAAAGGAAAAAAATGTCATCTAAACTTGCTCGCAGCTGTAAAGTATTGCTGGTCCCGGCAATATACATGAAGAATCAAGACATAAAGAAATAATAAAAAAAACAAAAACAGCATGGGGTCCCCCCAAAAACCATACCAGACCCTTTGGGTCTAGCATAGATTTTAAAGCAAACTTCACGCCAAAAGTAAAAAAAAAAAAATTGGCGTGTGGTCCCCCCAAAATCCATACCAGGACCTTATCCGAGCAAGCACCTTGGCAAGCCAGGAAAGGAGGGAGCGCCCCCCTCCTGAACCATACCAGGTCATTTGCCCTCAACATGGTCCCCCCAAAGCACCTTGCCCCCACAATCTTGACCCGTGGTTGTGGGGATCTACGAGTTGGGGGCTTATCGGAATCTGTAAACCCCCAAAGCCCCCTTTAACAAGGGGAGCCCCAGATCCCGCCCCCCATCTCCCCATGTGAATGGGTATGGGGTACATTGTACCCCTACCTATTCACCAAAAAAGTGTCAAAACCACAATAGACCACAATAGAAATGTTTTGACAATTCCTTTATTTTAAAAAATAAAGTGTCCTGCGATGTACAACCATCGTCAATAACGCTGTCCGATGAACCTGGAAAATAGAAAAAATAAAAATCTCTGCCTCCATGGGAGGCCTCCTAGCTACTTCTGTTTTTTGGCTGTGACAGCTGTTATATAGGCAAGGGTGGGGCCACCCGCTGACATAACCGGATGACTCTGCTCCCTCTGATGTCACATGACATCTGAAGGGGCGGGGTCACTCTGTTACATCACCGGGGTGGCCCCACCCTTGCTTATATAACAGCAGTCGACGGGAGGCCTCCCATCAAGGCAGAGCTTTTTCTCTCTTTTTTTCGGTCCATCTGGCAGCATGATTGAAGATGAATGGACATTGTGAGACAATTTTTTAGATTTTATTTTTTAATAACGGAATTGTCAAAATCTGTCTATTTTGGTTTTTACTTTTTGACACTTTTTTGGGTGAATGGGTAGGGGTACAAAGTACTCCATATCCATTGAAATAGGTGGAGGGGCTGAGATATGGGGGTCCCCTTGTTAAAGGGGGCTTCCAGATTCTGATAAGCCCCCCACCCAGAGACCCCCACAAACACCGGGTCCAGGTTGTGGGGATGAGGTTCTTGGGGGGACCCCAAAGCACCCTCCCCATGTTGAGGGCAAGCGGCCTGGTATGGTTCAGGAGTGGGTATCGCTCACTCATTCCCCCCTTTCCTGGCCTGCTAGGCTGATCTCTTGGTTAAGGGTCTGGTATGGGTATGGGGGACCCCACACCAATTTTTTTTTTATTTTGGCGTGGTGTTCCCCTTAAAATCTATGCCAGACCCAAAAGGCCTGGCATGGCCGCACACTGTTATTTATTTTATTTTGCCAAGGAGTTTCCAATAAATACTATACCAGACCCAAAGGGCTTGGTGTGGTCGGGGGTGGGGTGGGGTGGCCTATGCTGTTTTTATTCTTAATTCTGTCATAGGGCTCCTCTTAACCACTTCACTGCACACCACTAACTAACCTGCCTAATCTAGCTCAAATTCTCTCTATCTCTGTCCACTCCAACACACTACATACAGCCGCTGTGTAGGCCGCCTTGGCCAATTATGGCTCTCGCAGCAGAACGCTCTGTGATTGGCCAAGACATGCAAGTCAGACATGCATTGGCCAATCATCAGATCAGATCTCTCAGTGCATTATGGCGAATTCCACTGCGCTCAAATTTTCCGAGGATGCTCTATAATATTCAGTATTCGGCGAACGGGCGAATACCCGATGTTCATGTCGAACTTATGTTCGTCTCGAACATCGGGCCCATCCCAAGTGCCCATACATGAATTGAAATGTGTCTGGTCTCTGCTGTACTCCTCCAAGCTGCTGAATAACCCGCCCAAGTTCTAGGTGCCACCAATCCCATTATAGCCTTGGCCGCCAACCTCATACAGCCTCAGCCACCAACCTTCAATTTCCCCAACGTGTATTTAGCTTTCAGTTAAATATTGGGCCATATTCTTAAACAAGTTACGTAGGCGTATCAGCAGATACGCCTACGTAAGTCCGTTTCCTATGTTTAAGTGTATTCTCAAACTGAGATACACTTAAACATGCCTAAGATACGACGGCTTGCGCCGTTGTATCTTAGGCTGCAATATTTACGCTGACCGCTAGGTGGCGGTCAGCGTAGAATATGCAAATGACTAGTCACACCGATTCTCTAATGTACGCTTGCCCGCCG